>NC_139540.1:30070754-30315754 GCF_965153285.1 Podarcis tiliguerta
AGTTTATCTTGTTAAAGATAGTCCATGTTAGTATTCAAAGATCCTTCTTACATTTGCTGGGGTCTCTTGGCCTTATTAATTCAAATCTTACTTTCAATGTATGCATGTAGCCAAGATAATTATTAGAAGGAAAGATCAAAGCAAGCATATTATAGTCCTATTCCATTTTCTGCTGATGTGAGTGATCTGCTTCTTCTTTGATGTTGTATGCTTCTACAGTGAAAGTACAGAGGATAAAAATACTACACCATGTAATCTGGCATTTATCCCATGAGAGCAGAATTCCAAATTGTGACACATGTCAAGAAGTAAAAAAAAAAAGCAAAAAAAACCCCAACTTAAAAGAGCCCCATGCTTTATAAAGTGACACACTTTGCATTTAAACACCATCAAACATCATTTTCCATTATAAATTTAGTCCCTGATAGAAAATTCAAAGAATTCCTGTAAATTTAAGTCAAAGAAACTGATATTTTATAAAATAGCAACCATATTTACCAGTTATTACATTGTGATTGTGTCTTAGACAATTCATATCAAATTCTTTAAGTAAAAAAAGAGAGAGAGAGAGTAAGAGTAAACTTTGTACTAGCATTTTGTGGATTACATCACAGCTTGCTTTTAGTCAGGCAGCTATGCTGTTGAGGCTGCAATCCTAAATATGCTACTGGGCCAAGTTCAGTGTGTTGCTTTTGGTATATAAAGTCCTCAACGGCTTGGAGCCTGTTTACTTGTGGAATCACGTTACCTCATACATGCCTACTTGACTGCTTCGATCTGCAGAACTGGCACAGTTACAGGTACCACATAATATTCTACACTTCTCCCCCCCCCCCAAAAAAAAATCAGTCTTTTAGTGTGGCAGCACCTGCACTTTGAAACTCCCTAACTATTCACATCAAGGCGGCTCCTTTGCTATATTATTTTCAACACCTCCTTAAAATGTTTTGGGGTAGGCAAGCCTGTTGAGACATGTAGAAGCTGCATGTCCTTTATTCTGCTACTAAATTATAAAAACAATGTATTATTGCAATTATTATCCATCTTAACCTAATCAAAGCTCTCTTGAGAGCTCCTCTGTTTCTGCTAGGCTAAGAGCTGGATCTGTATGTACGTGGCAAAGACAACACAGGAATACACTCAACAATGAAAATATGTATCCCTTCCCTTTTCTGAGTAAACTCCACAGAAACCTACATAAATGGCATATAAAGCTTTTATGAATCAGGCCTCAGGCTACACGCTTAAGTGGTCCCCACTGCATTTGCACACACAAACAGTTGCACAGTATATTAAGAACTGCAATAATAGGCAAATAGCTGTAAAATATTAGCATGATTCCATTTTCACCCGGACTCTTTCCCCGGCTAGCCCGACGACAACCAATTTTGAGGAAATGACTAAAATGTCAAAGAGTGGTTCATGTCTTGCATGGGGATGGGGTTGTGGAGGGTGGGGGGGGGTGATAAGAAGGAGAATGCTATTTTGCATAGGATTATTTTTTTAATACGTGTTGAAAGAAATAAAGCCTCTGAGAGAGAATGTCGAGCTGCTGCTTATACTGAATATTTCACACAGAATCCTACTTGTTATCAATTAATTCAACTTACTTCCTCATCAATTCTTCCCCCCTCAGTCCTGATGGTTTTATGACCTGGACCCAGGCGATCCCCTTAGGCAGTCCATCTGATAATTGACACATTTTCTAACTCAGGATAGTGATGCCCAAGTCACTGCTTTCAGGCCTGTGACTTCAGCTTATTGGAGTCTGCAGCAGGGGCTCCTTTTATCCCTCATACATCAGAATACACTGACAGCTCTCCCAAGCAGGGACGGAGCGGATCTCTCCCTCAGGAAAATGTATGCAAACACCTCCAGAAAATTGTACTGGTTGCCAGGCATCACAATGGTGACATCTTTATGATAAACATGGTATGCAGAAGAAGGCCTAATAAAAGAATAACAAATTATTACATCCAGAGGGCAATTTTACAAGATTAACTGGTGTAATAAATTATTGCCCGAGTCAGAATGCTACGTTACCTTTTAAGGTATTTCACAGTGCTGAAGAAATGAGCTGGCCTATAAAAAAGAAGGGAGGAGGGAGGCAAGGGGAGAGGGAACAACACAGAGAATGCAGAGCAGAAAATAGTAAACCAATTCTTACATTTTTCTAAGGCTAGTCATGAGAGCGGTGTGTGGTGTTTGGCTGCCTGCATGCAAGTGCTTGCTGTAAAATAACGCTATGCATATAAAGCTCATGCCAAAATGACTACATTTCTCTCTCTCCCCTTTTTAATACAGCTGCTGGACATTCAGTTCTGCAGCAATCTACATAATATCAGTTTGAACAAAAGCCTGTAGCGATTTATTTCTAAAACTATTTCCCTACATCTTAAAAAAAACACCACACAAAGAAAATGCCAGGAGCCAGATATCTTTCATATTAATTACCAAATATTTTGATTCCTGTTTTGCCCCTGTATGTGTTCAAGAAAGCACAAAAGCCTTGCCTCCCATTCCTTTCTCTCTCTTTTCTCCCCCCCTTCTTTTCTGCTCTCTTTTTAACAGGCAGCATTCTCAAATTTTTAAACACACAACACACACAGAGAACGCTAGAGCCCTCTTTTAAATTTTTAAAGAATGTAGTTGGTGGGTTTTCTTTCTTTCTTTCAAAACTGTTTTCTTTTGCCTTTGTCTTTTTTTTTTTTTTTGTCTTTAAAACGACATGAAAAAGAACGCTATGTCCTAACTTAAGGGAATATCTATGTGCTATTTTTACACAGCTAGCAGTGAAAGCTCAGATTTGCATTTCAGTTGTAAATGAAGGAGACACATGTGGGTTTTTTCCCCTGTGGTTATTCCAGTCACAATCCCAAGATTTCCCACAACCCATAAAAAGAAAGAGCCCGCATCTGGAGTTCAAAGGCCGTGGCTGTTTTGCAATTTATCATAAATTCTCATATGCTACTGTGGCATAATACATTAATAGGATAACACAGCTCCACACTCGTAAGACATAGCCCCTATCCTGCTGGTTATGGGGTGCTATTTTTTCCAGTGTCACCCATTAGATATAAAATGATTCTTTCATGACAGCAGTCCAGGTCTTTGGCTTACCAAAGGGCATGCTATAACTTAGAGAGATGATTTGTATATTATGTACTGAAGAACTCCCACTTCTTACATCCTAAGTTAAGATCCTCACCACCTCCCACGAGAGAGAGAGAGAGAGAGAGAGAGAGAGAGAGAGGTGGAAATGATTTTGAGAAAGAGAGAAAGAGAACATAAGACCCTGCAGGATTAGACCAATGACCTAGTCAAGCATCCTGTTCTCACAGTAGCCAACCAGATGACTGTGGGAAATCTGCAAGCAGGACCTGAGCACAAGAGCACTTTTATTTAGACCTGCCTCTCCCAACCTAGTGTCTTCCAGAAGTTGTGGACTACAACTCCCATCAGTCATTGGTAAGGGGCGATAGGACTTGTGATTCAGGAACACCTGGAAGGCACCAAGCTGGGGAAGGCTTAGCTCTAGAAAGTAATTCTCCCGTGTAGACTGTGGGGTCATTATTGGCATCCTGAAGTAGTATCCTGCTGGATTCTTTCTCAATAAGCATGCAGGGCAAAATGCTAGGTACTAGCTAGGGGGAGAGTTTGTTCAAATTGAAGCTAGGATCTAACAAATTGTGGGGTGCTCCACACAAACATTTTCATGTAGGAAAACTAGGTCAACGCTTCATAAACCCCAAGTAATTCCCCATGGAAGGAGCAGTCATGAAGATCACAGCAGCCAGTGACCCACCTGCTAAATTGGGTTGGGTGCATCAGCCTACTTTTGTTCCACCACTTTCATGTGTGCTCAACCATAAGTCTGTTCCACCACTTTTTGGCCGATTAAAAGACATCTTAAGGCAGCCCTGTTCAGGGAAGTTTTTAATGTGTGACATTTTAGTGTATTTTTGGTCTCTGTGGAAGCTGCCCTGAGTGGCTGGGGAAACCCAGCCAGATGGGCGGGGTACAAATAAATTATTATTATTATTATTAAACACATTTTGTATGAATTCTATAGACATGTCATTTGCATTCTTCCTCTAAGCGGCATAATTTTGTATGCTTTACAATGCACCATCCCCTAAAATATGCATTTTTTAAAAAACCAAAACTGTATTGTAAAATTTGGAGATGTGTGCATCCAACTGATGTGTTTCAACTCGTTGTTATATTGTTTCACATTAAAATGTGGGTCAATTGACTTTCTCCTCCATCCCTACTTGTATGGAAGTACCAGTCCGTACAACTTGTACCTCTGCACAACCCTGACTCTCCTCAAGCTCCTGACAGCTCTGTAGATTCTTTGTGGTCCCAGATGCAGCTGAACTGACCCACCAATGATTGAAGCTGTTACAAAGAGAGAGAAAACCTCAACATTTTCAGGAAAACGTCTTCTATGAAATTTTGGCTCAGTTCTAGTGATCTTTGGATTACAGTGGTACCTCGGGTTAAGTACTTAATTTGTTCCGGAGGTCTGTTCTTAACCTGAAACTGTTCTTAACCTGAAACACCACTTTAGCTAATGAGGCCTCCTGCTGCTGCTGCATGATTTCTGTTCTCATCCTGAAGCAAAGTTCTTAACCCGAGGTACTATTTCTGGGTTAGCAGAGTCTGTAACCTGAAGTGTATGTAACCTGAAGCATATGTAACCCGAGGTACCACTGTACAGCCATACCTTGGGTTACAGATACACCAGGCTGTGTTTTTTCGGGTTACGGACCCGCCAAAACCCGGAAGTACCGGAATGGATTACTTCCGGGTTTCGGGGGTCGCACATGTGCAGAAGCGCCAAATCGCAACCCACGCGTGCGCAGACATGCCGCTGTGGGTTGCAAATGCTGTGGGTTGTGAATGTGCATCCTGCATGGATCACGTTTGCAACCTGAGCATCCACTGTACTTCACCGCCGCTGGTCTTAATGAATCACTAGTAAATAAAGCCTGGGTAAAGCTTTCACCCATGAACTACAACATCCAAAGATGAACTTTTTCCAGAAAAACCACTGAGTGTCCATGAACAAATTAAACCCAACACAACTACCCACACAGAGATTCAGCTACAGGTGAGAATGAATAGGGAGGAAATTTAGGAACCTGCTAAGTTTTTAAGATCAGCCTCGAAGGCCCTTTTCCAAGTTCCCCAACCCTTGAATGTTGTCAGATGTGAATGAGGAGAGTGCCTTTTCTCTGAAGGAGTCCCAGCTATGCCACATTTTCCCTGGGGACATTTGCTGACACCAGCCTTATTAGGCTTCAAACACCAAGTTAAAACTATTTTATGTGCTGATGCCTTTAATGATTGTTTATGATTTTTTTACTGCAGCTACTGAATTTTATCTGCTATATGGTTTTACAGTAATGTTATTGTTGTTTTATGCTGGTTTTATTGATCTGCTGTTTTTATTGAGTTTGTATTTGGAATTGCTAACGTTATGATGACATTTTATTTTATCCATTCTGTTTGGAGGCCACCTTATGGTTTCTTGCCTCCCACCAAAAATAGAAAGACCGGGTGCAAATATTCAGGAAGTTTTTAGTGTTTGATGTTTTACTGTTTTTATATGTATTGAAAGCCACACAAAGTCACTGGGGAAACCCAACCAGATGGGTGGGGTATAAATAAAACAACAACAACAACAACAATTATAACTCCAAATAACTAAGTAAATAAATATGGGACACGGGTGGCGCTGTGGGTTAAACCACAGAGCCTAGGACTTGCCGATCAGAAGGTTGGCGGTTCAAATCCCCGCGACGGGGTGAGCTCCCGTTGCTTGGTCCCTGCTCCTGCCAACCTAGCAGTTCGAAAGCACGTCCAAGTTCAAGGAGATAAATAGGTGCCGCTCCAGCAGGAAGGTAAACTGCATTTCCGTGTGCTGCTCTGGTTCACCAGAAGCGGCTTAGTCATGCTAGCCACATGACCCGGAAGCTGTACACTGGCTCCCTCGGCCATTAAAGTGAGATGAGTGCCGCAACCCCAGAGTCGGTCATGACTGGACCTAATGGTCAGGGGTCCCTTTACCTTTACTTAAGTAAATAAATACCTGCCTGTTTAGGTTTAAACTTTACCCATGACTTGAATTGTATTCATTTCACAGAAAAATCTGTTTTGGGGGTGGCTGGAATAGGGAAATCTACAAAACAGAGGTAGCTAACCGGTGACACTTCAGATGCTGCTAGATTTCAATTCCTATCAGTCCCAGCCAGTATGGTTAATGGTTATAGAAGATGGGAGTTGTAGTCCAGCAATGCCCAGAAGACCACGTTTTCATCATTCGACTTCCATAAAGATTTATGAATGAAAGCTTTCCCCAGTTTATATCCTGCCGTTGGTCAAGAGTGCCCCTCTTGAAACTGTAGTGGACTTGATTTGCTAATAAATAGCAGATGCACCTGTGCTGCATGTGAACAGCTTCTCTGCATCAATGCAAAGGACAAATCCAGACTGCCACAGGTGTTTACATGAGAGGCAGGTGGAATGTGGATTGCAATTATATACAGTTTTAGTTATTATGTTGCTAAATTAATTCCCAGGTGCAGACATCACTCTTCATGTGTATGTGGAATGCATAATGTTACCACCTTCTGTTATGCTGCTAGAAAACGAGAAGTTTTTCATCTCATCAGTAACTTTAGTGGGTTGTTTTCTGAACATAAAATATCAATGAATGTGGTTAATAAAAGAATAAAAATAAAACACACACTAAAATATCTTACTGGGGCTTAATTCTTAATGTTTGTTTCATGTGTCAAGCCTCGCCTATGAAACAGCAGAGTCTAATATTGGAAGCTAACCTACCAAATAGTGGGAATAATCTTCAGCTTGCAAGACAGAATGATCCCCTTCTCCCTCTTTCTGTACACTGTCCTGGGAATTCTCCAAAGTCAATTTCAGGGAGTGGGCGGGGGGGGGGGGGTGAGAGGCAGGGAGTCTCATTGCGTAAGCAGAAGTCCTTGTTCAGGGTGTCGTCCACTGATGTTCAGTGAATCCCACCCAGTATTTCCTACCAAATCATCATGGTAACAATATTGGACCATGCGATTAATGTGTAGAAAGAAGTTCACAGAAGGAAGGTTTCTTGACCTCTGATCCCTCCCTCCCATCACCTGCACCCAAGTGTATGTGTATGTGTGCTTCTGAACAATTTGGGATGGGACACGAGAGAGGGGAAAGGTGTCAAATTGTGCACAGGTCCTCCCAAGTTTGTACAATTTCCTTCTGTCTCGGCAGCTCTCACTTACACCCCATCCTACATTTTTCAGAAGAGTACCTGATACTCCAGAGAATGTGTTTCGGGGAGCAGGGGACACAGTTGGCTGCAAGGGGAAGGAAGGGATGGGTATTTTCTTTCTGTGAATATGTGAAAACTTATCTAAGGATCCAAGACATTATGGATTGACAACCATTGGATTGACAAGGATCCAAGACAACCATGATTGAAGATGAGCGGTGCTCGTTTTGATTACATGCATGCAAGATATTCTTTTATGTTATATCCTGACATGAATATGTTCTTTACATTCATGAACGCCTAACTAAAGCAGATCCTTTGCTTTGGGAAACAATCCGCATGATTTACAGATATTCAGATATGTGGACTGAATCTGTATATTTTTTACCTAGTTCCAGAACAAACTTACTGTATTGGGGTTGGGGCATGGGGATCATCCATATGGAGAAGGGTTGCTGGAGAGGGCAACAAAGTTCCATTTGCATATCAAAGCAGTGTGCATATTAGGGAAATGTACCTTCCTCCTAAATACAGAGTGGCTGGCAGATAGATCTAAGGAGACACTTGCAGAAGACCTTTGTCTTGAAAATAAAAAGGAAAGGAAATGCCTCCCAATCAACAGTCATTCACAGGAAAATTGCACTCAGGAAAAGGTAGCTCATCAGCAGATTTCTTATCAACTCCACAGGCAGTTCCTGCGAACCCAGCTGTAGCTGCAAAGCCAAATACAGAAACTGCAGAGAAGCCAGTGACTGTCCTACCATAGATAGCTAGGCTGGGGGAGGGCAAGGAAGATGTGCTGGAATTTTTAATGCCTTTGCCTACAATAGTAAATAGGGCAGTTGTAAAAAGCACCCTGCAATCAAGAAAGACAAAGAGACACCACCCAAAGCCTATAGAAAACAACAGGTAAATTAGATTACATGCTCAGAAACTGCCGCAGGGCATGACTTTAACAGAGTGGTGCTGTGGGTTAAACCACAGAGCCTAGGACTTGCCGATCAGAAGGTTGGCGGTTCGAATCCCCGTGTTGGGGTGAGCTCCCGTTGCTCGGTCCCTGCTCCTGCCAACCTAGCAGTCCAAAAGCACGTCAAAGTGCAAGTAGATAAATAGGTACCACTCCTGCGGGAAGGTAAATGGCGTTTCCGTGCGCTGCTCTTGTTCGCCAGAAGCGGCTTAGTCATGCTGGCCACATGAACTGGAAGCAGTATGCCGGCTCCCTTGGCCAATAAAGCGAGATGAGCACCGCAACCCCAGAGTCGGCCATGACTAGACCTAATGTTCTCTGAGCACTCTCAACTAAGTAAACTTTTGGTGAGTTTAAAAGATAACAATTAGAGATATTTAGGGGCAGTGCTATTTTTCAAGAAAAAGAGGTGCCAGAATTCACCATGAGAGGTGCTGGAAATGAGTTCCTGTGAGTTCCAGCTGAAAAAAATAGCCGTTGAGGGGGTTCACGTTAAGGCTATGTTAGTGAAGAGTCAGGATGAACACACTAGCTCTCACCTTACATGAGATTAAGGGATAACTTGAAGTAGGGAGCGTAGGCTCCCCATGCAATTCAGAACATAAGAAAATCAGGATCTATACTGGGGCAGGACCATTGCTCAGTTGGGCAGCGCCTGCTTTGCACGCAGAAGATCTCATGTTCAATGTCCTGCATCCCCCAGGTAGGGCTAGGAGAGTCCCTGCCTGAGAGCCAGTCAGTGTAAGCAATACTGAGCTACATGGACCAAGGTTTTGACACAGTGTAAGCCAGCTTATTATGTCCCAATGTAAAAGGCTTCCCACAGCAGGGGTTGTTCCTCCAGCTCATGGAAGTATTAAGGGTGAGTGGAGATAGTGCTTTGGTCCTCCCTCATCTATGCATGAAACCAGATGCGTTTGGCAAGACTCTTGTATGACACTTCAGCGCGCCCGCGGCTTCGGAATGCAGACAGCTCTGCGCAACCTTTGGGAGCTCGGCGCAGCTTCCCACCGGGCTCCCGAGGGTTGCACAGAGCTGCGCGGAGCCCGGGAGCGCAGGCAGCTCTGCGCAACCCTCCGGAGTTGCACAGGGCTCTGGAGAGTTGCGCAGAGCTTCCTGAAGCCTGGAGAGCGAGAGGGGTCGGTACGCACCGACCCCTCTCGCTCTCCAGGCTTCAGCGAAAGCCTGTATTCGCCCCATAGGACGCACACACATTTGCCCTTAATTTTTGGAGGGGAAAAAGTGCATCCTATAGGGCGAAAAATACAGTAGTTGGTCTATAAGGTGCTACTGGACAATTTTTTATCTTCAGAATAGTGTTATCAGGTTGACTAAGATGGTGGAGCTGAGGGCTTTCAATATACAGATGAAATGATAGAATTACGACAGGAGCAAGTGTTTAGATTTTAGGACAGGCCAAAAAATAAATAAAAATATTGCCTCTATCTGAGCAACCATGCAATCACGATATGTCTTTCAACAGCAATTATTATTAAATAGAACAGGCTTCCCAATACTTGGGGCCCTCCAGAAGTTGTTGAATTTCGGATCCCGTCATCATTGGCCATTGGCCATGCTGGCTAGGGATGATGGGAGCTGGCGTTCAACAACACCTGGAAGGCATGAGTCTGGAGAGGGCTGAAACAGAAACTCCATGTTCAGAGACAGTGTGCTCTGAATGGCAGTTGCTGACGTTTGTGTGGGTTAACATTCAGAACGAGATATTACATTCAAGACCTGTTTGGGGGCTTCCTGGAAGAAGGTGAGGAACTGTGAGGAACATGGCAGGATCCTGAACTTGTTCTTATTCTTATAACTGCCACGGCTAGAACAGTTAATACTGCATATCCAGAAGATGTTCAGTATTACTGCATCAACTTCTGTGTAATATTCAAGATTATTCTGTTTCTTTAGGGATGTCTCCTTCAAAAATAGCCAGCACTCCTCTCTGATTTTCTCTTTTGTATCTCTCATACAAGAGTCTTGCCAAACACATCTGGTTTCAGACATACTGTCTTGCTTGATAGTTCTGCGAAAGTATCTATAGCAAATTATTTCCAGGGCTTTCCTTCAAGGTCAGAACCTTGCAAATGGTTTTTAAAACTTGATTAAAACATTCTATTTTCCAATTGGCCTAAGGGTAATAAATGGAAGAGTCTTTTTGTATATTTCTTGTCTAGAAATTCCTCAGAATCCACACCTCTGAACTTGGATCCATTCTCTGGTCTCCCATGGGACTGAAAGCTGCTAACAAGAATTAAATTGTCATTGTGGAAGTAAAATTTCGTATATATCTACATATACCACTTGTTTCAAGTAGTTTTTGTTTCCTTTGCACAGCCAAGTAATGAGGTAGCATGAAATTGTATAATGAATGTTAACACATGTACGGTCCTGTATCTGAGAAATCTTTATGAACGTTCTACCTGAGATTTTATCATCAGACCAAAGTAGAAACCACTACGGATACCTCCTACAGTTAGGTGCTTGCCTTAATTATTATCCATGGTGGTATAGTCTCTTGGGTGGTCTGCATAGCTGTCAACTTTTACCTTTTTTTAAGGGAAATTCCCTTATTCCGAATAAGATTCCTCGCAAGAAAAGGGAAACGTTGACAGCTATGGTGGTCTGCTCAGGCTTGAGGTGAAGTGCAGAGCTGAGCAGGGCATAGCTCCAGTGGCTTCTGCTGTTGGCAAGAGGGGGCGGAGGAGTAGCCACTGGCCATTGAGCCACATGGCCACTGCGTTTGGCTCCACCTGGACTTCCTAATGTCACACACACAATGTCGCGATGTTGCAATTTCACATGCATAATGTCGGTCCCACCCTAACAAGCTGGTGCCTCTGATTACTGTACCACAGTTCTGCATGCCCATCTCACTGTGGCCCTGTGCAGCTAACGCAGGGGCATAGCTCAATGTTAAACAGAATCTGCTTTGCACACAGATGGTCCCTGGTTCAATCTCCAAGTGGGGCTAGGAGAGACCCCTGTTTGAAACCCTGGAAAACAACTGCTAGTCAGGGTAGACCATACTAAGCTAGATGGACTAATAGTCTGATAAGGAAGCTTCCTCTGTCCCTATGTATGTATGTATGTATGAATGTATGTGTGGCGCTGTGGGTGAAACCACAGAGCCTAGGATTTGCCAATCAGAAGGTCGCCGGTTTGAATCCCCGCGACGGGGTGAGCTCCCATTGCTGAGTCCCTGCTCCTGCCAACCTAGCAGTTTGAAAGCACATCAAAGTGCAAGTAGATGAATAGGTACCGCTCCAGCGGGAAGGTAAACGACATTTCCATGCACTGCTCTGCTTTGCCAGAAGCGGCTTAGTCATGCTGGCCACATGACCCAGAAGCTGTACGCCGGCTCCCTCGGCCAATAAAGTGAGATGAGCGCTGCAACCCCAGAGTCGGTGACAACTGAACCTAATGGTCAGGGGTCCCTTTACCTTTACCTTACCAAGCACACACATCACCTCAAGCGTGAATAAGGTTTTAAGATCATACATGTATCCACATCTACTTGCTGAAGCGTCTTCCTTGGTTGAGTCCACCTTGATGAACAATTCTCCCTCAGGAGGTCTGAGTAGTTCCCTCTTTAGTGACCTTTTGGCAAGCTGTGAAGCTTTTTTTACTCTAAAAAATTGTTTTTGCCAACTTTTGTTTTCGATTTGAGCTTTCTCCCTGGCTGCTGGATGAGTGTGTTTTATCTGGCCCTACTTTTTAGCTTTTTCTTTTCTTTTTAATCTGTGGCTGTGAGCTGCCCTGAGCAGCCCCATGTAGGCCAAACAGCAGGACAGAAATGTTTTGAGAAGTAAATAAATAAAAGTTGTTTCAGAGGTCTGCCTTTTAAGGGGTTGTCAGGTAACTTTTTTAGTAAATGGCTCTGCCAGACATGTTAACAATGCAGCATCAGTGTAATTTAGCACAGATTTTTCAAACATTCTTCATGCCATAATGAGAGTCTACTTATTGTTCACATTCCAGTTAGCCTTCTTAGTGAGGTAGCCAGATTTATTTATTTACCAACTCACTTACAAACAGGAGCCTACTGGGATTTTTCTTGGAAAGCAGAATTCCATTTTCAGCATCATTACTATTATGTTTGCATCATTTTTGATCGAACTGGGTTGTGGCCACTCTTCTCTGACCAGAATATTTTCCACATTTCTTTCATTTTGATAGAAATACATCTGGCCTAATTAGAAATGTGAAATCGGGGATGGATGACGGCAACCCCAGAACCTCACTTGAAACACTATTACTGGCATTTCAGGGAGAGGTCAAAGAAATAAACGACCACTCATTAGCCTGAGGCTATGAATGATCTACCAACCGTACAGAAAATTGGCAGCCCCCTCTGCCTTTTGTCCTCAAGGAGCGTGTGTATCAAACTAATTGTTAACTATAGCAAGCAGATTGACAGAAGAATGAGAGACTACTCTGGCATATGTAAAATAACAGGGTCTATGAGGATTTTATTGAAATGATGCTATTCTTACATTCTCCCCACAACACACGCATTTACATGCTTCACGAAAGATCTCCAGATCCTGGATAATATGGACTTTTAAAAGGTATCCTACGGCAAGTTTGCTAATTGGGACAACAAATGTCTATATTTGTTTGGTAGAGGCAGAACCAAAAACAAAGCTAAGCTGGGGATTGTGACATGTTGAATATTTCTTCTGTGTTTTTCTTAGTACATTGACTGTTCTGTATTCCTTACTTGTGTGTGTGTGTGTGTGTGCGTGTGTGTGTGTGTGTATATATATATATATATATATATATATATATATGCATATATATAAGCATAAGCCTAATACATTAAAAAAAATAAATGACCTGTCTCTGTAACCAGTCCTCCCTTCAACCCCCCAAATAAAAAGCATTATTTGTAACATCCTGGGTGAATGCATTGCTATGGTACTTTTAAAATACAGTATTTCCCTCCCTCCCAAACTTTTGTTTTGCCTTCCTCTGTCACCTTTCTTAATATATTGCTCTGCATACACTGAAGTCTTAAATTTAGTAATTTGTTTCATGCTAAAATAAATGGAATATTATTTCATTTATGCATTTAATTGAATTCATTATTTACTTTCTCCTGAAAGTTTAAGGATTGGACTACAAGTAGAGCAGACCTTCTGGATGAAAATGATAGATGCTGAGGAGAAGAATGATACATAGCAAGTACCTCATTTTGTTACATGCTCTCCATTTAATGGTGGTTGAATAAGACTGGTCAAATAGCAATATGATTGTGCATCATCTATTCTTAATCATTTTTTATCATGCTTTATGTTTTTTGTAAAACATGGCAGGATCGGGTATGAAAAGCAGCTAGCAGAAGGAAGCTATAAACCTTAACAAAATTTAAATTTCATTAATTTTAACAAAATTTAAATTTCATTAATTTTAGAAAATGTATGCCCCACCATTTAACACAAAAGCCCCAAAGTAGCTGTCAATAAATCAATAAAAATAAACAATGAAACTTAAATGAAATGTGTTTAGAAATCAGGAATGAAATTAATAAAACAGCAGGTACATTTAAATGCATTTAAAATAGCAGCTAAAATAAAAGAATATTGAATGCATAAACTAAGGCCTAAGTTTCAATAGGATGTAGTACTTTGAAATGTTTATTTATGTTCTTTATTATATTTGAGTTGCACCATTCATCTAAGAGCTTTGAGCATCAATTTAGCTTCACATCTATCCTTCAACAGCCTTCCCTAATCAAGTACTCTCCAAGTGTTTTGGACCACAGCTCCCATGGCCAATGGCCATGCTGCATTGCTCAATCTTCTGTAATTGTTTGCCTGAGATTTGCAGAAGAATGTGGGAAACCTTTCTATTTGACCCATAGAGGAAACTTCTTCTAACAAGAAAAGGGGCAGCGTCCCATGGAGGAGACATTTCTTATTCTTCCCAACTTCTCTGTCCTGCTTGCAGACTTCCCTGAGGGTTCCTTATTTGAGCAATTCTTCAGGGGACCTTATGAACAAATCTGATCACTTATGATGGTCCTGGAGATAGTCCTGGAGAATGCCCAGGTAATGACATCGATCCAGAGAACAGTTCTCCACCATTTTCTGTCTTCTCAGTTCCCCCCACTAGAATATATCAGCTTCTTAAACAAACACGTTGGGTGCAAAAGGAAACTTTGGAAACCCCCCAAATTTCCTGAAAGCTCCCCCTTTCTTTCACATGCAATATTTACCTTCTACACACACACCCTGTTTACTATTTTTCACTGCTTATTGGTGCCATAGTTGCAAAGCTGGAGAGGCCATTATGACTCAACCCTGCTTCTTGTCTTCAACCCTGGTTGGCACAAGCAATCCAGTTAGCACAAGCAATAATGCATAGCCATGCCCTGTATTAATGTGGCCCAAATAAGTTATTGGGTTACCCATCATGGGCATGGAAGCTTTAGCATTCAAAGGCTTTGAATTAACATAGCAGAAGATCTTAGTTATGCAAAACAATCCCCTTAGAGTCAATTCTCTACTTGTCTAAGCAGTGGACGGAATTCAAACCCATGCATTTATACAATCCGGAGAACTACCTAATGGCTGAAACCAGTGTAGCCTTCCAAACAGTGAGAAGCGTACCCCCTCCTTCCTTAGTGTCAGGGCAAACTGCTGAGGAAATGGCTTTATACACACTGGTACTATTAAGTAGTTTGCTTCTCATTTTACCCAGCTCCTTCCCTGAGAGCACAATAGAGACAATTAACCGGATTTCGATTAACTGCTTGAAAAATCACCACCTGCTTTTTTTCTTCTTTCAGAGTCACTTAGACCTTTTATTTCTGACCTAGATTTAGTGAGTGCGACAGGAAAACTAGGCTAGATTTGTCACACTGAAAGTGAACCTGTAGCAAATTAATAGACGGAAAGCCAAGTACCTGTTGAAAACCGCTTCCAATCGGTCAGCTGTTGCCTGCATTAGGGTTTCTGTGGAAGTCCACAGCATATGGAGCCCAAAACGTGCGCACACACACTGGTGATGTTTTTATCCCACAAACCTTTCGACGAGCAATAGTCAATTTGCATGGAATTTTGGGGAAAATCACAGCCCCTTTCAAGCATTTTATTCTGGGCAGAATGAATGTACGTATCTGACCCTCTGTTGTGTCTATAGGAACCTAATGTGGTTGACCAAATCATTTGGTTTCTGTGTTTCATCCTGGTTCATGTTGGAATAACTTAGGACAACCCAGGACATCAAGAAGTGTCAAATGAGTAGGACCACAAAAGCCACTTCTGTATTGTGAAACATCTCAGTCTGTCTCTTAATCTGTGATGGTTGCCTCAATATTGCCTTGCTTGCAAGCCTCACCTGCTGCCTAGGCAGCTACGTAGCAAAGGGCCACAAAGCTCAAACTCTCCCCCAAGCAATTTTCACACAGGAATCTTTTCTTTTATATGTCATCTTTCTATTACTCCGATTGGTAACAAGGCCTACTGACATAAAGCTTCTTTAGGGCAGCTGACCACCTGCTGAATCACAATCCTTCTGCTTGGCTTTTCATCAGCTTATTTACTGCACATCATCCCCATGTCTTTCATCATTTGTAGTATTTACTGGAGACCTTCAGAAAGTTGGAATGTACATAAGACATGCACCAGCTGACATGGGACCAGAAATATCCATTCAGGCAGTGTGGAAGGCTTGGGAATGGCTCAAACTTTCCTCCCCCATCCTCCATCTCTCTATTATTTCAGAAATCTCTTAGGGCCCTCCAGAGATTGTTTTTCGATTCACAGGGAGTCCTAATTGCTGTGGAGAAATGGTCATTAACTAAATGCCGAAAATATGATGGAAAAAGCTGTTGTTGTTTTTCCAGACCTCACACTGGGTCTAAGGGTAGAAGGGTGTGGGGACACTCTAGAGTTAGGGGGCTGGGAAGACAGCTCCATGGAAAAATCAAATGGGAGGCTGGAGAGAAAAAGCAGCTTGGGGAATAATGGAAGGGAAGGGCTGTAGCTCAGTGTTAGGGCATTTGATTTGCATGCAGAAAGTCCCAGCACCTCCAGGTAGGGCTGGGAGCCTCTGCCAGTCAGTGTAGACAGCAATGAGTTGGATGGATCAATGATCTTAATCAGTACATGGTAGTTTCCTATGAGAGACTGGGCCCCATTGATGAGAGAGGATATGAAGGAGAATTTTCAAATTGTACTCAACATTATTGGCTGGTTATTTGAAACCAATCTACATTTCCAAACGCTACATGATGTTAAATATATGGTATTGTAGTGAAGGATGCGAAACTGGATTGATCTGAGACCAGCAATATCTAGAGATGCGTGGCAGCGGATGAGTCTATTTGGGCCCCCTATGCTACCTCCCCCCTCATTTTTACAATGCATTATTTCCAGGCCCATGAATTCTTAATGTAAT
This sequence comes from Podarcis tiliguerta, assembly GCF_965153285.1. Classification (NCBI taxonomy): domain Eukaryota; kingdom Metazoa; phylum Chordata; class Lepidosauria; order Squamata; family Lacertidae; genus Podarcis; species Podarcis tiliguerta. The sequence continues at coordinate 30,087,416 of NC_139540.1, forward strand.
GCATCTTACCACCATGTATCAGACAGATATAAAACAATTGTATATTATCAATTTATACAATGATAATAAAGCAAGCACTCTACTAAAATAACATTAGGAATGATACTAAAGTTGCAGAAGCTAGTAAATGCAAATATGACGTTTTAATTGCAAGTGTACTTTGGCTCCATTATTGCATCCCTGACTGCACATACAAAGGTTTTCTCCATTCCGTCATGATCTAGTCTTGATTACACATGCAGATTCTACATGCTAACAACTTGTGAGTAGGCTTATTCAATTTGAATGCTCTGAGCAAAGGACCAGGCACTACAAGTACAATCCCAATTTTTCCTTCTTGTTCTTATATTTATTGAACGTATGTCCTGCCCATCTTTCTATTCTACAGGACTATAGGTACATGTCAGTGTGGTTTAGTTGTCTAACAAGGCATAAGGCTGTACCTTGGTGGCCAGTGCCCCTTGTCATCTCCAAGGCAATGGCTAACTGCCATGAGCATCCTATCTGCTTCTGGCCCTGTCCACCGCTAACATCTGCATTCCCTGGAAAATTGCCTACTGGTCTATGTGAACCTAGGCCTGAAAAATACACTCCTCTGTGAGATTTTGCACAAGCTGGTTGCTTGTTTTAAAGCAATGAAAATATGACACAGTCCACCCACTGGTGACTACAGGAGAAACCCAGTTCCAGAACCTCCATGAAGTTTCTGTGCAGAAAGGAAAGGGCCATAGATTTGTGGTAGACCACATGTTTAGCATACAAAAGATGCAAGGTTAAATACCTGACATTTCAAGATAGGGCTGGGAGTTAATATTGCTTGAAACTGCAGAGAGCTGCTGTCCCTGAGTGTTGACAATACTGATCTAAATGGGTTAGGACTCTTGACTTGGTGAAAGGCAGCTTCTGTGCTCCTAGAAATAGGCTGTTTTCTGCAGTGTGGCAATACTCAAGCACATTTTAACACTGATGGAGGCAGCATGCATCATTTTGCTGGCACATGGCTTTCCCTCACACCATTTAATCTCCACAACAACCCAGTGAGGCAGCTTAGGCAAAGAGACAGCAACTGACCCAAAGTCACCCAGTGAGCTTCATGATAAAGTGGGGATTTGAACCCTCATCTCCTAGGTCCAAGGCCACCACACTGGCTCTCATAATATCACCAGTGGCTTTTACCATAAGGCCACCAAGAATCCAAAACACTACATAAGAAGAGCCTGTAAGACAGGGATGGGGAAACAAACGTCCTCCGGATGTTAACCTACATCTCTTACTACCTCCGACTATTGACAATACAGGTGGGCCAGATGAAAATTGGAGTTCAACAACTTCTGGAGGGCTGGTTGCTTATCCCTTGCTCCAAAACAATGTGGCTGATATTTTCTCTTGGTGGATACTCAACCGCTTGTAAAGAGCCTTTTGAAAAATTCTGAAGTAGACAGAACAGACATGGCATATAGGAGATGTTTCATTGTCAGCGCAGTCAGTTAGCTTTTGGCTTATGCTTTTATCCCTGTTAATGTTTTTTATCCTATTTAATGTAACTTCAGATGTTCCCATATAAACGTCTTAACCATTTTACAAAACCTGCTAAGCTCTTGGTCTTAATAATACCTTGACACGATGAGTTCCACAGGTTAATTATGCACACTGTTAAAAGCTCTTCTTAGTTTCCTGATAAAACATACTTTTGTAAGCTTGAAAGTGCTGTTGAATTTAGGAAGGGTTTATTAGCTTCTGAAGAAGTGTAATCACCCACTACTTGAAAGGTGATATATGAGGTCATTTATTTGCTGTAAATTTAGACATTTCAATTATGCTTATTGTTGCCATAATGTATGGTTTAATTTTTTGTTAAGCTTTTGTGAAATATGTTGGTTTTTTTTGTCAGTAGAAACATGCTAGATCGGACCAAATTTAAGCTTCAACATCAAGGATTAGGGGCAGTTATTTCTTTTCCACTGCTGGCCAGAAAAGTAGGGAATAAGAAGCTAGATTCTTCTGAACAGTTTTCTTGGATATAGGTGCAAACAATAAAAGAGATTGCAGGTGCTACAGTACGGAACTTTGAAGCAACAGTCTTCAAAAATCCTATTTTGCACCTGGTTTTATAGTCAGCTGGTCATGGAAGAAATCATTTGGCTTAGACATCTACATACAATATTTCTCCAAGCTCTCCAACATCTCTTGTAACTGTTTATGAATCTGCCCATATAATTACAATAAATTACCATTACTTATGCTTTCTTTCATACTATTTCTGGACCAAAGAAAACCAAAATGTTAACAGACAGAAGGCAAAAAGCAAGAAAAGAATTGTCTGGTGTGGATACACACATGCACACACACACACACGATCTGAAATATGTGATCCAAAGGTTGTGTATTACTGTTAAATAATGTATTAATTCACCTCAGCCTCTGTATGAACAGACAGTTTACAAGGACCTTGTACATTGCACTAATGTAATCGATTCAAACATGCATGAAGATTCCTGCCCACCTCTGCTCAAGAAGCTAGTAAAAAGGAAATGGCTAGGGAATTGTAGTGGAGATATATCATCATGGATAGTGCTTCCCCAAAGAATGATCCTTCTAATTAGATTCTCCTATTGATATCACAAGTTAAGATTATGTTAATCGTTAGACAAAATGTCTGGAAGGGCTGTGGCCTAAATTTTGGTGCTGTCACATCCCTGGTTACACAACAGAGACTGCTTCATAACTTTTGACAATAGTGATGCAATCAAAAACTGTAGGCATTTTTTTATACGATGTGTCGTTTTTTAAAAATTATTTTTCAATTCACTCTGTAATATGGGGACAATAATACTGACCAGGGCGCCCCCCACCCCCAGTTCCAGCGCCTCTCAGGTGGGCACCATTGCCATTCTAAGAAGTTCATGTTGAGCTCCAGCACCTCTTTTTCTAGAAAAATAGCACTGAAACTGACTGAGATTGCATGGTTAACATGACACCTATTTTGTGTGCTATTTACATGTAGGGCATGACAGTGCAGACTGGAATGTGCTTGAGAACAGGGCGCCATCTTGTCCTGGTGGAACAGCTCTGTCTTACAGGCCCTGCGGAAAGATGTCAAGTCCCACAAGGCCCTAGTCTCTTGTGACAGAGCGTTCCACCAGATTGGTGCCACAGCCGAGAAAGCCCTGACCAATCCCCTTTCTCAAGGGAATTCTGGGAATTTTAGTTCTGGGAAAGGAATAGAGGGTCTCCTAGCAACTCTCAGCACCCTTGACAAATGTCAGTTCCCAGGATTCTTTGGGGGAAGCCGTGACTGTTTAAAGTGGGACGACACTGTGTTAAATGTACAGGGCAGAGGGGGCCTGTGACATATGAGAAGTGCTCTGAGCAGACTAAAGAACTATTTGATAACTAGGGCATCACCATGTCAACTGTTACTCCTTTCTCCTCTAACAAGCAGAATTGCACTTTGTGGTGTCATTTTGCGCATTTCCCCTCTCCCACTCCACATCACAGCTGCCACTGGTGGAGGCCTCTCATGTACTATTTAAGAAGAACTGAGGGGAATAAGAAGGCAGGGGCAAAGGTTAGTGGCAACTTTTATATAGATATAAAAAAAACCCTATAACCTATGAAGAGATTCAAATTGAACCCAAGTTCAAGTGTGAGTCAGGAAATGCAGTGCTCCCTTGTCAAAGTTTTGTTTTGTTTTCTTATGTCACCATAAGAGGAGGCGGTAAAGCCCTAGACCTTATTTGTTCTTACTCCTGGCAAAGCAGCTTACCGTGGTTATCGCAAGATGAGTGGGGAAGTCTAGTCAGAAAGACTGTTCCCATTTTGGCGTTTATACAACAACTGTAGCTGATTAATCTAAGTCAACAGAAACCTCAGCCAACAGCATAATAACATGAATGAGACGTCTTTTCCCTTCTCCCTTTTGCCTTGGCTATTTTCTTAAGGTCTGGCTTGCAGTAATGTAGAATATTGATATTTCCTGCTTTTTATTGTGGTTATACATCACAGAGCCATGCAACTGCAGCTACTATAAAGTTAAGTGTGCCATATTGCGTGTGTGTGTGTGTGTGTGTGTGTGTGTGTGCGTGTGTGTGTTTCCCAGTATTTGTTTTAAGGACAGATGGCACTTTGGCACTTTTAAGGGAGAAATCAAAGCTCACTCTTTCTAAATACTTTAGCAATGCCTGACACATCTGAAATAGTGGCAGGGTAAAGTGGTAACTGGATCACAGTCTCAAAATGTCCTTTGTCTTTGCTTTGCTGGAAACCTTTGGTAAACCGCTTCTTTTCCCCATGGCAAGGTCATGACAAACTCGTTTCCCTTTCTGTCGGCAAGCTTGTTTCAAACTTATTTTTATCTTCTCTTTAAGCTTCTAATCCTCCTTTTCCTTCTCATCTTGAATCAGATCTAAGTCCTGAGATGCTACGGAACCAAACTTTAAATGTTCGTGCAATGCTTTATGGTGTTTGACAAAAGGGCTCCATTATTATTATTATTATTATTATTATTATTATTATTATTATTATTATTGCTGTTGTTGATGTCACAATTAGAAGCAGGCAAACATGTTCAAACTCCTGTTTTGACTTTATCAACAAATAGTTGGATGGGAGATGAAACTCGCCACCACAAATGGTGCTCTTAATGGCAGTCCTGAAGCAACCTCTGGGGCATGGCTCTTGCAGGGAAGGCCACTAAAACCAAATGTAGGAAAAATGAGCTGTGATCCGTTCCACAACTGCTAATTTTGGAAGTAAACAACTCTTCATTTCAAAGAAAAGCTTTCTCAGCTGGATGAATAGCTCTCTACCATGGGTGTCTAAATGGTATTATTTTTAAATTCGTGGACTGTGACTTTTTGTGTTTTTTAAAACTTCTTTTTAAAGATGTTTTATTCCATTTTGTACATTGCCTTGAGAAATGTGTCTGGAAGCCAAGGAATAAATAAATGACAAAGCGTAATACCCAGTGCTTTTTTTCTGGGGGTACGCAGGGGTACGCATACCCCTAAACATTTTGTGAATTTTTGTACTTTTGTCCATTTACTGTATTTATTTTCCCCAATTTGAACTACAAAATGGTGGTTTTCTTGAGTCAAAATGAGAGTACCCCTAAACATTTTTTTTAATAAAAAAGCACTGGTAATACCATATTGTACAGCATCTCTTACAACTGAAAAGGACAAGATGTTAAAGGGATAAACATAAGAACGGTTCCTATACCTCGGATATGGAGACCAGAAATAAAGTTCTAGCTATGAGAGCAAAAGGAAACTAATATAAGGCATACCTGGCACGATAAATGTGCAAAAGGGTAGCATTAAAAATGTTAAGACATGTAGAGAGCAAGCTAAAAAATAAAGTCTCTTAGCTATGCGAATTTTGTCAAAGAAAGATGCAATGCGTGTCAGACCCTGTTTTTCTCAGGAGACAACCTGCTTTACTGCATATCTACCTGATTCCCCCCCCCCCCCCGTTGGACTTGTACTAGTGGGCATTGCTAGGCTGTAGGACTGTACCCCCCCATTACCTGGCCAACCTTTCCTACATGGGAGGAGAGGGAAACCTACTTGTGACTGGTTCATTGGCTTGGATATCAATCGGCCTAGAAAAGAGTGGATGCCCTTTCCCCTCAATGGTCTTAGAGATGAACTGAATTTTCATGAGTTTTGATTTTTGTCTGGAATTGTGCATATTGGATAAGGGAGACCCTTCCACTGAAGAGCTAAGCCATTTACACGCTGCCTCCACTAATCTTGCCTTTGAATACCAGTTGTTAAGAAACAACAGGAGGAGAGGGCTAACGCTCTTATGTCCTGCTTGGGACTTGGATTAAATAGGGTCCTGAACAAGATAGGCCTTTGGTCTGATCCAGAAGGACTCTGTTTATGTTCTTATGTACATTGTTCTGGCACTGAAATTCAGAGCTAATGGGTGCAGGTGATAGGACTTCGTGCATATAAACTGGTTTTCTAAATGGGGCAAATTTGGAAAACAATGATCCATTAGGAACTGAGCTGCAAAGGGGTTCACACTCGATACACAAGGATCCACCCCATCACCTACATTTCCTGCCACCAGTGATCCATCCCCATTAGACTTCCTTCTATCCAAAACTTACTCTCATGATGCAGGGGAGGAGGCAAAGTTAACTTATATGGAGTAACTTGTCTGATCTCATATTTAAAATACTGAATTTTTTCAGAACAGGTCCATGCAACATGTCCATTTCATCAAGGATCCTGGAAACTAGAATTGAGCCAATGCTTCTCTGCTTAATAGATTGAGCCAGAGGCCATTGAAAATGCCATTTTCAAGGGTCCCTGGTGGGAATGAGCGTTTCTAAGCATTATCCAATGCTTGGAATACATTAAACGCTGAATCAAAATATGTAAATCACTTTAAATCAATATTTTGAAACTGAATAGCGAAAACTCTAAGAGTGTGATACATCAATCAAAAAGCACTATTTGGACTATGGCTAGGATTGTCTACATATATTTTGGCTCTAGCAAACATATTGGTTTTCCTAGTTAGCCTATAAAATGTGCCCTATTATTGTTGAATGATATATTTTCAATAAGACGTGCAGGAGATTTAGAAATCCCAGTGTGTGATGTTTGAGGTCAGCAGCTCTTATTCCACGAACTAACAAGAGAATTCTTTTTTGCTCAGTGTTTACACTGATTGCTGAGTGTGGGCACACACACACATGTATATTACATCTCTTTTCTCCCCCTCCACTCTTCCCCGAGTAACCCCAACTTCCATATTTGCTGAATTCCTGAATTTTTCACTTTTAAAAGTCATCTTCCATCCATACACTTTTTTTTTGGTTTTAGACCATTTAAACATACATAACATTGCTGAATTAATAAAGATAACATGGAGACCTGATTCCCCCCCTCCACACACTTACGTTTATACTTAATTTGATTTATAATCCATCTTTCCTTCCGGGGGGTCAAGACAGTGTACATGAATTGCCCACTCCCATTTTAGTTACACCACAACCCTGTGAGCGATGCTAGGCTAAGCAATAGTGAATGGCCCAAATACCTTCCATGGGCATCATGACTGAGTGTGGATGGACTTGGATCTCTCTGGTCCTAAAATGGCACTCTAATGACTATACCATAGTGGCTTTTTAAGCAATCTAAAATTGCTTGCAGATTCAGCCTTTATGGGCAAACACAGAGAAAGTCAGGCAATGTGCTGCTTCATTGATTTAATTGGCCTTTCTCTGAATACAACCCATTGGCCTGGATTCTAATTTTTCTAACTTCTGTAAATGAAACAGTGTTCAAATTCATGTAGTGGGATCTGTACTGGCAGTGACTGACCAGGAACGAGACCTTGTGGTCATATTGGATACCTTTATGAAGATGTTTGGCCTAGTGTGTGGCAGCTGTGAAAAAGGCAAATTCTATGCTAGGGATCGTTAGGAAAGGAACCTGGCAATATCATAATGGCATTATAGAAATCTATGGTATGACCATTATCTGTAAGGTGTGACTTCTGTTGCTAGACAGTGGTTGCAAAGGGGTGCTGTTCATATCAGCACCCTGCTGACATAGATACAGCCATAGATCAGCCACAGAGATAATAATTGGATTTCTTACCCAGCCCACACCATAAAAACACAGGATGGTTTACAACAATATAGAAATATATTCAATTCAGATTGTGTGCACACTGATCCCTTGTGTCAAAAAAATTCAATTCAAAATCATTTATGGTTGTCCTCAACACGCTGCTTTCCATCCAGCGGTTGAGGAAGCCGCTCGGGTGCCTGTGGTGGCACACCCAGGAGCAGGGCGAGCCGCCATAGGGGTTGGGTGCACCGCGGGGCCTCTGGAGTCTGCCTGCCTCCTCCCACTCAGCTGCCCTACAGCTGGGGAGGAAGGAGTGGGTGGACCATTTGGGCAGTGGTGAGTGCTGCCCGGCATTTTGTCATCCCCCTCAGTGGTGACCGCAGACCGCACCCACTGCACCTCCCTTTCTCCGCTACTGTTTCCATATAGATTGATTGCAGATCCTGATGTCTACAAGGGTGTGTGTGTTAAGGGTAACTCTTCACTTGACTGGGTTATCCACCCCCTTTTTTTCATTGCACATCCCCCATGTGAATGAAGAAAGCAATGACTGTGACCTTGGCATACAGCTGACCACAATGCACAGATGAGTCCAATTGCTAGGACTGCATCTGTTTTAATCTTTTTTCAAACGGACACACTGCAATAATATTTTTATTTTTATTTTAGAATGAAACCATTTTATCAAAAAGTGCTTTTCAGGGGCAAAAAAATATGACCAATAGTTCAAAATTGAGTGTCGAACACACACACACACACACACACACACACACACACACACACACACTGCATTGATTCTAGAATAAAATATCACGTGTGCACAGCCTCTGTGCACACAAAAACACAATCAGAAAAACAGGGTGTGTGTGTGTGTATCACTTGCACATCAGGTGTCAAAGGGCAGGGTAAATAAATGTGAATAGATTATAATAAGTAAGGGAGAAGAGCTCAGCTACAGCAATAAAGATTTTTCATTTTATGTTTTTTTTTAAAAAAATGCCAAAGAGATTTGAATTCTGAATAAAAGAAATATTGGCATTGTCTCTTGCTGCCAAGACGTCTTCTGCCGCATACTTGCCTCTGAAGCTACTTGGCTCTGAAGGCCCCAATGTGACCTTCTGATCAGTTGTCCTGTCCCCCCAAATCCTTCTATAGTTGGCAACTGGTTCCTTCTCACACTCCTTCTGTATATAATGGACAGCGTGTAATTAAAGTACAAAAGGGTGTGGGTGGGTGTTTAGACTTTCTGCCTTCAGGGCAAATCCACTAACCTTCACAGAACCATTAAAAATGACTGAGGTGGGTAATATTACGAAGGTGGCATTCATGATCGTCATTGTTCCCTCTCCATGCCAGGCCAAAGGTTATGCTCTCCTTTTTTAATGCTTGCTCCCATTTCCCTCCAAATAGCTGCACCATAATTCTCCCCACCCTTGAACGCTGCCTTTGGTCTGAGGCCCCTAAAGTTCACCGTCTCTGTGGCTGCCTTGTGTTTTTCTTCCTTCCATGAAAGCCTATTCTTAGCCTCTGTAAGGGGTTTGAGGTGCATAAGCTTATGAAACTGTGGCAGCTGTAACAGCCTTGAAGAGGGTACAATAACTACTGTACAGCTGCTACAATGTTCTTAAGCATTTGCTGCAAGCTGGTTTAAGCCTGTCCTTTTTCTTTTTCTTTTTCCTTTTGGTAAAAGATACCTGTTACCATGCTCCTAATTAGCTTACTTGCTATTTGGAGAAAGCATCACTGGTTTTTCTATCATCCAGTCTTTATTAAGTGAGCTGTTGCTGAGACGAATAGGGTTCTTTATAATGATGAAGTCCTTTTTACGCTTATTAGTCCTTAAAGCAAGCCTCTTCTTATAGAACAAAGTTGCCTTTTTTACCCCTTCAGACTTACAGTAGGAACAAGTAAAGCGGATTTTTTCCCCTCTCTCTTTCTCCCCCTCCTGTGCTGAAGTATTTTATTAAAAGTTTTAGTGGCTGCACTAAGCGTAAGGTGCCTGCGCCTTTAATCATTTTCATCTTTAAAATAGAACCTTATATTTTTCACATCTTCAGCTGTCCCGGAGGGCAGCTAGGCCATCCTTAACAACATTAATTTCTCTTTATGACAGGGCTAGTGCTGCCCCAGGTCTTCAGAACTGCCTAAAATGTCTGGAAAAGTAGATAATGAAGAGGATATTAGAATTGTAAACAAGAACAATTTGGTAATAAAAAACATATATTTTCTCAGTAGGACTTTGGGCTTTAACACCGCAGCAGCAAAAGTGTCATGAGTTGTAATTTGTTGATGGCCACTGCACATTCGTTACTGTGGGAGCACAGGCAGAAAGAACAAGTCCAATCGACACTGCATTCAAGAGGATCTAAAAGGGATCATCTCAATTTACTTCTTGCTGTTCACTTGTTTTTGCTTGTTTTTAATCACCATCTTACCCTACAAATGGGCAGCATCTCTGACGATTGCTAATGTAGGCTGGTTTCAAATGCCCAAGACATTGTAGATAGAAACACACAGTTTTTTAAAAAAAGAAAGAAATTCCGAATGTGAATGACTTTTCCCCATCCCTAGAAAAGATTAAGGAAGATCTTTGATATGTCTGAGTTCATTAAGAAGGAAGCAAAACAGGGAATGAAAACCCAGGTATCTGGCAGTGAGACACACACACACACACACACACACACATTCTCTCTCTGTAGGCTGTGTACACACTGTTCCTTCAAAGCACATTCAGAAAACAACCTTTCCCTCAAAGAATTCTGGGCAATGTAGTTTTTTAAGGGTTGCTGGGAATTGTGACTCTGTGCGAGACAAAATACAGTGCCCAAAATACCAGAAAACTGTGCAAACACAGTTTCTCCATTCCTGCCCCCATCATCCTTTTGTGGACAGGGTTTAGAAATTTTATTTTCCAAAGAACAGAATACAGTATGCGAAGAATGTGGGAGACGGAAGTGATAAGCCTTATAATTTAAAAGGACAACTCAGGGCTATCTCACTATCTTAAGGTGCAACCTGGAAAAGGGTGCTGTGCTTAACTTCTCATCTGTATTTTTTGTGGTGGTGGTGGTGTTTGCTTGGCATTAGAGTACAGCAATGAAATCCAAGGGATACATCTTTATAATACATTATAATTTCCAGGTTGTTGATTCCCTTTGTAGTTTAAGCCTTATAGTTACTGTACCCAGTGGATGGCTCATGTTTTACGATCTTTAGCAACCATTTTTTTCACTGAGTGGATTAAATATAAATAGACTTTAGGTTTATTGAAACATTTTGCTGATGGTTATGCACACATACTGCATACATACATGTTGCAGATGCAATATACAAGTTTTATTATATAGTCACAGACCTAGTTAAAAATGTGCATGCAATTATAGTTCTCTCACTCAGTGTGTGTTTACAATGGCAACATTTGCACCCCAAGAAAACACTTGAATGGTAGCTCTTAAATATTTCAAGCTTTTATGTATTATCTGAGTAGCCTACATTTTCTCCAAGAAATGCAGGGCAGCATATGCAAGTCCCCCATTTTATTCTCAAAACCACCCTGTGAGCTTCATGGCTGAATTGATATTTGAATCCGGTTCTCCCCAATTCCTAGTCCAGCACTCTAACCATCACCCCATGCTGGTTCTGATCTTTTCATGAAAAATTCACAGATCCTTAAGTGACACAAACAAAATGAAGGAAAAACATACATATACATTTCCAGATTAGGGACCTTCACTGGTTTATATTTTTCACCACACAAATATTCCCATAAGGAAACACCTGAAAATTCACTAGATTCTGAATCCTAAGCATATTTGCTTGAAGTGAAATTCCGTGGGCTCCAATAGGAACACACCTGATGAGTTGTTGCTGCAGCTTATAAAAACTTGCTAATACATATTGGTTAGCCCTTTTTTGGTCAGAATTCATCCATTTTCTCTTCCTGTTCAGGACAATAGCATCTTTCTTTCTTTCTTTCTTTCTTTCTTTCTTTCTTTCTTTCTTCCTTTCTTTCATTCTTTCAAAAAAAAAAAATCAAATTATTTTCTCAGCAAATCCACTGTGCAGCTACTTTGCTCCAGTGTTTTCCAAGGAGCTGGAGACGAGGGCATAGATATCACTTTAAGGCTTGGTGGGATCACTCCCAAGACAGAGCTCACTCAGCCTTGATACAAAGTGAAAGGCTAAAATGAGTGCTCTTCTATTATTTAGGCACCTGTCCATAGGCTGGAAGAAATCCCACTTGTGCAGATTTAGCCAGAGAAAGCAGAGATAACCACCCTGCTTTCTGCAGCTAATAAGATGTGAAGGGGAAGAAATAATGAGTATTGCACTGTATTTTCTGTTGTTTTGTTCTGCCTTTCTCCCTTGCTTCCCCCACCCGCCATGCACAAGGCAGAAAGGAGCGATATTCTCTGAACGCTGGCAGTGATTCCAGTCATTTTAAAATGAAAAGGGCTATTTGTTTCCAAATTACAGTAGCCACTGGAATGCATACATCTAGAGCACCCAAATCTTCATTTTGTGAAATAAAATTACTTGTCAGTAATTTGCTCACTGCTCCCATATCCCCGCCCAGCTGGCTGGTCAGAAGCTATCAGATAGCTTGCAGCTGCCAGCTGAAGCTGGGCCATTTTTTTTCTCCACCAGGACAGGCAGTTAGTTAGTAGAGCCATCAGTGTGGCATCTGTCATCCTGCTAGGCCCAAATTGTTTTCTATGATGGATGTCACAGTCTGTATGATCAAAATAGGAGCCCTGCTGCTTTTAATTGCAAAATCGGAGTACTTGCACATTTGTTATTATGCGGAGGTTATTACCTCACACAAAATGAATTAACAGGTGAAAATAATTGATGAGAAGAGTCTTGGGATTTTTAGCCTCTTCAAAGAGACTTTGTAATTATGGAATAATGAATGTTCTGAGATGTATCTGTGGGGGGCAGCATGAGACCACCAAAGAGCTCTTTAGATTGATGATAAATTCTCTGAATTCTACTGTAATACCGCTTAAATTTACTTAGCAATTAGTTTAATAGGCCTACATGATTCATGATAACATAGTGAGAATTTTTAAATAAGTTTGCTTCATCCATCTATAAATTAAGCCGCTTACCTCAGCTTTCTTCCCAAGGTGATAGAATATCTTAACTAATCAGACTTCAGAAACAAAGATGATGTTGGACAAGGGATTTGGGTTACTGGAATATATTTCCGTGTGAATGCATTGCAGCTTGCATCTTAAAGCTGCTACAGCTGAAACGAATTTTCATGACTTCCGTCCTTATCACCGAAATTTGCATGCTTTCTGTGAGGGAGAATTGTTCACCAAAGAGCTCAGCAAACTAACTGCATGGAAACGAAAAGTGTTTCTCTACTTTTTCTCCACACCTTGGATCATAATCAAAGCAAAAAATTTAAAAAATCTGTGTAAATGTTGATGCTCAAAGGTTCTCAGGGTTTATGCAGCCCCCAGGTACTGGTGCACAGTACAGTTGAGTAGAGTGACCACTTGTGCATTGCTAAAAAAGGTAAAGGTAAAGGTACCGCTGCCCGTACGGGCCAGTCTTGACAGACTCTAGGGTTGTGCGCCCATCTCACTCAAAGAGGCCGAGGGCCAGCGCTGTCCGAAGACACTTCCAGGTCACGTGGCCAGCGTGACATCACTGCTCTGGCAAGCCAGAGCCGCACACGGAAACGCCGTTTACCTTCCCGCTTATAAGCGGTCCCTATTTATCTACTTGCACCCGAGGGTGCTTTTGAACTGCTAGGTTGACAGGCGCTGGGACCGAACAACGGGAGCGCACCCCGCCGCGGAGATTCGAACCGCCGACCTTTCGATCGGCAAGCCCTAGGCACTGAGGCTTTAACCCACAGTGCCACCCGCGTCCCGTGTGCATTGCTAAGGCATCATGAAAAAGGACAAAAAGAAGGCACTGCTTTGCATACTATTTCAGTATACAAATATATAAATATAGCTGCACATTTTGAAATAATTACAATAATTTAAATCAAGACACTATGCATCTGACCATACTGAATAAGACTATAATTAGGAGACTTGTGTGCTTGGTCTGTCAAACCATTGCTGGGCAACTTCAAGGCCCATTCTGTTATCCCTTCTTTAAAGCAGACTTACTTTTCTTATTAAATTTATATCTCACCTTTTCCTCCAAGGAGCTCAAGGTGGCGTACACATGTCTCCCTCTGTCCATTTTATCCTCGCAACAACTCTGTGAGATAGGTAAGAATTAGTGGTCATTTGAACCCTGCTCTTCCATGTCTCAGTCCATGTCATGGACTACTTGGACGCATAGGAATGGTGAGAGGAACCAGCTGGGGAACCACTGGGGAGCCAGTGTGGTGTAGTGGTTAAGTGCGGTAGTCTCCTAATCTGGGGAACCGGGTTCGTGTCTCCACTCCTCCACATGCAGCTGCTGGGTGACCTTGGGCCAGTCACACTTCTGTGAAGTCTCTCAGCCCTACTCACCTCACAGAGTGTTTGTTGTGGGGGAGGAAGGGAAAGGAGAATGTTAGCCGCTTTGAGACTCCTGAAGGGGAGTGAAAGGCGGGATATCAAATCCAAACTCCTCCTCCTCCTCCTCCTCCTCCTCCTCCTCTTCTTCTTCTTCTTCTCCAAGGGAAGAAGGCTCAGAGCCAGGGGATTGGTGGTGGGAAGATGAGTGGTCAAAGGGAGAAGATGGAGCAGGCTGGGAGGAGGATGAGGTGTCGGGTGCTTAATGAACTGGAGAAATCTGTGGCAGAGAGAAGTCCAGGATCAAAGGCAGAAGTGGAAGCAGGAGAGGAGGGCATGGGGGTCTCCCCCTTCTGCTGTGACAAGCTCCCAGAACCAGGAGAGGCATGAAAAGGATGGAAGAGAAGTTAGCTTGGCACAAACTCAGTCTGAGATTGCTTGAGATAAACCCTGGAGAGCAGCTGTGGGGAGGCAGGGACCTTCAGTCTCAGCAACTGCTTCATGGGGCAAGACCATACTGCAGATGAGTTGCTGTGTTCATTAGGCCTGACATTCCTCTGCAGATCCTGTTTTTGCTAATAAAGAGTTAACTCCAACTTGCTTGGTGTGATTTACTGCTGGCTTGCTCCTGTCAGTCCAGCACTGTAACCAGCACACCATGCCGGACAGCCCTTCAAATAAAGGCCATAGTCTCCTGTCAGCTCTTCAAATAGAAGGCTGTCCTCTTAAAATACAGCACAAAAACCATGTCCACGTTGGGTCCTAGATTGGTGGGTGAACCTGGATATGTCTCCTTTCACAGGCAAGACATTTTCTGTAATAGAGTATGTGGCCATGCTACAGCTCAGGGAAGTTCTTGAGCCTTGGCAGTAAGAGTGTACAGTCCCTGATCTTGCCTAATCAAATTCAGTGGAACTTTAATCTTAAAAAGCAACCATGTTTTAAAATGTTTGTTTCCAATAGCTCTTGAAGAAACCAAGTCAAGTCAGCTTATAATCATAGAATCAGATAATTGTGGAGTTGGAAAGGACCCTGAGGGACATCTAGTCCAACCCCCTGCAATGCAGGAATCTCAACTAGATCCTACATGACAGGTAGCCATCCAGCTTCTGCTTAGAAACCTCCAAGGAAGGAGAGTCCACCATCAATCATGGGAGTTTGTTCCACTATCTAACAGCTCTTACAGTCAGAAAGTTCTTTCTGATGTTTAGTGGAATCTCCTTTCCCAAACAAAGCTCATCCAGTTCAAAACCGATAAATGATCTGAGTACTGATACAGTGGTACCTCTGGTTACATACTTAATTTGTTCCGGAGGTCCGTTCTTAACCTGAAACTGTTCTTAACCTGAAGCACCATTTTAGCTAATGGGGCCTCCCGCTGCCACCTCGTTGCCGCCGTGCGATTTCTCTTCTCATCCTGAAGCAAAGTTCTTAACCCGAGGTAATATTTCTGGGTTAGCGGAGTCTGTAACCTGAAGCGTCTGTAACCCGAGGTACCACTGTGGTTTCATTTTATTTGTCCCCCATTAACTTTTTTATGATTAACCTTACATTTTGTAAACCAAGGCACATTCTTTATTTATGTTGTTAGGGGTCTGTGAGGGTTGGATGAGTCTCGGAAGACATTGGGTGCATCTATAGCACACACAGTAGTGTTGTTGTTGATGGTGATGTCATGGACTGGCTGGATGCAGAGGAACCGCCAGGGGAAGAAGGCTCAGAGCCCAGGGATTGGTGGTGGGATGATGATGAGTGGCCAGAGGGAGAAGAGGGAGCAGACTGGGAGGAGGAGGTATCAGAAGCTGAAGAAGTAACAGAGTTTAGTGAGCAGGAAAAGGCTATGGCAGACAGTAGACCAAAATGCAGAGGCAGAAGCAGAGGAGGGAGGGGTCAGGAGACAGAATGGAGGCAGGCTGCTGAAGAAGCCAGGGAATCTCCTCAATCTTCAGTCATCGCAATTGCCTCATTGGGGCAAGACCTACAGTGGTACCTCCGGTTACAAACTTAATTCGTTCCAGAGGGCTGTTTGTAACCCAAAACCACTCGTAACATGAGGCATGCTTTCGCTAATAGTGCCTCCTGCTGCTGCCGCGCTGCCATCGTGCGACTTCTGCTCATATCCCGGGGCAAAGTTTGCAACAAGGGGCATCTACTTCCGGGTTAGCGGAGCTCATAACCCGCAGCGTTCGCAAGGAGGACGGTACGTAACACGAGGTTCCACTGTACTAGGAAGAGTTGCTATGTGCACTAGACCTGCACTGCTTTGGTTTCTTTGAATATGAGTTAACTTCACTGACACCGGGTGTTTTATTGCTGACCTGCCCCTGACTCCACTTATGTGGATGGGGTTCAGCCAGGCAGGCAGGGCAGCAGTGAGGTTGGGACCATGTGAGGTTGGGACCAGCAAGACCTCCAGATTGGCATCAATGGTCTTGCCAAAAGACCTATGTAGGCCCCATCTCACTGTCCCCTTGCCCTGCCCCAGTCTCATCCAGGTAAGCAGCAGAGATGCCAGTGTCAGGAGGGTAGCTCTGTGGCCACCCACATCATATCACACAGGGCAAGGATACATAGGAAAATATATATACCAAAAGAAATGTGCACTAAATGTTGATGAATTTTCATGAGGACTTTAATTACACAAACACTGGTGTAGAATTGTGACAATTTGAAATTGGAAAGAAATAAGAGGCTCAGAGAAATGGACAGATTTCTCCATACTTATACACCACACTGGGACGCGGGTGGTGCTGTGGGTTAAACCACAGAGGCTAGGACTTGCCGGTCAGAATTTCGGCGGTTCTAATCCCCACGATGGGGTGACCTCCAGTTGCTCGGTCCCTGCTCCTGCCAACCTAGCAGTTCGAAAGTACATCACAGTGCAAGTAGATAAATAGGTACTGCTCTGGCGGGAAGGTAAACGGCGTTTCCGTGCGCTGCTCTGGTTCGCCAGAAGCAGCTTAGTCATGCTGGCCACATGACCTGGAAGCTGTACACTGGCTCCCTTGTCCAACAAAGTGAGATGAGCGCCGCAACCCCAGAGTCGGTCACGACTGGACCTAATGGTCAGGGGTCCCTTTACCTTTACCTTATACACCACACTGCTGTGGTGTATCAAGTAATGACAATTGTTGCCACTGAAGGAACACTGACCAAGTTCGCGTCTTTTACACCAAGCTCTAAATTCTGGAGAGGCTCCACAAATAACGACCCAGTCATAAGACTGGGTCCAGATTGAGCTAGATCAAAAATCAGCACTAAAGTGAGGCTTTTAACCCTACCCTAATATTTGCTCCGGAAAGTGGTCAAATGATTGTAGAAGTGAATAGTTTGGCATAGATCTATTGAATTCTAGAAAACTGTAGCTTCAATACATATACCTCTTTTAGGTTCTCCCAAGGATTTGTGTGTGTACCCAGCAGGCTATTTGACTTTTTCCTTTCAACAATAGCCCCACCCCATGCTGCATCACAAACTGCTTTGAAACTCCCTGAGTTATATTATCAAAAGCCCAGCTGGGGACATGGAGCTAGCTGCACAGTTCATCACAGTATGGCCTGTATCAGAATTAGATTGTTTACCTTCCAAAAACTTGATATTTCACATTAAGCACGCAAGCCTATGCACACTTAAAAACAGTGTGAACATGTATAAGATTGTACAGTAAGACTGCAGTATGTACTATACATGCTGACATGGGAGTCAGTCCCATTGAACTCAGTGGGATTTATTTCTGAGTAAACTTGCACAAAATCTCTTATCAGACTGACTCTGGTCACATAAAAAGCACATTAGAAATGAAACTAGTTGAAGCATAGGGTGGTGGTTTTTAATGGACATCAGTTTAATAAATAAAGTGCATAGTGAACCATTTTCCATATAGATCTTTAATCAGACGCTGCAGGTACAATCCACCAAGCCCAGTAGCAAGTGCCCTGCATGTTGTTGACATACAGGATATAGTGAAACAGCTCTGGGTAACTGATTAATTTGCAAGGCTTGGAATCTAATTTATTTTTGGTTACTACTGTTATTCTACATATCCAGCAGTGCAATCTGTATCAGATCTCTCTCCAATTCGTATTGTCAGGGAAAGGAATTTGAAAGATAGAGGGAGAGACAGAGGTTATTAATTAGAATGTGTGTGTGTCTCTCCCACAGTTGATAGTTCATGTGGAGTTTTATTGCTAATTTACAATTCTTTTACAAGCTTTCACCACACCCAATTTGTGTATTATTTATTACCTTCATACATTCTAGAAATATCAGAGAGATCAGATATAGTCAGACCCATGTACAATTCCACACACATATATATATAAACACCAATAAAAATGAGCATTTTTGGACAGAATTCTATACACTGTGATAAAAAGAGCTTTGGATGGTTTACCAATAATTATGTACAACACACTATCAGGATGAAGTGGCACGATTCATGGGACTAGAGCACTCAATCTTCAGTTAATTCCTTTTATATTCCATCCTATCCCCCCATGAACACACCATTAAAAAAGAAGAAGAAAAAAGCCTGCCACCAAAAAACATCTTTGCCGTTTCGGCTCTACTGTAGCTACAATTTTTACATCAAGACGTTTTGTCTCTTTCTCCACATCACACATTCCTTTCAAATTTACTGTCAGTGTTTGGTATTAAAAGTATTTAATATCAAAGAGATTCAGAAGCAAAAAAAAATAAAAAAAACCCCAGAAGATACAGAGCACACAGATATAATAAATGCAAGACAAGTAGTGGATTGCCCCACATGTGAAGCGGACTGTGGTAACTCATATCAGGCTTCCTGTCACTTGCTGAGACATTTTTCATAAACCCTCACACGCTTGCATTTATCTTCAGTATAAACCCCAAGATGAATTCTCCAAAGACATTAACAATAGATAAATGCTTATTAAACAAAACAGTCTCTTCCAGCATAACTATAGAATCAGTATTAAAAACAGTAAGATGTCCAAGGACTTAACTGAAACGATGCCTTTTGGAGAGATACCCTCTGCTGCTTTCCCCCCTTTTTAAATATGCTATATACTTATAATTAAATAAACATGAACTGAAACACAACCAAAACGCTAGCTGTCCTTTTGACCATTTGATTCAAAGGGTATAAAAGAATATAACGAATACCACAGTGGCACTAAAATATATAGAGAGAAGGGGATGGGATGGGATTATGGAGTAAAAAGGAATCAGGTACATTATATGAAAATTCTCATGGTGGTCCATTATCATCATGCAAAACTTTTCATTATAAGCACACTGTAGTGCAGCTTGTAAATTTAATGAAAGAACCAAAGAATGGACAACTTTCCTCTGAAAAACAAATTCTGGATATATTTCCAAACTAGGAATCTCCTGTACTTTCTTCCTATTTGAAACGGCATCCTTTAAACAAACAGCAGCTATGAAGAGGTTTGCAAAAGTTCTTGCAAAAAAAGAAACCATCTCCCTACCCTCTTTCTTGCTTTTTTGGTGCTAAAAGTAAATGCAAATGTTTGCAGGGTCCCTGTCGTTATATGAAGAAAGAATATCTTTATAAAAAAAGACCCATGGTTTATAGCTACATATTTGATGTGCTGTTTAGCTATCATGGAGAAGGTGAGGTGGGCAGAATAAATAGAAGGGTCTCTGAATTATTCATAGAGCAATGTAAAATACTGGGGTGGTTATGGTTTGTGAAACATTGAAAGGAGCCAGCAATTGCAGCCCTCGGAAATGCTGTGCAAAGTTGCATGGGTAATGTAATGAGGATGCAGATTGCTCTTCTCTGTTCTGGATGATGTAAGAGCTCCTGTATTACGTATCACCTTGCTGCAGAGCTGCCCTCATTTGATAATTGAACAAAACTGGTTTCCAAGACCGCTAGTCCTTTGTTAGCACACGTTTGTAATACCCCATAGGAGCCCCACATTCTGATGATGTATTAATGTAATACATCATCAGAAGCAGATGCCATTCCAGTGATATATTAGTGTAATACAGGAGAATGAGCCTCACTGATGATGTATTTAGTTTGCGCGAGATGACATTGTCCGGGGAAGAAAGGGTCCAAGAAGAGATTCATTTGTAATAGCAAAATGAAGTCAGCTAGTGCTCAGTAAGAAGAAGAAAAAAGAAAGAAAGAGGATGTATTTCTGGTTCAGGGTAAGTGATGTGGGCCTGAATTTGCATTCCTTGAAATATTCCTGGTATTACAAAATAGCAGTATTATTACCTTTGGTTTATTATAATTCCAACATAGGCAAGAATAAGTCAACACCCCCCTTTGACTTAAATTAAACCATAAAGAGCTGCTCTGCTATTTTAAAAGGAATTGAGCCTATTTGTTTATAAACTGCCTTTTGCCTTACATCAATGCGAGTGTACTGCCTACCAAGGACTGAATAGCTCTTCAGTCTCGCCACCTTGAATGGTAACTCCATCCAAGCACCAAGCCTCGGATCAGTATTAAAATTGGACTCTACACACACACACACACACACACACACACACACACACACACTTTAGTTGTATATGTAATAAGCCCTTTACTAGCCTTGCCCAGAAATTATGGAGGTCAATGAGGTCATTTCCCCAGATCTTCCTGCACTGCAAAGTTTTATTCACCTTTCAGAATGCCTGTGCTAGATTTTCCAGTTACAGCCTATTTAAAGTTTCTCCCCAAACATAACCAGTTAGTAACCTCATGACCCCCAACAGGGCAGAGTAGGCAAAAAGATGTCTGCCCTGCCTTAAAACTAAATGTTTCCACTCAGGTCAGTGGCAAATGGCTAATCCTGCCCTTTTGGGAAATTGCCTGATGAGGAAAAAAAGAGAGCAGACATGAGCATCTTAAATGTTGCAGCCATCTTGGATGATAGAACTGAAAGACACAGCATTGTGGACATGCCCTGCACTTTATGATGGAAGTGCAAAGCTACCCTCTTCTGCACAATGTGGGCTGAGAGGCACAATTGCAGCTTATTTGTATACCACCCTATACCCTCAGGTCTCAGGGCATATCACAACTTCAGTAGCTACAATGTTAATTCTTTTCCAGTGAATTTTTCAAAGAGTTTGGGTGGTCAGTTGCGCATCAAGGCCCCAGCGCACCCCCAGAATAATGAAAACACATAGACACAGAATTTTAGTTTAAAGGTTAATGGGCAAAATTTATGCCACAACTTTATTGATTAAAGAAATGTGAGTGGTATTGGCTTAGGCATTGGCAATAACTATATCTGACTCCTGCCCACCTTGCAGGAAGTCTAGAAGGGTAAACCGCCAAAAGAGGGAGCTCCATCGATGACAACCAACTGTTCCCACTGGGTCCTGGCATGCCCCTAGCCTCCCAAGCAGACGAAATCCAGACCCACGGATTCCTTTAATGGAATACCCTTGTCACTGGAGGAGCAGGTGATGGCCACACCTCCCCTCCCCTCCCCTGCATCTCATTAAGCCAATGCCTAACTGCCAAACCTTACAAAGTTGTGACTGTTAAGAGGTAGGAGAAAACCCAATGGCCCTTGCCAATCTGCCAAATGGAAAAAAATCCTACCTGTCCCCTGTTCCAAAACAGACGACCAAACGAAGTCCAGAGCAAGGCCAAAGCAAAACCTAAACACTAGGGTGGGTGGGTGGGTGTTCGGCGCCTCAAAGTCAGGAAAACCCCACAGCGTCACGCCACCATCTTTTATAGGCCCCCCTCGATCACGCCACCACTCATGATTGGCCAACAGGCCATGGCACAATCGTGGGGCCAATACATGGGACTCGGGATCAAGCCCCACCCCTCCATGGATGAGTGGGGGGCACCTATAGCCCTTGCGCAATGCGGACCCTCAATTAAGAGGATCCAAGCTCATCTAATAACATTCACATCTTCATGTGCAAACAGTGAGTACTTATTTAGGACTTAGAGCATATTTAGTACAGGTGTAAGAAGGCATTAATTTCCATTCAGCTCCATATCAAATGCAGTGCTATTTCTATTCCGCTGCAGTTCGGCTTTCAACAAAAGCTACGCTATCCACCTTGTTGTCTTCTGTGCCTGAATTTTGCATAATTAATTACATTATCACTAAGTTATCCCACACCATTCCTTTCAGTGCAAAGCTCATTCATTTCCATGCAAAGGAAATGCAATGTAAATTGTGGGGGAATTCATCAGTTATGTCCTGCTTGCAGACTGAAAACAACAACAAAGTAAATATCTATATATGGTGGCTACCGTATTGACAGAGAGAGAGAGAAAATCAATCAAAGACATGGCTTCTTCCTGTCCAATTTTTCTTTGACACATAGACACTTGTATAAATTCTTATTACTTCAAATATTTTAAAACACTCATAAAATTTCTAACACTCACTGTAGAGATAAGTGGCATGGTAATGTCTGAAAAATATAAAATGAGAAAACAAAAAACACCGGATATTTGGAGCATGATTCTTCCATTGGAGCAATTTTCTTCCATTGCTTTTAATGAAACTTAAGTGTGCTTAACTTTTGCGGATCAGCTCCCCCCCCCCCCCCCGTGTGTTTTATATGCATTTCATAATTTTAAAGGGCTGATCCATTTTGCTTCATATTTGTTGTGAGGTGGGGGGGTGGAAGGACAAAAAAAGAAGGAAGCATACACAGGAGATCAAATGTTTACAACATAAAACTAAAAAAGGTATTTTATGCAATGAAAAAGTTACTGCTGACATTCTCACAGCATCTGATTGCATCATAAATAAAACAGTAGAACTAGTCATCCCAGACATACGATGTATAGAGAACCTGGCTGGAAGGCCGGTGAAGGACTTAGAATTATGATCTCAGGCCCCCTAGACTGGTGAAGCTTGGACATGGAACAAAGTGATATGTTCAATCACTGCAGAAGGATGGGGGAAGGAGAAAGGAGACACGAGCCATTTTATAGCATCTTCTGGCCAATGTATTCTATGTTAGCTGCACAACAGTACCTTGCTCATGTGACAAATGAACTGGTACGCCCAGCAGAAGAGAACAAGAGGGAAACAGAAGGAAGGATGCTTAGAAAATTGGAAATAAGCATGGGAGGAAACTGCAAAACAGTGGGGGGGGGGGATGGTTGTGGACAGTGGCTAATTTCTATCTACAGTCAGCTTCAAAACCAAGAAATCTGGCATTCATAGAGAGTCACAGCCAATTGTTTTTTGAAGGTGTTATAGAAGCTTGAACCCTTATAGAAAGGGTTGGATGCAGCCCTCCAGAACTGTCTACCTGGAACTATCTCCCACTCTGTGTTACAAAGATTTCTGTAAGCATGACATGAAGACATCAGTCCATGTAGGAATCCATTGCAGATGACCGCAGTGTCTGGAGACAGATAGGTAGGACACTCATAGCAGGGACCAGAGGAGGAATGACCTCAGGCAGGAATACAGAGAGATGAAATAACATGGTTCATCTGCAACCAGACACCTTCATCTGCCCCAGCTGCGACTAAACATGTCTCTCCCATATCGGTCTCTACAGCCACAGTAGGAGCTGTAACGTCCCAACAGTTTGACTTCACCCCATCTCCTAACACAGACAGATGACAACCAAGCTGATGGTTATTTTGGGGGGGGTGCTTCCAGACCTGTCTGGACATGTTTATCCTCATCTGCTTGCATGAACTTTGTGGGGAGGTTAAGACAATGCTGGCTATCTATTGGTCACTTGTTCTGATTGTTTGTAGGGAGGTTACATGGCATTGCATCAGGCAATTGTTACCCCACACTTTCAAATTCATTTTCCCTCCACTTTGCATTGAATTGTAGAATTGTAGAGTTGGAAAGGACCTCAATGGTCATCTAACACCAAACCAACTTTAATTGCACAGCTAGAATTTGCCAGTGCTGTATATGACTGAATCCTGCCCAAATGTATCACCTTTAACTTTTGTTTTAATTTATTTTGTCTATTTTGGCAGAGGCAAAAAACAGGTTTGTGGTTTCATCTTGGAATGGCATGTGCTGGTGTAGGTCTTTGGAGTCAGTTGCCGGCGAGAAGGAGAGGCAGAACTCCAAATGAGTTGGGGATGACGTGCTGGAACAAAGAGGCACAGAGAATGGCTTTTTGCTGTCCTTTGAATCCAGTGTTGTGCTTATGGAGGAGGCCAGTCCCTCTTGTGATGTGAATGGTCTGCAATCCCTTCATCTAGGTTCAGGTTGTATATATGTGTAAAGAAACCATGTATCATAAAGAAACCACAGTCTCTGTTGTGCCTCATTGTCCCAAAAGGAAACACAGACCCCGGTCAGCACTCCAGCAACCATGTAATTTGACATCACTTGTGGAGACTGGGGTGGCATGTAACAGTATGAAACAATTGCAGTCTAGGAATCTGATGCAGGTTCATCAGGTGTGTTGCTGGCTTTGGGACTCTTTTTTTTCTTTCACTATGTCTATACAGTGGTGCCTTGCAAGACGAAAAGAATCCATTCCGCGAGTCTCTTCGTCTTGCGGTTTTTTCATCTTGCGAAGCAAGCCCATTAGCGGATTAGCGGATTAGCGCTATTAGTGGTTTAGCGGCTATTAAAGGCTTAAGGGATTAGCGGATTAGCTGCTAAAAGGCTATTAGCGGATTAGCTGCTAAAAGTCTATTAGCAGCTTAGTGCCTTAGAAAAAGGGGGTGGGGAGCGAAAAAAAATCGCAATACATTTTCGTCTTGCGAAGCAAGCCCATAGAGAAATTCATCCTGCGAAGCACATTGAAAAACGGAAAACCCTTTCGTCTAGCGGGTTTTCCGTCTTGCGAGGCATTCGTCTTGCAGGGCACCACTGTATTTGTACATACAGAGATAAGTCTCTAATGTGAGCCCTCTCTCTTTCTCTTCCGAGTAAAATGAAATTCTTTAGCACTGCCCCTGAACTTTTCACTGCTCAGGGAAGAACACTTAATAGCATTCTTTAATAACGTATCTCCTATTACAGAACAGATAGAACAGAAGAATGATTTAAAATTAACTTGCAATTATTCAGTATGATATACCACATATTACGAACCTAACGTGTAGAGTAAATTAAAAGTATTCAGAATAAATCAGAGCTATAGTCTGAAGCAGGCTTCCTCAACCTCGGCCCTCCAGATGTTTTTGGCCTACAACTCCCATGATCCCTAGCTAGCAGAACCAGTGGTCAGGGATGATGGGAATTGTAGTCTCAAAACATCTGGAGGGCTGAGGTTGAGGAAGCCTGGTCTGAAGAATACAGTGGTACCTTGGGTTACATATGCTTCAGGTTGCAAACACTTCAGGTTACAGGCTCTGCTAACCCAGAAATAGTACCTCGGGTTAAGAACTTTGCTTCAGGAGGAGATCAGAAATTTGCAGAAGCGGGGCGGCAGCAGCAGGAGGCCCCATTAGCTAAAGTGGTGCTTCAGGTTAAGAACAGTTTCAGGTTAAGAACGGACCTCCACAATGAATAAGTACGTAATCAGAGGTTCCACTGTACAGTGTTGTGTCTACTTCTGAGTAAGACACTTCAATGTTGCTTTCCCAGAAATCTTCATCTTCCCTCTTCTTCATCCTCACCTTCTTCTCTTTCTCCTCTTTCCCCTTCTCTTCATCTTCTCCTCTCTCTCATCCTTCATCTTCTATTTCTCCTCCTTCCTCTCCTCCATCCTTCACGTTCAACTTGGTTTTTCTATAAACAACTCAATTCATTATTGAGAGACTCAAACAGAGTCTTTTACAGGTAAATTACCAACCTGGTCAAGTAATGTTTTGATTATGCAGTTCTAAATTATTGCAATATTTGCACTATTTTAAGCAACAACTGTACCAATGCAATGCAAGCTGCAAACCTTCCTTATACTGATCTCCCCACCTCCCTTTGCTTCCTGGTTCCTGAACAAGTGGAAACTACTGCTCACCAAATCTACATGGCCTTTTTTCAACAAAGACTACAAAAAGAAGTAAAGGTTAAGCAGACAGCAGGAGGTGGAGGAAGCAGGATAAGAAGGTACAATATCACCTCCATGCTGTGACAGCCGTGAATCAATTATTCACATACCAATTGGTAATTTAAAAACAAAACAGAACTCTTCACAGCAGCAGGCAAACATAGGAAATGTTTTTCTGCAGACGTCCAACATTTTCTTTTTCTTCAAAACCATATACAAAAATGCAGAGTGAAGAGGAATAACATGGAGAAGCGATAATAACAGACATAGGATAACATGGGAAAAACTGACAACAGAATCAGAAAAGGTATATAGGCTGGATGAGGGGGTAAGAAACCTGGGCTCATTTTAGCTTGCATGCAGGGTGCTATAAGCAAATAAATATCATCGTATACTGATTTCAGGTTTTTTCCTTGTTGCAGAACTTCTAACAGGACACACAACAGTCTGAGGAAAAGATCTGCAAAACTGCTTAGCCCTTTATTATGCATTACAGCCTGGCAGGAATCAGAGGTTAATTTTCCAAAAGAGAGACATTGAAACTCAAACCCGCCAAGTGGCCACATCACTCCCTGACCTCTTAGCCTTCCCAAATTTGGAGCCAATTCAGAACTTCTGCACCAGTATGGTCTTTATACTACCTCCAATACACAAGGGAGGAACTGCTTATTCTAAAGTGTCTTCCCCTCCCCTGCATCAAAATATATTTTTATGTGACTAGTGTATCAAAGGGAGGCTAAGCCAGGAGCTTTGAACATGTATACTTAGCTTAATGATTATTCCAGTCTTGAAGAAGAGCCAAGTGAATGCTTCTGTTCCTCGCTCTTGCTCTGTTTGGCAAGTTAGCGTCCGCACACTCCCAGTTTTTACTGTCATAATGTCCATTGCTTGTCTGCCGATTTTCATCCACATCAGCGAATGGAGAGTAAAGAAAAGCATCTGGGATGTGCTTTTCTGTCCTTCCCTTCAACCACTGCTCCCTCACCCTCCAATACCCTTCTAAATTTTGGGCACGTCTGAGAGTCCCTCTGTACCAGTTTGTACATACCCTTAACAACAACAACATCCCAAGAAGTGCTCAAGAGCAAATGTTACCAGACTTATCTAGCCAGTTATTATGTGGGCATACAGTAGTATTAGGCAACACAGAGCGTTGTGCTTTTATGCGGGAAGGGCAGAAGTGGCTGACCAGGTGATACAGAGCCACTGCCTTAGCTTCCCAACAGGTGGACTTCTGCTGCTTAATGAGAGAGAGGGGGGTAGGGGGGTAGGGGACAGGGGTAGGGGACAGGGATGGTGCAAATGCACCATCAGAGCCAACCCAGTGTTCCTGCCTGTGTATTTGCACCACACCAACCTCCCTGCCCCTGCCCCTGCCCCTGCCCCTGCCCTTCCCATAAGCAACAGGACCTGCCTTACAAGAATCTAGGGTGTTGGTTCCACCTCACCTCATAAGCCACTTCTGGGTAGGGGTAATATTATTATTATTTAAATACAACAGTGTACCCTTCAGTTACATACTGCTCTGGTTACGTAACTTTCAGGTCACTGCGTGCACATGCACAGAAGCACTCTGCGCATTGCACGGGTGCACAAAATTGGCGCCTCTAGTTACATTTTTTCGGGGTGCCCACGGACCCCCCAGAACGAATTAAATTTGTATCTGGAGGGTCCACTGTACTTATGTCTTGGATAATGTCTCTGTCTTTCTCTCTATATCTATAGATATACATATATACAGTGGAACCTCGGTTCTCGAATGTCTCCATTGACGAACGTTTTGGAACCTGAATGCCAAAAACCTGGAAGTAAATGCTTTCATTTTCAAACACGCCTCGGAAGTCAAACAGCTTCTGCTGCATGTTTTTCAATTTTCTCAATCAAATTTGCTGACAGCCCTTTGCACCTCGGTTTTCAAATGTTTCAGAAGTTAAACGGTCTTCCGGAATGGATTATGTTCGAAAACCGAGTTTCCACTGTATATGTATATACATACTGACATATGTACTCCAGTTACAGTCGCTCATTTACCATGTGGAGAGATCTTGAGTGAATATTTCCTCTGAACTGGACATGTGGCTGCCAGTGGAAATAGGTAGCTTATTGGGGGCTGCCAAAATGGCTATGTTGTGCTTAGGTGAGGAGCAAATGGAAGAATGGGTGTGGCGATAGAGACTTTACAATGAAACATCACCACAAGCACATCACAAACCACGTACTCAGAAACTGTGTACATGAGCTTCTAGACCAGCGGTCACTGCAGGTGTATACTGGGACGTTATTTTTATATATTGGACTTTCTGT
Organism: Podarcis tiliguerta; assembly: GCF_965153285.1. Taxonomy (NCBI): domain Eukaryota; kingdom Metazoa; phylum Chordata; class Lepidosauria; order Squamata; family Lacertidae; genus Podarcis; species Podarcis tiliguerta. The sequence goes on from NC_139540.1 coordinate 30,115,689, forward strand.
GGTAAGGGGAAATGCAGATTAAAACTTCAAGTTAATTATGGCTAACTGGAATTTTATACACCTGTGAGTTTCAGGTAAACGCCATTGATCACAGTGGGACTTAATTCCTGGAAAACACACATAGACTTGCACTATAGAAATGTGATATGCAATGCTTGTTTTCCTGTTTCATTTTAAAAGTTTTCGCTCTTTTTTCTTTTCTTTTTTTTTTTACAGAAACAATTATTTTCACTAGATAAAAAATTGCCACACCTCCTACCTCCATCTACCCATCCTGTCCACTCCCTCTTATGTGAAGGTTGACTTTATTTTTTTTTTTTAAGGGAAGGCATTAATTCTTCTCCCATCACACAAATTCATCTACCCCCAACTCCATTAAAAGCCTTCACCTTCACAGATATAACAACCTAATTGCATGCTGCAGTGCAAAATGAAATCCTCAAATTATCAAGTGCAAAAATTAGCATTAAAAAATCATAAGACAACAAACAATGGGGCTTTTTATGTGATTTTTGTAATTGCATGAAACTAGTTACTTTAGCAATAATTGTTTGTGCTTCATTAGCATGCAAAATGGTTTTGTAGACTAACCTGAACACAAAAGAAACCATTTGTGATGAGAACTCTGCTTTGTTTAATGTTAGACACCATTGTATTTGCTTTCCTAATATAACAGTTCTAATTAGTACCTAGCAGTCATCCAGAGTTTTTCAGCTTGAACACGCTGAAGGTGACAATTGAGTCACAATTCCATGGCACTCTTTGTCAGCTCCTGTCAAAATATAGCTAAGTCTTCAAGAGTTGTGATCTAAATACTAAAAAAAAGAAAAAGAAAAAAGTTAATAGTCCAGGATGGGGGGGGGGGGGAATCAACTTCAGATAGTTTAAGAAATATATCTGAATAATACCTTGTTAGAAAATCAAGGTTCTTAAAGAGACCTGTAGCATCTGAAAACTAAGGCTGCAATTCTTTTTGTGGGGAAAAAGCCCCATTAAGAACATCAGCACATAAGAAGAGCCATGCTAGATCAAACCAAGGGCACATTATTTATCTATCTATCTATCATCTATCTATCTATCTATCTATCTATCTATCTATCTATCTATCTATCATCTATCTATCTATTTATTTATTTTATATACCCTCCTTCATCCCAGACACTTCAATGGTAAAAGATTTTTTAAACAACAAAAACAATAACAACTAAATCCTGTACCTTCAGTGACTAACCAATGGGAATCCCCAAAGCAAGACATGAACACAACAGTGGTCCCTGCTGTTACTCCCCATAACTGGTATCCAGAGCCATGTCACCTCTGATCCTGGGAGGCAGCATAAAGCCATCATGACTAGTAACCACTGAGAGCTTTCTCTTCCATGCAATTGTCTAGTCCCCCTCGAAAGCCACCCAAGCTACCGCTCGTTGCGTCAGCTGCCGCTTTGAAACACTCTTCAAGGGCAGACCCACATGAAGTGCATTGCAGCAATCTAACTGAGAGGTGACTAAGGGTGTTTCTGAATGTTTTGAATTGTTTGAATTGTTTCAAAGATTGTTTCCTACCCTAGACTCCTCTCGGATGATTTGCAAGATAGAAATCTATTTGTTATTATCATTATCATTAAATTAATAATACCATGTCACAGTTACCAGATACACCTTTTCCCAGGATGATGCCTTTGTAGTGATTTTGTCATCTAACTTGGATTGGTCACCTCTGTTTCTCTCCGTTTAACTCATACAGTAGAATAGTCGGAATGGATGAGTGACAACATTTGAAATCAGTTAATCACCAACCTGCAAGCTTTTCAGAGGTGATTATCTGATTGGCTTTGAAGAGCAGAGATTCCTTATTTCTTTCAGGCTTACAGCATGTACCATAATAAAACAGAATGACCATGATTCCACTGTACCAGTATGTTTGAGTCTAGCTTAATTTCTTCACACAGTAGCTAGGATGTAGCCGGGGGTAAACATGAAGGCTCCTGCTGGGGGATTGTCTCCAACACAGTGTCTGCATATGAATAATCCAGGGACAAGTCATGCCAGTAAGCCAGTGCCTGCTTTTCTTCCTGATTATCACAGTGTGAGCTGAGTTGATAGTGTGATGTGTTTTCTTTTCAATAATAGATATGTCTAAGAAACTTGAGATCTCATGGGTTAGCCCATGTTACTCATAGATAACAGGCGTACGTATTGTCTAAAATGGTAGAGGCCTATTGGGTGGGTGATCATTTTAGGCCCAGAGCTGAAGAACAGAGTAGAAACTTTTGTGCACAGAAGCAGCTGCTTTTCAGAGTCTGAAAGGGCTTCTTGTATATTGTAGAAAGCTTTCATGTTGAGAAAATGCTCTCAATGTGAAAATAAGGGCCTGCTACTCTGACAATGTCTTCAGCATAGGGAAGCAGAGATGACCACTTGATCATCAACCAACCATCAACGCACCATCCAAAAATGAGGGCACAGGTTTCTGTAATATTTGCATATGCTAATTTATAGATGCAATTTCATAAGTAATAATGTTGAATTAAATAGAAATGCACTACATGTGCAAGTCATAGGAATGGACATACAGAACATCCCCGTACATTCAAAAGAAAGAATTCTCTATTCACAAGAAATTCGATGCATATCCACCCAAGCTTTGTGCAGTTTTTGACCATATCCAAAATTTGCTATTCATGTTGAAAACTTTTAGTAATAAATTAATGAAATTTAAGTGTCAAGCATCAGAAGAATTTGATTTCCACTTTGCATAGCTACACATTGGTTGCATCTCGGTTTAAGCAAAACCTAGTAAACAAAATAGTATTATTCAAGGTTTTGCCTCTAAAAATATTGTCAAGTATATTTCTTCAGCCCAACTCATCTTTAGCACTTTGGGCAATATTTATTCCACCTACTTGGTTTCTCTAGTCAAATAAATCAACACTGGAATGTAGATCTCTCGGTATAAAGGTGAAGTAGTGCAGCATATTCTCATCAAAAAATGATATCAGGTTTGTTTGACAAGATCTATTTTCCATTACAGACTGATGCTTGGCATTAATTATCCTTTAATTCTTTGGTGATTGCACTTATATTTTATCCTTGTCCATGATTTTACCTAGGATCAAACTCAAGCCACCTAATCTGTAGTGGTCTAGGTCATTCCAGCTTACCTATTTATCTATATACCTATCTATATATTACGGGCACAACATTAGCCTTATTCCAATTCCCTTGAAAGCAATTCTGCATCTTGATAGTTAATGCGAAAGTATAAGTCAAACATATCCCTGAAAAGAAAATGTTGGACCATGGGAGAAAAATTTTCCTAGGCTTTTATTGCTCCCTACTCCAGAAAGCTCAGCTCTATCACTTACGCCTTCACAATACCCGAGAAACTTACCTTTTCATGAAGGTCCTTCTTGGATGGAAAATGATATGAAGACCTTCCTTTCTACTGAACGGGAACAGCTGGTTGACAGGGGTGTCAGTCTACACCTGACCTACTGGCACCAGTATTGCCCTGGCTTACTAGGATGAGGCAGCTAGGAGGCCAGTGCTGTTCAGATGCAGTGCATCTGCATCACCAAAGTAAGAAGCCCCTCTGAACAATGTTCAGCAATAACAGTGTTGCAACTACTGTGCGGAGCTCTAAAAGGTGTCCTGCTATACTTATCCCAGTCTATTATCTGTACTGGTTTTGAAGCTGTTTTTATATTTGAAGTCATTTTTGTTGCCTATGTTTTTCTTGTTGGATCGCTTCAAAATCTTTTAGAGGAAGCAATTCACAACTAGAATAAAATAAAACATACTTGTAAGCTTTATATGAAGATCCCCTTTTTTGGCTGTTGTCCTCGGTGCGGAAGCTTGTCAGATTAACAGCATAAGAAGAACCCTTTCCTATCCAGATAGCTAATCTGCCTGTTTTCTTTTTAAATTGATAAGAGTTTTGTGAAAGTCTATCCCACACATTTAGTTAATGGCACTTGATGCTTGCTGTACTGCGGAGGTGGTATAGATCAACAGCAGAGTACACGCTTTGCCTGCAGTAATTTCCAAGTTCCAAGATTCCTGACGTCTGCAGCAGTAGGGATAGGAAAACCCTTGTCTGAAATCCCAGACAGTCACTGCTAGTCAGTGTAGGTAATCTGGAACTAGATGGGACAAACGTATGACTCAGTACATGACAACTTCAAATGTTCATATATAAAACATTGCATATGGAGGTGTTTATTCAAATGTGTCTAATAAAAAAATATGTTTCAGAGTATGTGAGGCTTGATCTAGACCAGGGCTGGAGGGCCCCAGGCACTGAGGCTAAATGTAGCCCTCCGGGTCTTTATGTCTCACCCTTGGGATTCCTCCCACACCATGCTCATCTCCTGGTCACCACCCTTTTCTCTAAGCCACACCTCTCACTGCCCCTGCTCCCAAACCTCCTTGAGTGCTTCCACCTGCCTGGTATGTGCTCTTGAATTGTGATAAAGCCTCTGGCTGGCCAAGATCTAGAGAGGTGTCTAGGTATGTACTAACCACAGAATTATGAATGTTCGGAATGTAGACTACTGTACAGAGGTAAGAATCTCATCTGTTGCCTCTGGCCTAATCCACCACTGGCAGGTGGCTCCCACAAGCTTGTCCACAGGGGAATGCAGCTCTCAAGTAGAAAAGGGTTTCCTGTTCCTCATCTAGATTGAGCCCAAGGACAACTCAGGCCTCACAGGCTTCTTTAAGCACAGAAAAGGAATATGTAACAGCATCTTTGAAGTTGGTAGCTTAGATTGACCAGGCAGATCTCAGATAATATCAGGAACCAGACCTTTTGCTGATGTAAAAGAAGAACATCATCTTTACTCTACCGTACTTCCAACCTCAGTTCTCTGATCCAATAATGGAAATCAGGGGTCCTCTGTCGAAAAAACACCTATCCCAGCTATGCACATATAGTTATTTTTTATTATTTCTTAAATTCATTAGTGGCTTCATCTTGCCCAAGGCAGCCCAAAGTGACCTACAACCAACCAGCAGCAACAACAATAACAAAGACCCCACATAAATGCATTGAAACTGGCCTGGGGAGCAGACATCCCATACACTTCTAAGAAGCCACAGATAGTTAAAGGCCAAAGGTCAAGTTACAGAAGAAAGTTTTTGCTTGGCATCTAAAGTTGTATGCATATAGACTGTAGGTCAGGATTGGGGAATGTATGGTCCTCCAGAGGGCATTGGCCAATGACTGGAGGTTGGGCCCTTTAACATCTGGAGGGCCACAAAATGCCCTGGCCCTACCCTATGCACTCTTTCATTTGAATGTTGGGAGGTTGGGAACAGGACTGGGAGCACAATTTTGTTCCTTACATTCACTGAAAGAATATCAGCAAAGCGCTAGTGTATGAGTCAAACTTCATTAGGAATATGTCTGGGTATTTCAACACTGCTTGTTCCCATCACCACTATGACCATTTTGTTGATTAAAGACACAATGATCAAATAAGTTATTCTCTTTCAGAAACTTCTGGAGTGACTCTTAATCTGACACATAATCATCTTTGCTAATTTTTGTCTGATGCCTTGGGCCAAAGTGTACAAGATTGCAAAATGATTCTGATATTCAGTGGTCATTTCCCTCCTCTGAGTAACAGTTTAATGAGGTTACATTAACTTTCTGCCCGCCACTGATGACATGAGGAGTGTTGATAAAAATCTGATTAAAATCTCTTACATTAAGCACATTTTCTCAGATTCATGTTCAGGTACTTTCAACTCACCCCTTGTAATGGCATTTTTACCATGCATAATGCGTCTCCTATTACCAGATGCATTAAAAAATCAAATAAAACAAAGTAATTTATGTCAAAAAGTAAGAAACACTCACCAAATACATCATTACGCCAGTAACTGCTTGCTATTTAAGGCATTAAAGCAATTGAACAATGTCAAGTTTAAAATTTAATGGCTTTGATGGGTTTTTGTTTTAAGCAGTGGCTTAAAGATGATTATATTTTTCTCATCTTTTCTTGTATATTTTAGTCTTTTAAAATTCAGAATGCAAGAAAATTATGTGCCAGGTTGTCAGTTATCTTTCACTAAATGTTGTAGCACTTACAGGAAATTTATTTTGATCAATGCTTAATGAATTATTACCTTCACCTCAGTCCATGACATCAAAATGTGCAGAGCCTTCTCCACTATGCATCTCTCAGGAACTGTGTACTTATAAATAGCTTTCAGAATCAACTAATAAAGCAATTTCATCTCCCAAAAGCTGGAAGAAACAAGAAGGGGATCATTTATCTGGAACCTGGTCCTCACCAACAGGGAAGAACTGATTGACAAAGTGGAAGTACTGGGAACCTTGAGAGGAAGCGATCATGTCCTCTTGGGTTTCCTGATACAGAGGCAAGGGAAAGCTGAGTGTAGTCTGACATGCACTCTAGGCTTTAAGAAGGCTGGTTTCAAAAAGCTCAAGGAGCTACTGGCTGAGATCCCATGGTCAGAAATACTCAAAGAGAAGGGAGTCCAAGATGGTTGGGAGTTTCTTAAAGGTGAAGGCCCAAAGACAAACAGTTCTAACAAGAAAGAAAAGTGGGAGGCATCTAAAGAACCCGGTGTGGCTGCATAAGCAGCTTATAGATGGGTGAAGATTTAAGAAGAACATATATAAGGAATGGAAGTAAAGGGAAATCACGAAGGAAGAGGAAACATGAATAGCCAACAGTTGCAGGGAGAAGGTCAGGGAAAAGGTCAGGTGGGCCAAATGCAGAATGAGTTCAGTTTGGGAAAAAAGGTTAACACTAATTTTAAAAATGTTTCTTCAGATATATTTTAAGCAAGAGGAAGAACAAGCAAGAAGTAGGTCTTTGGCATGGAGAAGATGAAGAAATGCTGTTGGGTGATAGAGAGAAGGCAGAATTACTTGGCTTCTGTCTTCACCAAAAAGGAAAGGAATGCTAACAGAATAAATCATGCAGGAGGGAGCTGCAGCCCAAGATTGGAAAAGAGGTGGGAGGGAAACTCCTAGCTATTTTAAATAAATTCAGATCTCTGGGGCCTGATGAGCAACACCCAAGGGTACTAAAGGAGCTTGTAGGTGTAATCCCAGGGCCTCTGTCTATAATATTTGACAATTCTTGGAGAACAGGTGAGGTGCCTTCAGACTGGAGGGGGGCAAATGTTGTCTGTCCCTGACTCAAAAAAAGGGGGGAAAGAAGACTCAGGTAACTACTGACCAGTCAGCTTAACATCAGTACCAGGTCATAGAATGAGATTAAACGATCTGTCAGCAGTTAGAAAATGATGTTGTGATTGCTAAAACACAGCATGGGTTTCTCAAAAGCAACTCTATCTTTTTTGATAGAGTTACAAGCTTGGTGGCTCAGGGGAATGCTGTGGATGTAGTGTATCTTGATTTTCTTGTGGAAAATCTGGTAAAATGTGGGCTGGACAGGGTTACTGTTAGGTGGATTTGTAGCTGGTTGACGGACCAGAGAAGTAGCAAGTGGGGTGACACAGGGTTCTGTCCTGGGCCCGTTGTTGTTCAACATCTTTATAAATGACTTGGATGAAGGAATTGAGATGGCGATGATTAAATTTGCAGCTGACTTCAAATTGGGACGGGTAACTAATCAAGCAGAAGAAAGAAGCAGGATTCAAGATCATAGAATCATAGAATCATAGAATCATAGAGTTGGAAGAGACCACAAGGGCCATCGAGTCCAACCCCCTGCCAAGCAGGAAACACCATCAGAGCACTCCTGACATATGGTTGTCAAGCCACTGCTTAAAGACCTCCAAAGAAAGAGACTCCACCACACTCCTTGGCAGCAAATTCCACTGTCGAACAGCTCTTATTGTCAGGAAGTTCTTCCTAATGTTTAGGTGGAATCTTCTTTCTTGTAGTTTGGATCCATTGCTCCGTGTCCGCTTCTCTGGAGCAGCAGAAAACAACCTTTCTCCCTCCTCTATGTGACATCCTTTTATATATTTGAACATGGCTATCATATCACCCCTTAACCTCCTCTTCTCCAGGCTAAACATGCCCAGCTCCCTTAGCCGTTCCTCATAAGGCATCGTTTCCAGGCCTTTGACCATTTTGGTTGCCCTCCTCTGGACACGTTCCAGTTTGTCAGTGTCCTTCTTGAACTGTGGTGCCCAGAACTGGACACAATACTCCAGGTGAGGTCTGACCAGAGCAGAATACAGTGGCACTATTACTTCCCTTGATCTAGATGCTATACTCCTATTGATGCAGCCCAGAATTGCATTGGCTTTTTTAGCTGCCGTGTCACACTGTTGACTCATGTCAAGTTTGTGGTCAACCAAAACTCCTAGATCCTTTTCACATGTACTGCTCTCAAGCCAGGTGTCACCCATCTCGTATTTGTGCCTCTCATTTTTTTTGCCCAAGTGCAATACTTTACATTTCTCCCTGTTAAAATTCATCTTGTTTGTTTTTGCCCAGTTCTCTAATCTGTCAAGGTCATTTTGAAATGTGATCCTGTCCTCTGGAGTGTTAGCCACACCTCCCAGTTTGGTGTCATCTGCAAATTTGATCAGGATGCCCTTGAGTCCATCACCCAAGTCGTTGATAAAGATGTTGAATAAGACCGGGCCCAAGACAGAACCCTGTGGCACCCCACTAGTCACTCTTCTAGATTGGAGAACTAAGCCTAAACTAACAAAGTGAATTTCAGTAGGGACAAATGTAGGGTTCTTACCTCAGGCAGGAATAACTAGCTGCACAAATATAAGATTGGGAATACATGGCTTGCCAGTAGTACACGTGAAAGCTGCTGCTATTCTAGGCTGCATCAACAAAAGTAAAGTGTTCAGATCAAGGGAAATAATATTTCTGCCTCGGTCATACCACATCTGGACTACTGTGTCCAGTTCTGGGCATCACAATTTATGAAGTATGTTGACAAGCCTGAGGATGTGCAAAGGAGGGCAACCAGGATGATTAAGGATCTGGAAACCAAGACTTATGAAGAATGATTGAGGGAGTTGGGTATTGTTTAGTCTGGCTAAGAAGAAAATGATAAGATAAGATCGCCATCTTCAAAGGGCTGTTACATGGAAGATGGAGCAAGCTTGTTTCTCAGACTCGAACCAACTGATTCAAGTTACAAGAAATGAACTTTTTGTAACTTGAATCCATTGGTTCGATATTTTATAGGAAAGGGATTCATAATTGGAATGAAATAAATAAATTAACTACCCTGCTGCAGCATGTCCAACTTCAACTCTTCAAGTAAGTGAAATTCCATTTGTACATCCTTAGTGGCAGAGGTTTTGCAATATTTTCCATCTATTTTTCTTATAGAAGTTTTCCGAGATTTTTCTTGAAGGAATATATATATATATATATATATATATATATATATTCCTCCTAACAAGAGATTAAAGGGCTTTTTGTTATTTTAATAAAAGATGTGACTTCTGCAAATTTCACATTTTTAATTATGGGTAGGCTATATTTGGTAAATCAGTCATTGGGAACAGCAGAGAGTTTGTTCAGTGAGGTTTCCTCCGAAGCCATCCTTGCAAAGAGTGATAATTATTTTGTGGTTACACACAAAAGTCTTGACTCTTTTGTGGAAAGTCATGAGAACCATCTCCCAAGGAGGTGGAGGCACAACGTCATGAAGCAATCATCTCCGACTCCTTTTCTTTGGTTTTGAACTCTATTTATACAGCAAATTGGAGAGGATGTGTTTTACTGGGCTGTCATCGTATAAATTAGATTTGTTTGCAAAGCACAGCTTTGGGAATGAGCATCTGGATTCACAAAAAGGTCTAAGGCAGAACCTACGGAGAGACTTCCCAACTGTTAGCTATTTGCCATTGTAATGTTAAGAATCTGCCATGTTCAAAGGCAATGTACCTGTGTGGGTGAATTAGAGCAGAGAGCCATTGTGGGGTAGTAGCTAAAGTGTCAGATGAAAACCTGGAGATCTGGGTTCAAATCACCACTCAGCTATGAAGCGCACTGGGTGCCCTTGAAGTAGTCATAGTCTCTCAGTGTGACCTGCCTTGCAGGGATGTTGAGAAGACAAAATGAAAAGGGGGAAACCATGTATGCCACCTTGAGCTCCTTGTAGATAAAGCAAGATAGAGCTGCAATAATGAAACAACAATAAATATCAGAAGCTGGATCCCAACAACAGGGTGGTGGCGTTGCCTTCACACCCAACTTCCTGCAGGCATCTAGCTTGCTACTGGTGGTAAGATAGGAAGCTGCCTTCCTTCAAGGCAGACCATGGGCCCATCTAGTTCAGGGTTATCTATGCTGACTGGCAGTGGCTTTCCAGGGTTTAAGACAGGGAGTCATTCCAAGCCCTATCTGGAGAGGAACAGTTGAAGGAATTGGGTATGTTTAGCCTGGAAACGGGAGGTGCTGTGGTCTAAACCACAGAGCCTAAAGCTTGCCGATCAGAAGGTCGGTGGTTCAAATCCCTGCGACAGGGTGAGATCCCATTGCTTGGTCCCTGCTCCTGCCAACCTAGCAGTTCAAAAGTGCAAGTAGATAAATAGGTACCACTCCGGTGGGAAGGTAGACAGCATTTCTGTGCGCTGATCTGGTTCACCAGAAGCGGCCTAGTCATGCTGGCCACATGACCCACAAGCTGTACGCCGGCTCCTTCAGCCAATAAAGCGAGATGAGCACCGCAACCCCAGAATCGCCCGCGACTGGACCTAACAGTCAGGGGTCCCTTTACCTTTACCTTTAGCCTGGTAAAGAGGAGACTGAGAAGATATATGATGACCATCTTCAAATACGGCTGCTACATAGAGAATGGCACAAACTTGTTTTCTGCTGCTCTGGAGGCTAGGACCCGAACCAATGGATTAAAGTTATGAGAAAGGAGATTCTAACTAAACAAGAGGAAAAACAGCTCTGACAGTAAGAGCTGTTTGGCGGTGGAACAGACTCCCTTGGAAGGTGGTCCACTCTCATTCACTGGAAGTTTTTAAGCAGGTGGGGTGTTCATCTATCATGTATGATCTAGTTGAGATTCCTGCAATGCAGAGGGTTGGACTAGATGTCCCTTAGGATCCCTTCCAACTCTACAATTCTATGGGGATTGAACCTGGGACCTTCTGCATGCAAAGCAGATGCTCTTACCTCTGAGCTGCAGCCCTCCCCCTGAGAATGTGAGGTGAAATGTATCCCTCTTTTGATCTGCCAGAGCTCCCCCGACATTCTTACCCACCTGCCAGTGAAATGAATGGCAGCATGGCAGTCCTCTAGTGCTCTCCCTATTTATTTCAATGATGGTTACAGGAGATGGTGCCCTAATGACAAGTCCATATATAACTGTAATAAGTCAACCCAAGTGCAGTAAATAACGTAGCCCCCTCAATTGTCACTTCTTCATTTTATGATGCTGGTCTGCTTCTGTGTCAGACCTCTTGACATAATCCAGTGGCCCGTTACAATCTCATGCTCCCTAGTGTTATAAATGGCAACACTCTCTTCTAATAGTCATTCATCCACTTGTTAATGCACTATTAATACTATTTACTAAATTTTTGGCAATATGAAACAATGTAGACACTATGTAATTTGTCTGTCTGCTTATTTACTCTGCGGCTATGGTCTGATGACTGTCACTTATGCTTCTCACTTAAGACCAAATGCATTGTGATATCTGGCACAGTAATTCTTAAACTGAGCCAAGACTGTCTTCTTGTGCATGCAAGGTCAGGAAAAGGTTTATGGCAGCACCACATAAGATGGCGAAACCTTCTGATCTTTTTCTCTCATTGGAACCTTTAATGGGTTTCAAGTGATTAATTTAGTGCCCGTTAAAACAAAAAGGTGATGGATTTAGAGAACAAGGATGTAAAAGCTCCTATTCTCCAATGGACCAATGTCATTCAAAGGGATAACATGCAGAATCCTACTTATAGGATATATGCTACCATTTGTGTGTGTTTTTGGAGTCTTGGAAAGACTATATTCACTGGGTTTAAGGGATCATCTGTTTTCTGGGTTTAAAGGATTATGCTATTGCAATGTGTATGTTGATGTTTCAAGATTATCATAGCCCATGCAGAATCAATAGAACAGTTGATGCTTTCATAAAGTTATGCATCGTGTTGTGTATTGCTTGTTTGCAGGCAGTTGTATGTTATCTGTTGAGTCCTGACTACTGAATTCAGACCACATAGAACCTAATAACTTAACTGAGCAGTGTTCTCTATTACACCCTGGCAACTTTGTTAGCACATGCTCACAACATGGTTTTCCCCAGGCCCAGAGGAAAGTGTGCCTGCAGGACTGTGTAGGTACAATTTAAAGGAATTCTGAGCACTGTCATTCACCCTTTGTGGAGGTACAATTCCCAGAAACCCTTGGTGACCTACGGTGCCCAGAATTCTTTGAGATAAACAATATGCTTCATTCAGATGTGCTTTAAAGGTACCACAGCAGAAAACACTATCTGCCTCATACTCACCAGGGGAAGAATATAGAGAAGGACTTAATTTGCTGCTGCAGAGTGTGTTTTCCTCACTACTGACTGGGAATCATTGGCTGGCAGTCAACTAAGTTCCATTTTGAATAGATCCAGTAAAATTCACATTTATTCATTTATTTATTGAATTTATACCCCACCCTTCCTCCCCAGGGCAGCAAAGAGATACACAAATTAAAAACAAAAAATAAAGACAAGCGGATGAAAGCATTCTAAGAACAGTTTCAATGAAAAACAAAACACCTATGTAAAAGAAGTTACGGTTAAAAACATTCTAAAAACGATTACAATGAAAAAACATACTTCCATTGAATAACCATAAGGTTGCCAGGAACAAGTATTTGTCAGCCACCAAATGCCTACGTAAGCAGGAATGTTTTCAACATGACTAAAATTAGGTTGATTAACTTCAATAAATGGGGGATGTTGACTTCTTGCAAGCCCCTAGATGCAGATGCAGGTATAACTTGCTGGTAAAATACATGCTTCCAGATGAATGAAAACAGATATTTACCGTATTTTTCGCTCTATAGGACGCACTTTTTCCCCTTCAAAAATGAAGGGGAAATGTGTGTGCGTCCTATGGAGCGAAGACGCTATAGCCCCGCGACCCTCTCCCGGCTGGAGAGGTGACACACGCCTATCGCAGGAGCCACTATAGCTGCGCGTCACCTCTCCAGTCGGGAGAGCGCAAGCGGGGCTAAAGCGGGCTTTTGCGAGAGGGGAGGGAATTCCCCCACCTCCCAGGAAAGCCAAGAGAAGCCGTGCAGCCCTTTTAAAGTGCGCGCGGCTTCTGCCGGTTTTGCGGGAGGTGGGGGAATTCCCCCACTTCCCAGGAAAGCCAGGAGAAGCCGCGATCTCTTTAAAGGGGTTGCGCGGCTTCTGCGGGCTGTTGGGAGAGGTGAGGGAATCCCCCCACCTCCCAGGAAAGCCAGGAAAGCTCTGCGCAGCGTCTCCTGGCAAGGAGAGGCTGCATGGGGCTAAAGGGGAAGCTAAAACAGTGAGCGGGATCCATCCCGCTCTCTGCCTTGGCTTCCTCCACAGCTGCGCAACCCCTCCAGCAAGGAGAGGCTGCAAGGGGGCTATGGATTCTTTAGCCCCACGCAGCCTCTCCCGGGAGGGAGAGGCTGCACGGGGCTAAAGGGGAAGCCAGAACAGTGAGCGGGATCCATCCCGCTCTCTGCCTTGGCTTGCTCCATAGCCGCGCGCAACCCCTCCAGCAAGGAGAGGCTGCACGGGGCTAAAGGTGAAGCCAGAACAGTGAGCGGGATCCATCCCGCTCTCTGCCTTGGCTTGCTCTATAGCCGCGCGCAACCCCTCCGGCAAGGAGAGGCTGCACGGGGCTAAAGGGGAAGCCAGAACAGTGAGCGGGATCCATCCCGCTCTCTGCCTTGGCTTGCTCCATAGCCGCGCACAACCCCTCCAGCAAGGAGAGGCTGCACAGGGCTACGGATTCTTTAGCCCTGCGCAGCGTCTCCTGGCAAGGAGAGGTTGCGCTGGGCTAAAGAGGAAGCCAAAACACCGAGCGGGATCCATCCTGCTCTCTGCCTTGGCTTGTGCCATAGCCGTGCGCAACCCCTCTGGCAGGGAGAGGTTGTGCGCAGCCTGTACGCTGCTCTTTGGGGCTGGGGGGGGGGGAAATATTTTTTTCTTGATTTCCCCCCCTAAAAACTGGCTGCGCCCTATGGTCCGGTGCGCCCTATGGTGCGAAAAATACGGTATTTTCCAAACTTATCAGAATTTGTTGCTTGCCTCATCTCAGGGTTGTGATAATTATATTTGTAAAACTATATTTTTTTCTGGTACTTAAGATTAATTTGAAGTGTAGTTAGACTTTTCCACATGTAAAAAACCCCCAAAAAATCCTGCAAATATTTCATTCAAACAGTTACATTATCTTGGGCACTTTATACTTACCGTACTTGTTAGTTTTGACAAACTACAGAGAGTCATAGAAATAGCCATTTTTCTATGCGTTAAAAACAACACTTTAACCAATTTGACTAAATGCCTTTCCTGCTTCATTTTAATTAGATATTTTGCTTCTTCAGCTTACTGGAAAGAGCTAGATAGCTCCAGACCATGTCAGTCTATAAAACAGCAGGTGTCAGCTTTAACTGCCTCCGAAAATATTAAATGTATTCAATTAACAGAACCCCTTAGAGAATGATTCTTTTTATGTTCATTTGTCTTATGCAAGCTTTGCAACATGTTTTCTTTATCTTATGCTGCGCTTCTTGTAGTTCAGTGACCCAATTATATCTCAAATTTTCTAGTGTCACAGAACATTCAATTAGTGCATTTTATGTAATGCAATCTATCACATCAAAGTTGATTGAACCCGTTATATTACAGAAGCAAAAGAATAAGTAAAATGAAGAAAGAAAAATGTATCTATCTTCAAAAAGTCACCTATGATGATGATGATAATGTTATGAGGGTTTTTTTCAAGGGGTAGGCTGAATGCCTGGGCACCCTTCTAATTCCTGGGTGCATCGTGGATTCAAATGCTGGAATAGCCAGGGCAGACTGGTAATAGTTTGCTAAAGTTGGATTAATGATAATATTTTATGCTGCCCATCTGACTGGGTTGCCACAGCCACTCTGGTCAGCTTCCAGCAAAATATTAAAACACAATAAAACATCGAATATTAAAAACTACCCTATACAGAGCTGCCTTCAGATGTCTTCTAAAAGCCATACAGTTGTTCATCTGTTTGACATCTGATGGAAGGGTGTTCCACAGAGCAGGCACCACTACTGAGAAGGCCCTCTGCCTGGTTTCTTGTAACTTCCTTTAACTTGACTTCTCACAGTGAAGGAACCACCAGGAGGCCCTCGGAGCTGGATCTCAGTGTCCGAGTTAAATAATGTGGGGCGGGATGGAGGTGGGTGAGGATAAAGTGAATGGAATGGAAAAGAAAGGAAGCAGGCCAGTGAGGAATAAATTCCAATGATTTAGACCACAGATGGTTAGAGCATTGCAAAGAACTTTAGAGGAAAATGCAGAGAGCAAAGGGCAGAACTTTGTACAACAGAGGAAAAGGAAGCAGCTCAGATACGCTGAAGGATGGAAGGAGGAAAGCCAAACATGATTCCAAGGCAATGTGCAAGAAAAGAGCTGGAAGAAGAAAGCAAGTCCTTGCCAATGTGTGTTTGACATACGCTGGTATTACAAAACGGCATAAACTAATGTTTACACATTGTAAAAGCATGTAAAACGATGATGTCTGTGAATGATAGATTAGACGTCACAGCAAAGAATCTGCAGTAAAGCAGACTTGAGATTTTAAGCTCAGCCAAGTGAAAATAATTTGACTGAAAAGAAATCCAGACAAGACACAGGGAGGAAACAGATTTTTTTCTTCTTAACAAAGCAGATACCCCCCCCCCCTTTCTTAAGGTGTTAAAACATTCAGAGGCCCAGATGGCAAGTGATGATCCACTGACAAACCGGCAAAGAAAAAAGGCCCTTGGAAGATTTCTGGATGTGCAGTGGCATTACAAGAGAGAAAAGGCAGAAAGAGGATGGCAAATCGATCTTGCCTCACATTCAGGGTCACGCAGAGACACCTGAAAAGAAAACGTGTCCTTTAGGAAAGGGGAAGAAAGTTTTATGAAACCATTAACTGTCTTTGTGATAAAAGCGAAAAGCAACTTCCCCATAACATTGATAAAGGAGCTATGAAAATAAGGGGGATATTGCAGCCCCTCTCAGTAGGGACAGATGGTGCTGTGACAAAGGAGAGCAACGTATACAGACCATTCTGCACACCTTCTCTTCAAGCTGCATTTGGAGACTAATGATGTCCGGTGCCTCATCCTGAGAGCAATGGGAGGAAGCATGGCAATAGCCAGTGATGGCTGGTACCCATTGGGGCAGGTGGGGCGGGAGACAGGAAGAACAACAATAGGTGCAGCTAGAGGCAATGACAGGCAAAGCCAAATAATTCTAGTCCCCCCCCCCATCCTACTCTCTACAGAGAGCAACAGGGAGACTAAGGAGGCAGAGGATACCAAGCCATGTCCTGCCCTGGGCTGATAGTAGGAAAGAAGGCAGACAGGAGAGACCAGCTGACAGCAGACTGAAGTTGTTGGGTGAGTGTCCTATTCACTCATTTTGAGCCAAAATTTAAAGGGGGCGGGGAGAGGAGGGATGAATACCTTGCAGGGTTGGGGGAAGAGACATAAAAATGGAAGTCTTTTTTAAGGGAAACTTTTGAGAATCTGGAAGATGGCTTTTGAGGTAGCTCTAGCAGTCACATTTCTGTCACCAGAGAAGATAGTAATACTATTTTTATTTATTTATACCCTGCTCACCTAGCCACTCTGGGCTGCTTCCAATAGAATATAAAAAATATGATAAAACATGAAACATTAAAAACTTCCCTAAACAGGGCTGCCTTCAGATGTCTTCTAAAAGTCAGATAGTTGCTTATTTCCTTGACATCTGCTGGGAGGGCGTTCCACAGGGCAGGCGCCACTACCGAGAAGGTCCTTTGCCTGGTTCCCTGTAGCTTCACTTCTCGCAGTGAGGGAACCACCAGAAGGCCCTCGGAGCTGGACCTCAGATTCCGGGCTGAACGATGGGGGTGGAGACGCTCCTTCAGGTATACTGTGTCTGTGTGGTTGGGGTGGTGGTCCGTGTGTTTCATATGCTATGGCCTGTGGACCTCAGTTTATTTCTGTTTTGTGGAGCTTCTGATGACATGTATTTCTATATGTCCTTCAGTTTAGAACCTACGGCTGCTTTTCAACTAATGAATATTAAGTTGTGCAATGCATTCATCGCCCCCCCCTTTAAATTTCGGCTCACGGTGGCTTCCTGTAAACTGGCATGACTATTCAGCAGTATTTGAGCCTGCTGCCTTTTCTCTGCATACAGTAATGAAGAAGAAAACCATTATGGAAAAGAGTAATTAAGTAAATATTGTTTCTTAACTACACAGAGGATTTAAATTATTACTTATCTGCAGTATACAAACAAGCTGCTGCTAATGATATTAACGCTATGAGCGAAATTAGAAAGAGACTCCCAGCCCACGCATAAAGAAAGCAGGAGCACATCTGTATACAAAATAAGCTGTGCATTGAAATTGCCCAAGTGCAATCCCCAGAGTTCTTGAAGCTTTCACCTTTGACCCATCCTCTATGCAGATAGTAGAACCCAAATACTTCAGAAGCATTCACATAGATTGTTGTGAAGAAGGTAATGGGACTGGGGTGTGTGTGTATGTGTGAGAGAGAGGGGGGGGGAGGGAGAGGGAGAGGGAGAGGAGGAGAGGGAGAATATAAAACAGTAGCTTTTTGAACAGGACTGAGTTCAACTTTCTTCCACAAATTCCCTTCTGTTTAGATTTTGGATAAATCATACAGTGGTACCTCGGGTTAAGAACTTAATTCATTCCAGAGGTCTGTTCTTAACCTGAAACTGTTCTTAACCTGAGGTACCACTTTAGCTAATGGGGCCTCCTGCTGCCGCTGCACCGCCGCTGCACAATTTCTGCTCTCATCCTTAAGCAAAGTTCTTAACCTGAGGTACTATTTCTGGGTTGGTGGAGTTTGTAACCTGAAGCGTCTGGTTAGCTAAAGTGGTACCTCAGGTTAAGAAGAGTTTCAAGTTAAGAACAGACCTACGGAACAAATTAAGTTCTTAACCCAAGGTACCACTGTATTATGGAACGCGGGTGGCGCTGTGGGTAAAAGCCTCAGCGCCTAGGGCTTGCCGATTGAAAGGTCAGCGGTTTGAATCCCCGCGGCGGGATGCGCTCCCGTTGTTCGGTCCCAGCGCCTGCCAACCTAGCAGTTCGAAAGCACCCCCGGGTGCAAGTAGATAAATAAGGACCGCTTACTAGCGGGAAGGTAAACAGCGTTTCTGTGTGCGGCTCTGGCTCGCCAGAGCAGCGATGTCACGCTGGCCACGTGACCTGGAAGTGTCTCCGGACAGCGCTGGCCCCCGGCCTCTTGAGTGAGATGGGCGCACAACCCTAGAGTCTGTCAAGACTGGCCCGTACGGGCAGGGGTACCTTTACCTTTTACCACTGTATTGGAGTAGCAACAAGGAAAAAAATGATTAACATATGAACAATAACCATATTCTAAAATCACATTCTGTCTGAACAATACAACTTTTAAAAGATATCTAAAAGAAAGCAGGGATGACTCTGGTTGAACTTCTTTTGGCCAGGACTTCCTCAAGGGCAAGATCTGCCACACTAAAAGCTTAGTCTCTGCTAAAGACCTACCAAACCTCAGGGTCAAGGAAAACCACCCAAAACACAATAACCTTGAACCCAGCCTAGTAGCAATTAAGCACTCCATGCACCACTCTCAGTGCATGTTGCCAGTAACCTGCTCCTGTGAGTAGTCAGGCCACTGTGTTTTACCCTACTTCCATCTTACACAGTGGCCAACTTTTCCCAAGTCCTCTCTCACAAGGATGAAGCAGTATGAGCAATCAGGATGTGATGCAGCACCCTGTTAGCGCATAGCCATCTCTGGCTCAGGGCCATAATTTATATGATAATATCTGAATAAATTTGGTGAGCACAGAACCAAGGGTGGTCGTCCGTTTGCATGTTTTTCATGCGCTCTTAGCAACACCCCTTCCTAGAAGGTTTTGAAGAGAGCTGAGGTATCAATTTGCAAATGTACATCTTTTCCAGAAATAGAAGTTTTTATGTTTGTGCTGCTCTAAGTGATAATATTTTAGACCTTCCAAATACTGATGGAATTCTACCAGGGGAAATGAATGTTGTTTGTTTAGGGGCATTTGCCTCTCTGTATGGGTCTTGCACTTTAAACTCTATGCATGGTGTGGCACTGCAAGTTTCAGGAATCAGTTCCCTATGAGTTCAAATAATTTGAGATGTGTTCCTTTAGCAGCTAAGGTTTCTAGTTAGCTTTGGTGATTTACAGTCAGTTCACACATGCAAATCAACTCTTCCTGATGGCTGTGAAAATAAATTAGACAAATAACCATGGGCTGTCCTCACTGAACACACTTGATCCCTTACAAAGAGGAAGGTCATTTGGAAGGAAAACATGAAATGTGTGAGCTGGTCATCGCTGTTACTCTTTCCTTAGAGAAGAAGGAATGTGCCTTTCTGTCTCATGAATCTGGTTTTTGAGCTTTTAAGACCCCTGGTGCATCATTATTACCACTCTTTCCCCTCAAACACCCTTTCACTCATGTTCCCAAGCAAGTGGTATTCAGTATTCAGTAGCATACTGCCTTGATAAAGAAAATCATCATCATCATCATCATCATCATCATCGTAATAATAATTTATTTATACCCCACCCATCTGGCTGGGTTTCCCCAGCCACTCTGGGTGGCTTCCAACAGAATATTAAAATACAACAATCTATTAAACATTAAAAGCTTCCCTAAACAGGGCTGCCTTCAGATGTCTTCTAAAAGTCTGGTAGTTGTTCTTCTACCGAGAAGGCCATCTGCCTGGTCCCCTGTAACTTGGCTTCTCACAGGGAGGGAACCGCCAGAAGGGCCTTGGCACTGAACCTCAGTGTCCGGGCAGAACGATGGGGGTGGAGACGCTCCTTCAGGTATACTGGAGAAGACTCTGCTGGATAGGTCAATGGCCTATCAAGTGCAACACCATGTTCTCTCAGAGGCTGCCCAGATGCCTGAGCGAAACTCATAAGCAGGTGCTGACCACAATAGCATCCTTCCTTCCTGTGGTGTCCAGGAACTGGTATATAGATAGATACTGACTATGGAGGCAGAGCACAGCTATCGTGGCTAGTATCCTGTGTAACTGGAGGTACATAACTCCAGCCGTTGATAGCCTTACCTTACATGCATTTATATAATCCTCTTTTAAAGCTGTCCAAGTTGGTGACCATCACTACATCTCATGGTGAATTTCACAGTACGTTCTGTGTGAAGAAATACTTCCTTTATTTCTGTTTTCTCCCAGTATTCACCTTCCTTGAAAGTTGTACTATGGAAGCTGGAAGTTGCAACGGAATAGATCAATTCACACCATGCTTATTTTCATACCTCCACAACATGGGATTGGCAAAGCTGAGTGTAGCTCACAAGGCATGTATTGAGATGATGATGAAGATGATGATTTATATGCTGTCCATCTGACTGGGCTGCCCCAGCCACTCAGGACAGCTCCCAACAAAAATTTAAGAACACAATAAAACATCAAACATTAAAAGCGTCCCTATACAGGGCTGCCTTCAGATGTTGTCTAAAAGTCAAATAGTTGTTTATTTCCTTGACATCTGATGGGTGTTCTACAGGGCGGGCACCACTACCAAGAAATCCTTCTGCCTAGTTCCCTGTAACTTCACTTCTCGTTGTACCACAGTCTTGATAACTTCCTGTTTTTTTATCTGCCTCAGACTGTAAAAACAGAGGGCTGTATTGATTACCTGGCAAGTGAGAATACATAGCAGGTGGGTCCTGTTTACACAAATCTCATTTAATCCTGCCTGTATGCTTTGAATGCTCTAAACTGATGGTGGGACAGGAAACTGGGATAGGTTGTGCTTCTTCCTATGTTCATTTAGAATGGGGACATTGGAAGCTGCCGTACTTTGAGTCAGACCATTGGTTCATCACACCAGGGGCAGCTGTATAAGCTGGGGTGGGGTGGGGATCCAGAGCTTTCTGGAAACCTGATAGCAAACTCTTTTGAACCCAATGGGACTTTTTCCTGCAGATTATGCTGTTGGCCTTTGTTTCTTCCTCAGGAGGTTGGACTAGGTAGCCCTCATGTGTTCCTTCAAGCTTTGTGATTCTATAATGCCATACAAGCATCTTTTCCCTGTGAAAATGGAAGTGGCCTGTTTAAATTTTCAAAGAAATACATGTCCAATAAATCTGAATGCAGGAAGATTTTATGACCCAAGAAGGTATTAGTGGGAGCGGGGGGTTGGGGTGGAGAGGGGCTGCTCGAGAGGAAATCGCCATTAGTAGCTCCCTGTCAGACGCATCCTAGTCTATGAAGTTTTCTCGACTTGAAGCTGGTTATCTCACAAATCTGTGCAAAGCTCTGGTGAATAATTTATACCCGGCTTGAGGTGACAAGTTAAACACGCCCATTTTGTCGAAGACGCTATGAAGGCATCAAGATGGAGCCATGCTTCAGGGGGAGTGGGGCCAGGCTGATGGGAATCTGAGCGTGTCGACGAGAGCGGAGGGGGGTGCGAAGCTGCTGTAAAGAAAATGAAATGTAATGAGATCTTCTTTCATGCATAATTCATGAGTGATAACATGACTGCATAAAAAGGCCTGGATTTTAACAAGGCAGACCCGCAATCACACACATTATCTTCCCAGAGGAACATTCTATATTATTGGCCGAAAAGAGAGGATTTTCAATACATGTAGAAAATAAAATAATAAAAAAGTTGACTTTCTTTCTTTCTTTCTTTCTTTCTTTCTTTCTTTCTTTCTTTCTTTCTTTCTTTCTTTTGCACCGCCCCCCCCCCCCAATGCTGGACATTTTTACTCTAACACAAAATAGCCATAAAAGAGAGTGTTTTGATTTGCAGCTGGCAGATGATGTTGAGCAGGATTTTGCTTGGAAACGTTTGCTTCCCTCTCAGATCCAATATAGAATATGTATATTAGAGAGAGAAAGAGTCAGAGTCTATGGCTTGTAAAACAGTCCTGCGCAGAGTGGGATGGGCATCGGTTAAATTTCACATGGAAACTTCTACCCAGCCGCCCTCTCCCTCAAGAAGCCAAAAACTTTTCATGGGAAAGACTGCATTGTAAAGCAGTTTTGCAAAGGATGAAATGTTCATGATTGTTGCCATAACATTTTGTTTGGTTGCATTTGCAAAAAACAAATGCTGCAATTCAGCTCGGCAAGTTCCGTTTTACTGACTGCTTGGACATGAATGCCTGAAATGGTGTTTTAATGCTTGAAGTTTTTTTGCTTTTATTTATTTCTTTATTTTTAAAGTCAGAAGGCTTTTATTTTATTTTATTTTTTTGAAGCTTGTTGATTAAAGCCTGCAATGGCCTCGCTTTTCTTGCAACAAAATCCTAATGCCTGTTTCAGCTGGAAGGAACCTTGGGTGGATTGTTTGTTCACTTAGTAAGGACCTATGGCAAAAAGCGGGGGGGGGGGGGGGCAGATAGAAATAAAAAAGGGCGGGGGCAGAAGCATCAGCTCAAGGAGACGGTTAAGTTATTTGTTCAGCTCACACTGCATAATTTCAATATTTGTAAAGAAAGTAAAACAACTAGACTACAGCCGGTTACATTTTTATAGCCCTGACAGTTAAGCTCAAGAAGAACACATTATGGGTTCAACGTGATTGATGCTTCAAAGTGTTCCACCTTCTTATGATGGCGTTTTCGTTTTTCTTCTGGTCTGAGCTGCGCAGTTAATGCAGTAGAGAAATGCTACCTGCCCCCACCCCTGCAAAAAAAAAGAAAGGGGAAAAAAGAGGCAGGTAGAATCAGTATCATTGCTAAACAATCTCATCCATTTTAAATCAAAATGATGCTATTATGAAGCCCTGTTTTGTGGCAATTCCCGGTTCCTTGAGGTTTTGACAGCTTTAATAAATAAATAAATAGATACACAGGCATTCATTCCCCCCCTTCCTCCCCCCCTTTTCTCTTTTTTTTAAAGGAGCAGGGCAATAATTTCATATCTGATTATGGAATTTTCATCCTTTTGCAGCTCTCACGGCAGTGTAAGGAGGGAGAAGAGGACAACATGACACTCTGACTCCCTCCCACCCTCTGCTTTTATAGCACCGGTAGTGGAATTGTGTTTTTGCCTCTGATTCCTCACTGCGCCATCTTTTTCTGAAAAGGCTCTCTTCTTAAAGTTGCATATTGTCTCTGTTGCTCCTGTGGTGTGTTTTTTCCCCTTTAAATGTTTGTCTTAATGTCCTTCTCGCAGAAGGCAGGTGCTCCTTTGCAGTACATCGTTCCCCACCCATCCGCCCCCTTCTTCTTCCTTCCAGCCCACTAGCCCAGCTTTTAAAGACGCATAAGCAGAGATTTGTCTCACAGCCCAGCCAGGGTGAAATCTGATTATCGCTTAGGTTTAATCCTGGGCCGACCTGTCTCACTTGCCTATCCTCTGCATGGGATGTTTTGGTGCTCGAGTTCATCTTAAGACTTTGAATAGCTAATTGCATGCCTATGTGCATAAATATATGTCTGCATGTACAACGACATGTAGTAAGATTCTTTGGGTCTCATAAATCCAGATGAGGAAGTCTGCAGCGAATGTCTTCCTTGGAAGAAAGAAATTGCCAAAGGGAAATTATTTCCAAGTGTCCTCTCTGTGTCTTCATTTACTTTTCAGTTTATGTTCCCGCAGTCAGATTCTCCCCCACCCCACCCCTACCCGACATTGACTAGCAGACACTGATTCTATTCTATATTGTTTAGCCTCACTCGGAAAGAGCCATTTCCAGACATGGCGAAGATTTGTTTGCTTATAAGACTGTGTTCTCCTGACAGCCATGCTGGCTGAATCGCTTTCTGAATGCTTTAACATACATAAAAATGCAAAGCGCCTGAAACAGGAGTCGAATAGTAACATTATTAAAATACCCTCTAGGGGTCATATGATGCAGGATTGCCACAGTTAGCAGAATATGGTTGATCTAAGCTATCAGTCAGGGTTAGGAGGTTGGGTCTGTTTTTTTTTAAAGAATCTCCCACCCACCCCTACCATGCTTGATAATAAGATACTGTGAGATGTTTAGGGGCAGGGTGTTTTTAATTGAAAGCCAGGATGCAAATTGCAGAGGTTCAACAGGTCCTCTCTCTCTCTCTCTCTCTCTCTCTCTCTCTCTCTCTCTCTCTCTCTGTGTGTGTGTGTGTCTTGCTAAAGATGCAAATATTAGTGCAACTCAAGTTACATTTCAAAAATAGATATTGAAAATTAGTTCCCAACCTTGGTAGCTTCTGCATAAATGATTGTTATTCTCACAGGCAACCATTTTGGAAAAGCAACCCAGGAAGGTGGTGTGCCAAGGAAATGTACTATATACATTTTCTCTGCACACAAACACATAAAAATAATGTTCCTTCATAGTGAGTCAATTGTTTATCCCTGTATTGTTAAATGCTTACAGAGATACATACACTCTTAAGTAAATTATGTGTTACTGTCATCATCATCATCATCACATTATTATTATTATTATTATTATTATTATTATTATTATTATTATTATTATTATTTAACCACCCATCTTTAAGGGTTGAAGCCATATTTGGAGGAAGTCTTGGAAGGAGGTGGTGTTTCCCTCAAAACTGGCCACTGCTCTAGAAGCTGCAGCTCAAGAGGATCCCATTTGATGAGCATCTATCTAGCCTGAAGACAAGCATCTATCTAGTCCTGAAAACTGCGGCCCAGAAGTCTCAGAGGAATAATCAGTCTCTCCTACATCGTTGGCGTCAACTAGTGTTGAAGCAGGCAAGGCTGGAGAAGCTTCTCTCACCAGAGGCAGAGCTAGCCACGCAGATAGAGCTGCAGAGGTATTTGAAGCTTAGATCAAATTTATCTGTTCCTGAAGCAACATCATTTGAGGCTGCTCAGATGACTCTCCAGCCAGAACTTCACATGGAGCTATCCAGGGTGCTGTCTGTTTTGCTGGGATTTTGCCTCACTGAAACCTGACTTCTACTTTGCCTTCTCAGAACCTGGACCTTGCCTTTCTTGATGCTATATTACTGGAGCTTAGCCTAGGACTTGATTGACTTTGCCTTACTTCCTATGCCGGAACCTGCTCTGGTAGCACCCCTTCCTGCTCAGGCTATACGTCAATATGGCTGAATTACTTTCATAATATAAAACCAGGTCTTGCTCAGCCGCAGAATAATTTAGTAATGCCTTCTCCCATACAGACCTGCTTGTATGTTGAGATCTATAGGGGAGGCTGTCCTGGTGATGGCCTAATTTTGGAATTCCCTCCCCACTGAAATACAGGTGATGCATTTCCTGATCAGCTTCAGACACCGGCTGAGGACAGAAGGCAGGAAGACCAACACTAGGTGGAGCCAAAGCTAATCATGGGCAGAATGACCTTCTGACTGGTTGTAGGAAACAAGGGAAGGAGGTGGGTGTTGGTGAGGGCAGACTGAGGTTGGTGGTGGCTAATTTGTATGTGTGAGGTAGTCCCCGGTCCAGTCCCAATCATCTTCAATAAAAGGAACCCAGTCAGCATGATAGGAAATTACTTCTGCCCAAGGTTGAGTTACCATCAGCCATGGTAAATGGTGGTGGCCTAGATGGATCAGTGTGTTGGCGCTGCATGAAGAGTTTTATATATTGGTCATATGTACAAGAAGAAATGTCACGTATGAGGTTTGTGTTCATCTGGTATTATATAAACACTGGAATAATTTGCACAGAATTCAGTGGCAGGATTCCTAGAATGGAATGGAATGAAATGAAATACAGCTTGGGCAGGGGGATCTCTGAAATGTGATATTATGCTATATTTTATGGGGGTGAGAGGAGTTGTCTGAGTAATGTGCTTATAAAACGAGGCTGTTGTACACCAGCAGTTCAGCAAGAAAGATGGAAAGAGAGATCAGGGAGTTAAATCCCTCAAGCAAAACTTTTAACTGTCTTTCCTTTTCAAAGGCGATCATAGGAACTTAGGGAAGGTAGAAGCTAGAATTGCATAATGAAATGTTTACTTATGAAGCAGTGCACATACACAGGGAGAAACTTTAATTACAGTAATTAAATATTATGAATTATTTAACTTTTGTGAATCTCCAAATCTCATTCGCAACTGTTGAAGTTGTTTGGGTTTTTTTGGTCTGTTCTGAATTCAAGCGTTACTTAGGGGACTTCATTTGAGACATATGCAATTAAAAATTATTATTTTTACAAAGAGGCCTTCTCAAAATTATGCTCCATCCACAAAAGCTGATGGAAAAACCCAATGCCTACAACAAAACAAATGGTTTGCACAGGGTTTCCATTACAATTAACTGAAATCTACCTTGCAGGAGTATGTCGCAGCTGAGCAAGTCAGGTTATTTTATCTTCATTTGCAACCCATGAGCACATTGGTGATCTCCATCTCCCAAGCCTATTACACATGTAATGATCCTCAAAGACACTGTGCATGTTGAATTTTAACTGGGGAGATCAGGAGCCAAACCTCCACTCAGCTATGAAGCTCATGGGATGGTGTTGGACCAGTCACTATCACTCAGCCTCTCCTACCTCACAAGGTTGTTTTATGAAGATAAAATGGGAAAACTGATATTCACATAATCCTGAGCTCAGTGGATCAAAGGATGGCACATGACTTGAAAATCAAACTGAGCAAACATTCAGCACCATGTTTTAGGATGTACCAATTATCACTCTTGATAATTATTGTTGGGAGGGGTGGGCTGTCAGGCTGTATGACCGAGTCCCTTCTAAACCCTGGATCT
Organism: Podarcis tiliguerta; assembly: GCF_965153285.1. Lineage (NCBI taxonomy): Eukaryota > Metazoa > Chordata > Lepidosauria > Squamata > Lacertidae > Podarcis > Podarcis tiliguerta. Next base: position 30,142,571 of record NC_139540.1, read on the forward strand.
AGCAAGGATTCAGTTCTTGGGACAGCAAGGCCAGCTTCTTGGTAATAGCCCTAAGTGTCAGTTGTTAGAGTAACAAAGGAAGTGGCTCTGTGCCTCAGGGCAATGGGTGCCCCTGCTCCTCCCTCAACTGTCAGGAGCCTGACACTCAAGCCTACACTCGAGAATTTTTTGTTGTTTAGTCGTGTCCGACTCTTCGTGACCCCATGGCACTCCTGTCTTCCACTGCTTCCCGCAGTTTGGGGGTGTTAATCCTTTGAGCCTCTCAGTTGTAGGCTCAGGTTGTATATAAGTGCAAATAAACCATATATTCTAAAGACACCACAGTCTTCGCTGCCCCTCATTCTGAGGAAACTGAATCCTGGGGAACCCCTGGAAGTTTGCACCCCTTGGAGATGGGGGTTGCATGCAACAAAATGGTCTGCTTGAAGATGAAGATAGTATAAGAGGGAAGTTTTGAATTTTTGTCTAAGATAGCTGTGTTTCAGATCATGTATTGTTTCAGAGAGTGTAAATCGGGAAAGTCTGCCTTTAAATGTGAAGTGAATCATCTCTCATCTGCAGTGGCCAGTTTTTAGGTTACCACCCTGTGATGTTCTGTAGGATGCTATGAGTACAATTTCCCCAGGTGATCTAAGCGATATCACTACTGCCAGGGAGAATGTGAGTTTGCAGGACAAAAAATTATGTCTTCTTCCCTACCTTCCAAATTCTCTGCAAGAATCACACAAGGCACACCCAATGCAACCACTGAGTGAGGTACCACTTTCTTATACAACTCAGTGTTGATCATTTGGATGACAAGGAGTGCGTTTCCCCAACATCTTCAGCACATCACCTGCTTTTTACCTCTTTGAGCATTGTCAAATGCAAAGGCATTTCAGTAGTTGAGGGTTTAGCTCATGTTAAGAAAGACTGTAATGTGTGGGCTTTGGCGGGGGGGTTAGGCACAGCGAAAGGAAAGAGTAACATTTGCTTCAATGGCAATGCAATCAGAACAGTTCACGTGTATAAAAACAGGGAGGGGGTCATTAACTGTGAAGAGCTTAAGCAGCTTAAAGGATGACTGATCCACAGTGTTTGGTATTGTGACACTAGATTGGATTCTAACAGTGCAGTCGATCTGGTAACATATGAGCGCCTTGATCGTTCACAACACCAAATAAACCAATTTTCTCCATTCCCAACTTTCAGAGATTCCGGTGCTTGGACCTGAACTCTAGAACTGGAATCTAGGGGGCATTCAGAAACAGGAAATACTGTGTACGTTTTCCTGATTACCATGCTAGCACTTCTGTCCCTTTTTCTAAAGTTCCTTTCAAACTGCAGTATCTGTTGTATTATGGAACTGAGGCTTTTTGACCAATATACCAGCATGACATGCCCAGTGAGAGTGGTGGGACACAACAACAAATGCCATTGGACAATGTTGTCCACACTTTCTGTTCTCCTGTGACTCCCCCATGAAAACAGCAGGAAAGAACTTGTTGCCAGCATACCATTCCAGATTTCACCTATACCCTCCCTCCCTCCCCAATGATTTTCTGGGTTGAGAAATCCATCTGCAGGTGGATTTTTTTTCTGGAATCAAATAACACAGAAAAGAGCCCTAAACATGGGGGCTATATCGCATTAGTTTTCCAGAAGCGGCTTTTATATCATATGAAAGGTCAGATATAATGCAGGAATCAACAGTAAAGAAATGTCAGGGAAACAGAATAAACAATCATGTGAATGTAGCCAACACTCAGGACTGCATGTGATGCACCTCAGAACTTTCCTGAAGCACGGAAAAGTTTAAAGTGTGCTGATACACATTTCCCTGTGACCCAGAATTCTCTGAGTGATGCAGAGGCAAAAAGGACACCCAAAATGTCCTTGCTGTGTTTTTTCTGCATGTCTCTTCTGTTGCCCTCATGACTGCACAGAAAAGGTGTGTTTGATGAGTGGGCACAACAAACGGGAATGGGAGAGGGTGGCAGAGATGGCAGAAAAGAATCTGGCTCATATTTTAATCTAAGACAGAGGTTCTTAACCTTTTTGGGACCATGGATCCATTTTAGAACTATGTGAAAGATAAAGACCCTTCTCCCCAGAAAAATCCATCTAAACACACACACAAACACCATTTTCCATACAATCTACCGTATTTTTTGCTCTATAAGACTCACTTTTCCCCTCCTAAAAAGTAAGGGGAAATGTGTGTGCGTCTTATGGAGCGAATGCAGGCTGCGCAGCTATCCCAGAAGCCAGAACAGCAAGAGGAATTGCTGCTTTCACTGCACAGCGATCCCTCTTGCTGTTCTGGCTTCTGAGATTCAGAATATTTTTTTTCTTGTTCTCCTCCTCCAAAAACTAGGTGCGTCTTGTGGTCTGGTGCGTCTTATAAAGTGAAAAATACGGTATTTTATTGCATTGGAAAAATATATTATTTTTTTTGGTGCTTGGTTCATGGACAACTGAATGCAGTTTAGGTGGAACAACCCTGAATGTCGCCATTCAGGCACTGAAAAAGTACTTAACCAGGAATACTAACCCCACTTACCTGGAAATAAGCCCACATTCCAGTCTGGGCTTCTTCTATGGGTGATATGACAGTGGCTGGTGGGGCCAGAGACAAAGCCAGTACATTGAATGTAAAATTTACATTTGTACAGAAAGCTAGTTTTCATACATAAACACCTTTATCCTACATCCAGAAAAGCAATATGTTTTTTTCAGGGTTCAAAGATGTAAAAACACTTGGAGTGCAAAGCACAGCCTTGGGGAAATTATGGGGGCCAGATAGTAACACACTACTATGCCTGGTTTTTGGGAGCCCTTTCTAGATTTTAAAATGGAAGTACAGTGGTACCTCGGGTTAAGTACTTAATTTGTTCTGGAGGTCTGTTCTTAACCTGAAACTGTTCTTAACCCGAAGCACCACTTTAGCTAATGGGGCCTCCCGCTGCTGCTGCGCCGCCAGAGCACGATTTCTGTTCTCATCCTGAAGCAAAGTTCTTAACCTGAAGCACTATTTCTGGGTTAGCAGAGTCTGTAACCTGAAACATATGCAACCTGAAGCGTATGTAACCTGAGGTACCACTGTAGTAAGACTACTGGTCTTTCTTGGAGAAGGGTGAAATGAATTCTCCTTTCAAAAAAAATTCCTAGAACACATAACTGCATTGTCTTCTTCACCAGCAGACCAAGATACTGGAATCTATAATTGGAAGGATTTTATTTTAAACTGAGAGGCCCGGGGGGGGGGGGAGAATTTTTTTTTTGTTAATTATTTCCTGGGCTAAAAAGTCTGCTGTGCTGACACAGGAATATTAGAATAATCTATTTGAATGCCAAGATTTTAATTCATGCATAAAGACTGTACACATATTTTCCAGATATTGTTGGATAATTCACTTTACTCCAGAGAATGCATTCTCCCATTGTCCCTTATCTCAACTTTTCTATTTGACCAAGATACCAAAAAGGAAAAAAAATGCAATCACAAACATGGTGCGATATCAATGTAAATGACAAAAGGTACAATGCTGACATATACTAAAAATATATAATTATACCAAAGGGGGAAAGTAATACAACTGTATGAAAATCCTTCCTTCCTTCCTTCCTTCCTTCCTTCCTTCCTTCCTTCCTCTTTCTCTATTTCCTTCTGCTAAGGAAATAATAGTAAGGACTTGTAGAGTGGGATCCAAAATTGTATAGGAAGACATTCCCTCACACAATATCCTCTCATTGTTGATCTTTGCCATTCCCAAATGTCACTCTTGAGAGTCAAGGGGCCCTCAGGATAGGCTTGAGATGTGGCACTGGGGGCAAATTCTTATCTCTCACTCTAGCTCCTCACACCCACCTCTCATCCTAAGGAGAAGGTTTTGATGATTCAAGTGGCTGCACTAAGGACATGGGTCATGCTGTGGTCTAAACTACTCACTCAGCCTCTTGGCTTTGCTGATCAGAAGGTCTGCAGTTCAAATCCCCACGACAGGTTGAGCTCCTGTTGCTCTGTCCCAGTTCCTGCCAACCTAGCAGTTCGAAAGCACACCAGTGCAAGTAGATAGATAGGTACCGCTGTGGCGGGAAGGTATTTGCTTCTACATCTTCCGTTAACCATGTGCACAAGGTAGTTTATAAATATTTTTACCCCATTTATTTTCATTTTATGTTTGTGCCATGGAAGACACTGTAGTGCAGAAGCAGCTTCCTATACCACTTAGATTAGAGCACACACCTGGGAGTATGTAGGAGGAGCCACAGTCAGACTCCTCCCATATGGCTGAGCACTTCTGACATTATATTTCTGGTGCATCAATAATGTGATGATTCCCAGGTGACGAATGTCCCAAGAGAAGCAGGCCTCACAATCCATTCTTTAACATCATTCTGAACATCCTTTTAGTCATTTACTCAAAATATATTTTCCTTTTTAATTCTTAAAACAAGACAGAGGCAACGTAATAGAACAATGCCTTTGCAAAAATCCCTGTGGGTTTGTTGCTGTTCCTGCCTTACAAGTATGCGTGAGGTCCATATGGGATGGGAGGCATATTTGATTTCTTCCTAGAGCTGCAGTCCTTACAAAGCTAGACTCAAGTTTATAAATCTGCCCATCCAGTCTGATTAAGTTCATCTAGCTTGTATCTTGCTATATTAATCCCTTGTGTTTTACCAAGCAATCCCTACATCCAACTGGCACCATCTATATACCACAGTAACTACATGGAAGCTTTTCATAATGCAGAGCTCTGGTGGAGTAACCTATATTTAACATGTCAAGGCTTATTTGGTTGATGCTACAAATTCGTTCCATAGTTGCTGCATTACAGAACTGTTTTAAAACCTGATCTCAAGCTTTTTTAAAAATAGCAATTGCCACTAACAAAATAAGATCAAGATGTAAAAAAGAAAAGAAAAAAGTTATGTGTGGATATTTAGCAAAGAGGTCATGAACAACATTCATATTCATGCTCTGTCCATCTCTCATTGTGGGCTGCATGTGTGTGTGTGTGTTTCATTACAGAGACCCATAAATCAGGTAAGCTTGAAATGCTTGGTTGTAGACTGTCTTGGAGCAATTCACTTTATTTTGCCCAAATTGTGTGGAGAAGGAATTGCACTTTATATTAGGGCTCTGCACACACACACTGATCTGCCCCGTGGGCTCCATATGTAGCTCCATGCAAGGCAAGCTGCTTGCTAAGGAGCAGCACCATCACAAAACAGGATTGCACCCTTCTGCTTAACAGCTGTGGGGTGCTCCTTCTTTGCAATGGGCTATTCCTGTACTATAGCACCATGATGTTCCCAGACCATTCTTTAACATGCTCTTAGTTGGCAACTCAATGAAGATTTACCACACCTCTGGAAAAACTGCTAAAATTCAATGGCTTGTCATGTTGCCATGGATTTTAGCTGACTTTCAAGCCGGTCAGATAGTAATGCAATCACACTCTCTATTTTCCAAACTCTGAATGGATTTACCCAACATACACACTCATCACATCCAATTTCTCCAGGTAACTGTGTTCTCAGTTCAATTTAGGCGATTCTGGGCAATATAAGCTTTATTCTGTAGGGTTACAAAACTGGCATCAAGTTTAAAGAAAGGTCACCAACACTAGCCTTGTTAGCATGCCAAGAATAAACTGCCGTGGTTTGCTCATGTATCTAACCACTTATTTTTAATTTGCTAATGGTCAAGCATGACATAGTTTTCTGGGTGATGTAGAATAAAGTGTTTAATGTACAGAAATGGACAACCCAATGTAAACATGACGTGGATGTATTTATTTATAAAGTGCCGCCAGTGTGCATGACACTTCAGAGAGTAATGGCCACAGCCCTGTGCCAAAGCATTTGCTTGGCAGGTATCAGGTCCACAAGGTTTGATTCCCAGCATCTCTAGGCAGGGCTAGAAAGGTCCCCTGTCTCAAACCCTGAAGAGCTGCTGCAACCTCAGTGTGGAAAGTACTCACCCAGCTGAACCAATGGGCAGTGCTCCTTTCTAAAGTACATCCCAGCTGTGTGTCAAGCCCCAAATAGAAGTTTCTTTCACATTACTTTTGAAACAGGGTCACAGCCTTTAAAAATTCACCATAAATACAAATCTATCTTCCTTTTGGCAAATGTTGCTGGGTTCCCTCCCCATCTCTATATTTTCATACAGGACAGATCTTTGGCATTTATTGTACAGTAAGAAAGTCCCTACTGAAACCCTTGATTTTACAAATCCCACTGAGCACCGTTTTAATCAAACCAGAGCTTAATTTTCCCCTCCCAATGTTTCTTTTAATGTTGTAATTTTATATTCATTACACAAGGCTGTGGAAGTAAGAGCAGAACTTAATTAAGTTGCACACTACAGCAGTGATCCACAGCTCCTTGGGCACAACAGTGGACTTCATGCATACAGCTTGCTAAACATAAGAATATGGGATATTTTATCCCATGTGGTATCCTTTGCAAATGGCACCATGTGTTGATGGTGTCCAATAAGGGACTCTGCAAGTCTTTTCAGATCAGCTTCTCTTATTCAGGAGTCTTTCTACATTGGTGCTAAAGGTAAAGGTAAAGGGACCCCTGACCATTAGGTCCAGTCGTGGCCGACTCTGGGGTTGTGGCGCTCATCTCGCTTTATTGGCCGAGGGAGCCAGTGTACAGCTTCTGGGTCATGTGGCCAGCTTGACTAAGCTGCTTCGGGCAAACCAGAGCAGCACACGGAAACACCATTTACCTTCCTGCCGGAGCGGTACCTATTTATCTACTGGCACTTTGACGTGCTTTCGAACTGCTAGGTTGGCAGGAGCAGGGACCGAGCAACAGGAGCTCACCCAGTTGCGGGGATTCGAACTGCCGACCTTCTGATCAGCAGTGCCAATTCAGAGTGGGTAGGGCAGAAATCAAGGAGACCAGAGCCAATGACAGGCAAAGCAAACTTATTCTAGTTTTGCCTCCCCCCCCCCAAGAAAGCCTGCCTCCAACTTTGCAATGAATTAGCCAGTCACTGGGGAAATATTCACTACAGAAAGCTGGAGTCAATGGTCAATAAAAGAGGTGGAGAAACAGGGAGAAGATTTGGCTTCAGTCCTGCACACAATTGGAGTCAATAGGATTTAAGCAGTTGAACTGATGTGCAGGATTATTGCCTTTCTGAATAAATGGAGCTGTAGGGAAAGCCATACTTTCAGGCCCTTTTCGTAGCTGATCTGTTACTTCCCTTTCTTTCTTTTCTTTTAGGAATGTCTTATCAGAGACCCGTTTTGCAGCATGGGATTTGGTTTGATACTATGTCATTCAAACCAATACAAATTTTTCTGAGCTAAGTCTGCAAAGTGATATGGGATCTCCCCCTCTCTCAATCTGCAGCCTGCATCATTATATCAACTCTACAGTTGTAGCACAACTTAAAGTAACTATAAACAGTAATGTTTTCAACTAATAATATCCTGAATAGGCTTCTTCTTTTTTTATCTTGTAATAGGTAAGTGCGGATCACCCCATAACCAGAGTGTAATGAAATTGTCAACATTCTCTTCATTTCTTCGTTTCCTGACAAATGGTGTGAACATATCACCTTTTTCTCCTAATGGAAAACCTAACTGGAATATATCAAAATGCTATTAGGTTTTTCATTTTCTACCACAATTTAATGCTGGAGAATGCATACAACCTTCATGCGTGCACTACTGTAAAATATTCCTTGTCCCCGATAAAATGACTGCAGTGGGGGGTGGGGATCAAGCAGAATCGTTCACTTGTTTTGTATTGCAATTCCTTTGTTGCAATCTCTCCCTCCGCCCCAATTTTCTTTTTAATTTTCTGCAAGGGGATTTCCTTGTCTTCACAATGGCACACAGATTTCTAATTTTTATGTGTCAAGAAACATGTGTGTCTAATTCAAGTGTGTGTCTAATTTCAGTGTTGGTGGAGTCAATGGGACCGGTAGAAGAAGGGGAAATTTAGTCATTAAGAAGACAAGCCACCTTTTTAGCATATGGGATGAACCAAATATGCCATTGCCATACATTACAGAAGCTTCTTATTGCAGTATTGTGAAGAAATAAGAGGGATCAAATCCCTATATTCTCCAGAGAAATCTATGCATCCTATTCACTCTTTAATTCATTCTGTCCTGGTTCTTACCAATAGTGGGACCTACAATAAATCCACACTTGCATGCATAACATCCACATGTCAGTGTAAGAGACAGATGAAGAAATTTGTTTGCCAATCAACGCCTTTCCCTCTCTTCTCTGATAGGATTGTACAATGTGACATAGATGCATAACTTGAATGCTGTTGTTATTAAGGTATATGGGAATGTACATTCATAGGGTTGTGGGTCTATGGCGGTATATGGGCTGGATAGCACATTCATTTCTTGTTCATTTCTTGCTCACATGCTAAATATTTGGGTGAATCACTTGATATACAGGATGTAGGAGAAATTCAGTTCAGATTGCATTAAAAGGCAAATCTAAGTAATGAACACTTCTTGAAACACCAAGCAAGCCAAAATCCAGTCAAACCTTCAAAAATTCCACTTCTCTGAATTTTACAATGGAGTTCTCCAGCCAAATAATATGTACAAAACAGCATATACCAGAGTAAAGTATGCATAAAAATGCAACATTGGAAACAAAAAAAACTGTATATTAGGGCAAATTCAAACAAAAATGTTAACGAGGACTTTTTAAAAAACCCAGCAATTTGATATGGAAATGTGGAGAACTCAAGCTAAGATTGGAAAAATGAGAAACAGAAAGAAGCTGAAACTGACAGTTTTGTCGATACCCGCTTGTTTATTTATTTATTCAGAGCATTTGTACCCTGTTTTTCAGCCAAAAAAACCCTCCCAGAGTGGCTTTCATCCAATCAAAGCAGTTCCTACCTACAGGCTTACTAGCTAAGAAAAAAATGACACACAACGGGAAATGGACAGGGAGGAAAGAGGAACATCAAAACTCAGGCACCAATCTCAGGCACCAAACAGCTGGTCCTATATAGACCATCTGGCAAACTGCAGGAGCTGGATTTGCTGGATGGAGCTGGGTCTTCAGCAAAGCTTTTCATTGTTGTTGAAGATGCAGCTAGCAACTGAACTCCCATGAGTGTTTGAGATGGCTGAAAATCCTCCATTTTGATACTGAATTGGCTTGATCATGCTGGGCATTCTAGGAAAATTCTCAGAAGAATGTCTGGGAGCGAAAATCCAGAGTGTTCTTCTAAACTCCAAGAGAAGGAGTCTGAAAAGGCTCCTCTACCATTACCAGTCTGGTGTTGCTGGCTTCCCCTCTGCCACCATTCTCTACACTTTTTTCAGGTTGCCATGTTGGGAAGGAAGTGAGGAACCAGCAGCAGAGAAGACTGGTGAATACTGAAGGCTCATTCTATATTCTTGCGGCCCTTGTTTGCTATGAAGTCTTCTCAACATTTTCAGAGCTAAGGATGGGCCATAGCTCAGTGGCCAAAGAGATACTTTGCATGCAAAAGATGGCAGGTACCATTCCTGCAATTTCCAATTAGAACTGGGAAAGGCTTTAATCTGAAACCCCTGGGAGCTGCTGCTAGTCATTGTAAAAAAAAAAACTGAACTAGATGGACTGATGGTCTGAGTCAATATAGATTATTAAGCTTGATTGGCATTGTCAATATTTATTCCTCATGGACTCAGTCTGAACTATTTGAGACAACCTGTGTGGGATATGATCTTAATGCTCACAATGGAGAAAGGTCCTTGCATACAGAAAGCCAGAACCACCAAATAGTACTCTAAGTTTTCTCCCTGAGATTCTAGTTCACAATATGCAGAGCATGTCTGTTTTGCATTAGGAAGAATTAAGAAATGTGGCGCTCACCTTCAGCCTGAAGTGGTACTGTTCTAGAAGGCCTCCGACCTCCATGATGTGTCAATAAGACATCACTACAGCTGCTACTATTTTGAAATTTAATTAGCACTATGTGAGATATGGAACTGCATAGTAACCGTATTTACTCAAGTCTAATGTGCACCTTTTTTTGCAAAATTACACTCTGAAAAAGTGGGTGCGCATTAGAAACGATGGAGCATTAGACTCCAGAAAATATGGTATTCTGAAGTAACACAGCCATTTGGGCATGCAAGTACTATATAAATATAAATAAATAAATATTTTTTTTAAAACATTGTATCATTTGCTTTTAAAATGGAGTGTATAAATAAGGGCTGATGAACCTGTGATCCTCTGGACGTTTTTGGATGTAGATCTTACTCATTTGTGCTGTTTGGGACCACAGATCCCCCATTTCTTGTTTATATAAAGAATACTTTTTTATTCCATGAATTTTTCTGTAATGGTTTGGTTTTTGGTTTTTGGTTTTGGTTATATGAACAATAAATGCATATCATGTTTTGCAGAGTACAGTAAAAGAGAAAGAGCTCCCTGCCCCAAGGACCTTACAATCAATGGGATATACACGCAAAAGAGAAAGTCACAGGACAAGTCCAAGCAGCGCAGGTTCAGTGAGTGAAACAATGTTCTATTAATACAAATGAGCAAATAACCTAATAAAAAGTTTGAAAGCACATATTAGATACTAGATAGACTAGAGTACAATATTTTGATTAGCCTGTGCAGATGTAAAGGGCTGTGTTTGCAGCAGAGTTAAAATATGTCAGCTAGTAGATCTGTTCCATGGAGTCTCTGAAGACAGGTGCTTTACTCTTTTCTCTCATCAGTGCATTGCAGCTATTGTCTCAGCTAGGGACATCATCAGTCCCTAGGAAAAGTCGAGATCAAATGCAGAGGTCATTAACTAGCACCTTTTGGTCTTATAATAATAACATCCCGATTGCACACATGGCAATTTACATAGCATTACCCAATGTGCTTTGTGCTGCAATTTGACTTTTAGAGGTCAGTCTAACTTAGCTGTCTTCTTTCTTTCTTTCTTTCTTTCTTTCTTTCTCTCTCTCTCTCTCTCTCTCTCTCCCTCCCCCCCCCCCTCTCTCTCTAAAGAAGAAGAAGAAGATTTTTCTAAGCATCAAAGCCATACATTTACATGTCCTGCCGAATTTCTTTTTGGCAGCTTTTGCGAAACAAAGATATTGAATTGTACAGGGATGCCTGAAAATGTCCCCATTTTTAAAACACTACACACAAACCATCTATAAGATAAAACCTTAGATGTGTCAGCCCAATTAACACATGGCTAGTTTAAGTTTCCAGAACATCCCTGCATATGTAAACAAGCAGTAATTTTTATAATCCCTCTGTAGATAGTCTTTGTGTCTTATTTTTAATTAGTGATTTGAAATATCTACCTCATTCGTTTTCTTCAGGCTTAGCCGCTCATACTGGATGTTTCATCCACTAGATATCTGTCAGAAATTTGGATTGGATACCCATTACTGAGATTGATAGCCATTATCAAACCTCAAAATACGTGTGTGTTCCTTTTTAAATATTAGCTGCCACACTGTGATAAGTTGTGTTTGGTTGTATGTTGCATGGCATAATGCATAACCCAATGGGGCTGAGTTTTGAAAGAGGAGCACAATTTATATTTTAAAGCTCAGAGACAGAGAACAGAAGCAGAGTGGACAACAAAAATAACAAAAAGGAGCAATGTCTGAAGAGAGAGAGAGAAAGATTTGACATCATTTTGGTCGGCAATAACATGTACTGAAAATAACTATCTGTGCTCCACCTGAATAGGGCTGTGTTGTGCACATATCCCATTTTTAAAATAAAAAAGCTGTATTCCTGCTGAACAGTAGTTTGCTAGACTGGAGAGGGCAGATGTGGCACTGAATCAAGCCCCCTGCTTGACTTGTGTGGGATTTTTGGATTTTTGTGTTATGTGTTTTTTTTAAGAATTCCATATGATAAGCTCTGGTTTTTGACAGGTGGAGGGACCTATGGTTGCCATCCATCCAGAATTTCCTGGACATATCTGGAATACTGCTACTGGCAGCAATGTCCGGGCAGAAATCGCAGTATTGTTTTTGCTGAATTTCCATAAAAATAGCTCAAAAACGGTAAATTTTTTTTGCTATTGACAAAAAAGGTCAAGAACTTTTCAGTCTGGATTTTCACTGTTTGAAATATGGCAACTCTAGGTTCACAAGATCTTTGCATTTGTGATTTCCCATCCAGTTATGTATATACAGTGGTACCTGCAGTTGCAGAAGGGATCTGTTCCGGAGCTCTGGTTAGATCCCGAGCTTTCCTCAACTGGAGGGACCACTTCTGCGCATGTGCGCATGTGAAACCTGGAAAAATACTTCCGGGTTTGCCTCATACGTATCCTGAAAGATACGTAACCAGAGGTGAACGTAAGTAGAGGTACCACTGTATGTGCAGCAGTAAGGATACAAGACGGCTGCCTGTGTTTGTCACAACTGGTGCTATTTCCATTCCACTCCCGTTCAGTTTCTGTCAAGTGTTGTCTTGCTGCCCACTATTTAACATACGTTACATAACTTATGTAACTATTCATGTAACTTGCATCACTTAATTCATTTCAGTGTAAAAGAGATGTCAAAAGACTTTTTTTTAAAAAAAGTGTATCATTTGACAATTCTAGCAAACCTTTACTTTATGTAAACCTTCAGCACTTAGGGAAAATGTTGAATAGCTGCCGAGTAATATCATTAAAACTTGGTTCTGGAGGTTTTACTGCTGAAAACCAAAAGTAATATTGATTGAGTCACAATTAAGCGCTTTAAATCCCCCTTAATTTCAGTGGGAAATTATATAAGAACAAGAATGAAACACTGGAAGTGATTTTAACTGGGTACCACAAACAGGTATATACAGAAAAACGTTAGTGGTGACTAAGGCCTGATTTATTATTCTATTGCTTCCATCAATAACTTTTGACTAACCTTTGCTTGATTGTGTCCACAATGGGAGAACAGCCTTTTGCTTCCGCTTGAAATCATTCTTACAAGAAAGAATGGCCTCAAGGCACATGATGGTGCAAGTTAAGCAGGTTTGGTCCTGTAACCTTCATAGAGGGATGACCACCAAGGAGCCAAAAGCTTTCTGTGAACTGTTTGAGGAAAGAGAAGGCACAAGAGAAATAAATGAATAAAGAGAGACAATGGGCAGTATTCAACTAAATAATTGTGCAAGCACAACAGCTTGCATTTGTGCAACAGTACTTCTTTCCCCCACTGGAAGGACAGATCGTGAAGCTGAGGCTCCAATGCTTTGGCCACCTCATGAGAAGAGAAGACTCCCGGGAAAAGACCCTGGTATTGGGCAAGATTGAGGGCACAAGGAGAAGGGGACGACAGAGGACGAGATGGTTGGACAGTGTTCTCGAAGCTATGAGTTTGACTAAACTGCGGGGGGCAGTGGAAGACAGGAGTGCCTGGTGTGCTCTGGTCCATGGGGTCACGAAGAGTCGGACACGACTAAACAACTAAACGTCTTTCCCCAAATCAGTTCTGGGGGTTGGAGGAACCCCCAGAACAGATTTAGAGGATACACATGGGAATGAGAGGGGAGAAAGTCCTGCTGTGCAAGCGTACGTTGTTGCGGATGCAGATGTTGCAGTTGTGCAAATAAATTTCATTCATTCCAATGAGGCAAGGAATATGGGAAGTTGCCATAAATCAAGTCATACTATTTGTCCATCTAGTTCAGTATTGTCTACACTGATTGGCAGAAGCTCTCCAGGGATTCAGACAGGGGGATATTCCCAGCCTTAGCTGGAGATGTTGGTGATTGAACCTTGAACCTCCTCCTCTTCCATTGAGCTATGGCATCCCTTCCAATATGTCAAAGCGTAAAACCAGAATGCCATCTTCTGGGGCTGTGGTCCTGTGAGAGTCACATGACCTGCATAAGATCACGGCCCTGAAAGAGTGCTTTTTCAGGTTCATGTCTCATATGAGAGCACAGCACCTCAAAGTGAGCATTTTGGGGCACCATGTGAGATCACAACCCCGAAAAAAGTGCTTTTTGAGGGTGAGATCAGTGTGCCTAAAATGGCCATCATGCTCTCATGTGAAAAAAACCTGGGACTGTTTTAATTAAGGGATGAAACTTTTTTTAAAAAAATGAAGGGGAGCACAGAGAGGAATCAGTTGCTTCTTTCAACAATTCCTTGAAAAAGAGCAGGGTGTTAAAACAAACCTCCTGCTTTTATTTTCAAAAGTGGAAAGGGGTGGGAGGGGGAGAGGAACTCAGGAGCCAAATATAATCTCTCCATTAGTATTATTAATAGCATTCGGCTTGCTTCACATGCTTTAAATCAGGTGGCATTGTCATGAACATTGTATTTGCAAGCACTGTCGGAGCTACTGAAGACTCTGGTAAAAGCACAGAAGTACCTTCAGAGCAACTGCAAGAGGCCTTTGGGGAACAATAGGGTTACCTACAGTGCGCCAAGATATTAGGGGGAAAGCCCAACAAGTTGCGCTATTATCCTTCGATGGCTGCATACTGCTTGACCCAGCTTCATTTTAACAAGCGCTGAAATCAGTTCACGATCATGCGATTCTCTCTCTCTGCCCCCCTCCAGTTTTGCTTTGGTATGGCTAATTTGTACTGCGTTCAGATTCCAGGGGGTGTCTTCTTATTTTTGGTGCTGCCTCCCGTCCCCCGCTCTGCTTCACCCCTCACTTTCCATCTGAATGACTGTTTTTAGGAAAGAGAAACTCTGAGAATTATTTAATTATTGCCAATGTATATCTCTGTCAAGATAATTAAGTAGAAAGAGGCCCTTGGCAGGAAGACAATAGCAAGAAGTAAGGCAAGAATTTGGAAACAATGGTAATAGTGTCATTAGTCCCATAAAATTCTCCAGGCTTGTCGGAATCATTCAGCACAAACAATGTGGGACGCCGTTATAAAAGCCTTGTCTAACTAGGAAGTAATTTCTGTTTGGAGTTTGCTGGGTTGTTTTGTTAATTAATCTGCTCAAGGTTGGTTGCCTTGTTGAATAAAAATGCATTTAGCATGCTGCGTGGATGCTTTGCACCATACTGGGCAAGCAGGACTCAAGTTGCATTAGTCTACTTTGCCACAAGAGAGCCATGGGCAAGAGGACAATGAATGAAGCAGCTGGGTAATTAATCACAATCTTGCTTTCCAATAATGTATACCTCCGTATTTTGTATTCCAGAAAGCTTAAACAAACAAAAAAAATCACCTAAATTTGCTTTTTGGCCTGTTGTAGGTCCTTTTGTCTTCTTCCATTGGAACACAACCTTTCAAGCTCTGTTCAGTTTATATCACAGCTACGCATGCAAAAAGCAAGTAGTACATCCAAAATAACATACTACAATTTGGTACTATGTTCCAGCTGAGTTTTTAATTAATTTTTTTAATGAATGTTTTGATTTATTTTTATCCCCCTTTTTTGCTCAATTTCATAAAACGGAGCACAGCAAACCAAATCAATGCGGTGAAGTTGGTATACTAAAAACAAAAAGGCAATATTAAAATGATAACCTATAAATTATTAGAGAGTACCCATTGGTATGAATGCCTGCAGAACAGAGGAGGGGAATCTCTTTCAGCTGGGGGCCACCTTTCCTAGTGGGCAACCTTCAGTTGCCTGCATGCCAGTGGTGGGTGGGGCAAGAGGCAACAAGTGAGTGAAGCAATGGATTCACAGATTCAGAGGGTACTATGCAACTCTCCATAGTGGCAAGTAAGAGGTACTATGAGAGTTCCAGATTTGCAAAAGCTCATTGGGAGTACAGATCAGAGCCAGTGAGTGCTCAGCCTGGGAACAGCCTTGAAGGCCAGATAAAGAGGCATGGAGGTCTGTATGTGGTTCTCCATCCCATCCGTATAAGAAGTTATGGGAATTTGCTACAATAGACAGAGAGGTAGCAGTTTTACCTTTTGAAACATCAATTTAAAACATCCATCTCAATGCCTGGATCAACAGCCAAGTGAGTTATTTCAAAAACATTTCTAGCAGAGCTGGCCCTACTATTAGGCATCGTGTGGTAGCTGCCTCAGATTGCAGAGGATGGACACAGCTGTGGACTCAGCCTTCCCTCTTCTCCCTAAGCTGGCAGCTATCCTCAGATGCAGCAAGGAACACTGTATGGCAGTCTGGTCAGCTTCTGTACATGGAATAGGCCGAGGTGCCATCTTGTTCTTTGCCTCAGGCAGCAAAATGCATTGGGCTGGCCCAGTAACAGAAGAGATCCAATTGAGAACAGGCCATCACACAAAACAATTACAGTGGTACCTCAGGTTACATACGCTTCAGGTTACTTACACTTCACGTTACAGACTCCGCTAACCCAGAAATATTACCTCGGGTTAAGTACTTTGCTTCAGGATGAGAACAGAAATTGTGCTTCGGCAGCGTGGCAGCAGCAGGAGGCCCCATTAGCTAAAGTGGTGCTTCAGGTTAAGAACAGTTTCAGGTTAAGTATGGACCTCCGGAACAAATTAAGTACTTAACCTGAGGTACCACTGTATCAACCACCATGTCCCTCATTCTCCATTTGGCCAGTAAAGGTCGGGGAGGGGGGCAAATTCTGACAAACAGAACTACATCTGCTTAACTATACCCTATATGGCTGACTGATTTCTTAGCTATGCAGACTGAGGGGAAATATTTTTAAAACAACAGAAAATTGTAGAAAAAGGAATAGACTCTCTATATTTGTGTCTTTGAGAAACAATGTGAAGTATCATCTTAAGGATAACAAGACACATTTTAGTCCTCTGTAGGAAGGGCAAATGAACTGATAACGAACAAGAGTCTGGAAGAAAGGTCCCATGGTTTTGGAGAGGAGGCTTGTACATGGAGATGTGGGACTGAAAATCATTTTGCCTGTATTCATGCAGTGGGGGCCCAAGTATTACATATACAAAAACTAGCAAAAAGGAGCCCAGTTCACTTGAAGGCAAATTATGAAGGGGTAGATTAATACTCCTTGGCCCCTGGGCCCCAAACCTACCCGTAGAAATCCCTTGCAATTGAAGTACCAAATCATGATTATATAGCAATATATTAAACATTTCAACTGCATTGATTGCATTGCTATTAAAAGATGAACCTTTTAATTATCCATGAAAAGTGTCTCGTAATTCGCACTGCCTAGATATTTGAGATGAAATGGAGTATGCAAGGGAATTTGAGTTTGCAAAGGGCTTCTTCTTCTTTTTTAGCAGAGATCACTGGCCCTACGGGACCTCTTGTTAACCAATCCTTCATGTTACTTCCCTGCAGATAGAAGCCCAGCTCTAGAAATTGAGTTCCTCAATATAAAAGAGAAAGCAATAAATATTTCTCCATCCATAAAGAGATTGTATTCTTTTGTACAAATGCTAAAAGTGAGATCATCCAGGCAGATGCTACCTCTGTAATTAAGATCACTGAAGACCATTCTCAGAGTGAATAATGAAATTTGTTTTATTATGCTAATTCCTCATTTTTAAAGAACCTAGCTATAGATTTTAAGTCCACTGATAGCTAAGGAAACTTTGCTGTAGATATGCATGAATTCAGTTTCTAAACGTGAGCACCAGGGAGAGCTTCACCTTGCATGGAAACAATTCCATTTCAAATATGCAGGATGAAATTGTTGGGCAATTGCTTTTTCTTACCAAGATTTAAGAAGTTCAGATCCCACTATTTCCTTCCCCGTCTTGCACTGGAAAGGCTAACCCTCTCTCCTCAAAGCTGAAATGTTTGTAGGAAGCTGTACGTGCAAAAAGAGTGCATTTCTCTCCCAGTCCACAAGCTGTACCTGGCTTGTGCATAGAGATAACAGCTTCAGTCCCTGTTGCTTCCAGTCTGCATTTTCTCAAGATGACTTAATTCATCACAAACAGAGGAAGCAATAAAAAATGGGAGAAGCAAGTTCTGCAGCACGGACATAAAATGCATCTTTTATATATTCAAATTCATATCCAGTTGTAGGAAATATTCATGACTAATATTAAACTAAGCCCAGAATTAGGTGAAATGCAACAGACATATATTGAAGTGAGCATTTTATTATGTGCCATGTCAGTCAGATTAAACAAAAGAGCGCATGACATCGACAGGATATTGCATGTATATCAAGCAATCTATTTATATATGACAGGGAGGGTTTGATTTCTGGAAAGAGTGACAACCCAGTGAAGTAACTGCTCGCCTTCGAAATTACGATAGGATAAAATGTGTGCACTTTAGAATGTGATTTTCTTCTTCTTCAAAATTACAATTAACAAAATGGGGATAAATGGGTTTGAGAATCAATAGTGGCATGCAGACTAAGGAAAGAAGAACTAATCTGCAGAGATGCAGAAAGGTGACCGGGTGTCTTCAGCACCCAAACTCTGGGGGCAGGGCGGGTGATGGATAGGACCAGCAACAACAACAAAAAGTCTCTGAGAAATATTCCAGTGAAGGTAATTCAGTACTGAGCAGTGGTGAGCTTTGTCTCAAATGGAACGATTGGGAAGTTAGGATGTTCTTTTCTGCACACCTAAGAATACAGTAGGCTGGGGGTAGCCATTAGCACCAACAACAAATCACGAAGCAAGTCTGATTTTGAGCAAGAAGGTGTTTCTGTGGCCTCAGTGCTGTCTGGCATTCCTTCAGCCAATGCTTTGTTACATTCATATTTCTGCTCCTTTAGTTTCTTCCCTGGTGTAGCACTGAGTAAACAATTGAGGAAATAGAGGTCCGGCTCTGTTGCTAACGTTGGGCAATTACAGCATCATTTCTCTGCCTCCCCCTCTTCTTCTTCTTTCCTCCCCCCGCCCCCCCCGCTCCCCTCCCAAAGTGGCCTTTGCTGGGTGAAAAATGAAATAGAAAAAGAGAGGCAGAAAAGAACTAAAGCTGAACCCGCTAACTTCATTACCTGCAAAGATAAAGTGCAGTGAAACAGAAACTCTTTGAGTTCACAATCATTACACTTGGATGCTTATACAAGGCGCTGGGATGAGGGGAAAAGAAAAATCAGTGGTCAATTGACTTTATTTCCTTTTCTAGAATGATAATTTGTATAACTCATATATGTTTCCAAGATTATCTGAGCAGAGCACACAGGGCCCATCTGACAAGCAGTCCATAAAATATGTTAAATGAGAAACGCAGAGATTCCACGCAAGATGCATTCAAGCTGCATTCTCCAAGCCGTAATGAGAGTGACGGTAGTCAAATATGCCCCCTCTGCTATTCTTTTGCAAGAGAATGCGGCAGTTTCCAGGCCGTACATTTGGGGGAGCTGCAGGACAGAAGCAATCAGTGCTGGCTTTCTACATCAGTAATTTCCATCTGTATTTCCTCATAACCTTTCCTTCTTTGTTCAAACGGGAACTTCCATTTTAAATTGCAATCTATGACTTTTGAAACGGATGTTAAAGCCTCTTGCTGGCAAATTCTTCTGGTTGATTTTCTTCAGCGGCTGCTTCCACTTCTCGCTGTTTTTTATGCCCCCTCCAAAAAAAAAAAAAAATCACAGGAGAGTTATGTGGAGATGAAGGTGCCAAGGTTTTTAAGGTGACAACCCCCCGCCCTTTTCCCCTACCCCAGTTTGGGTGAGGTAGCTGAGAAGATTATGTATTTATAAAATGCTAAACTAATGTTGAAATTCAATATGTTAGCTGCTTAGAAACAGGGATTAGATTCACTCCACAATACAGCGTTTGCATCTAGTCAGAAGACTTGTGATTTTCAAACCTCACTCTCCTTTAAGCTTAATTACTTGTGGCTTTGTAATGCATATGCTACGATCACCTTACTCTTTTGGTGGCATTATCAGAGTATTACAACAAGCGATGACCCAGATGCAGGAGCGGCTATATTATAAAATCAAAAGCTGATGATACAAGGAAACAACATTATCAGCAAGTACCACGTTTTAAAAATAATCCTAACAACAATTATTTATCAAAATACAAATACTGCTCTATAATTTGTTAACGGCAGGTCAAATCCAGCTTTATATTATTTCCCATTAATCATGGCTTATTATTTTGAGAAACACGCTTTTGTGGGATAAGATATCTTAATAAGTTTCCAAGTGGGTGGAAATGTGACTTCTGCACCCCTCAAATTGACTAGATCTGGGGTTCCCAAATTGTGATCTTGCAAGGTTCATTCAGGTGGATCATGAGCATGTCTGTGGATTTGTGGCTGAAGAAAGCAGATGGCACAACCAATTTGGATTCTATGGACTACAATAAAATAAGAATATATAAGACAATATATAAGAAATAAAATAAGCAACAAAAGTACAATAAAAAGTCATACACCATCTAGCACAGTGCAATACAGGCAGAAAAATCACTAAGGAGTCTGCCAAGACCCTCAGCAATTTTCAAGTGATCTGTGGAGAAAAAAGTTTGGGAAGCACTGAACTAGAGAGAGACAAGCTGAAAATTTTGCCCACTTTTTTTTTTTTTTTACCATTCATCTAGGGCAAAATGAAACTCCTGTGAAAGAAAACCTCCCTCCCCCAATTTCAAGAGATATTGCCACTTACCTTCCAGTGTGGTGTAGTGGTTAAGAGAGATG
This sequence comes from Podarcis tiliguerta, assembly GCF_965153285.1. Taxonomy (NCBI): domain Eukaryota; kingdom Metazoa; phylum Chordata; class Lepidosauria; order Squamata; family Lacertidae; genus Podarcis; species Podarcis tiliguerta. The sequence continues at coordinate 30,163,043 of NC_139540.1, forward strand.
GACTCGTAATCTTGTGAACCGGGTTCACGTCTCCGCTCCTCCACATGCAGCTGCTCGGTGACCTTGGGCCAGTCACACTTCTCTGAAGTCTCTCAGCCCCACTCACCTCACAGAGTGTTTAATGTGGGGGAGGAAGGGAAAGGAGGTTGTTAGCCGCTTTGAGACTCCTTCAAGTAGTGATAAAGTGGGATATCAAATCCAAACTCTTCTTAATATGAGGAGGCTGAAGGCTCTGGCTTGCTTTGTTCAGCCACTGAGTCTGTGTCCCTGCCCTGGTGGTTGGAGGAGGACAGTGGAAGCTGAAGGGCCAGGACAGTGGAAGCTGAAGGATGGCCGAAGCCCCAGGACCACCAGGCACCAAGGTTGTGACCCTGCGGGAGAAGGTGGCCATGCTGGAGGCACTGCTAGGCCCCTGTCAGTCATTTGGAGTGGGAGAGGAAGCTCCACCTCAAAGCCCAGGCCATTATCATCTGGGGAATGTTGGAATGTATTGTCATTTACCTTGAGTCACAGAAATATACACAGAATTGTAAACCGTGAAGTCAGGTGGAAATTAAATGCATAAAAATATAGACAGTCATAATTATGTAATAATTGGCTCCCCGATCTACAGCTACTCTACCACCTCAGAAATCTTACCATCTCATCCTACTGCATGTGGAAACCATGTCTTAGCTTCCCCACAAAATGGCATCTAGATTTGGATCTCATCAAAAAGTCTTAAATTAAGCAATGATGAAGGAAGTGTGTCCAGATATACAGAAAGAAAAATCTTTCCCCGCATCTTTACAATGCTATGAAGAGAAAAAGTGACACTGGTGAAACCCTTGCTACTGTTCAGCTCTTAGAATTACAGAAGTCTGTGTCTGGCAAACCCTAAAGAGGTAGAAAGACATAACAGGCAATGAAGAAAGGAAATTGAAGGAAATGAACTATTCAGCAAAAGGAAGGCATGAAACACTTTGATCCAGGTCAGGTCTGAGATGGTCTAAGGAAAAGGCAAATCTACTAATTTCAGTTTCTCTGTTTCTCATTTTTCCATTTTAAATTAAGTTCTTCACATTTCCCATCAGTTTGTGAATTGTTTCAAAAGACAATAATGGAAATTCATCATTCCAGTGCAAATTTCTCCCAATATGCACATTCTTCATATGCAATTTTACCTAGTGTACATATTTTTGCAAAGCAGTTTCCCCTAACATAATGCATTTTTGTATGTTCTTTGCATGAATATATGCATTTTCATGTACCCTAGTGTTTGTATTTTTGTACATGTTACTTAGATGGAGAACATATCACAAAATGCAGAAAAATGCAAATTATAAATAATGAGTCTCTCAGTTTGCATATTGTATCAGAAATAATATTAATTAAATAGATACAATTCTATGATTCTATGGATTTGTGTTGGCTACTCTAGGTCTGGGCCATGGAGAAAGCAAGGACACTTATACAAGTGAGCCAAATCATACACTGAAGAAAAAGACAATGTATACAAATAATTTTTAAGTTCCATTGACCTCTAATTATGGGATGGCTCCTGTTGAGTCCAAGTTTAAGCTTCTGTGAAATTTCACTACACAAAAAGCTGGATTTGAAGGAACAGACACCAGTCCATTTCTCACACCCTTTAACATTTTGTTTTGATTCATTATAAATGAGTGTGAGATAAACTGATGCAAAGGCCCAGGCGCTGACTCTCTGATGCTTTGTATCTTTTTTCATTCTAAGTTGTTATTTTCTTAAGTACAGCTATCAGACTAGTATACAATAAGTTTCATAAAAAGTCACCATCACAACAAATGCTAAGTAGTACAACAACACGTGGAGCCCATGCTATAAGTACAGCAGAACAGACAAAACCTATTCACTGAGCCAGGCCACATTCTCTGCTGAAAGGTTTGAAAAATGTCTTTGCCTAGCACTGAAAAGATAAAATGAGCACCTGAAAAGGCTCCGTGAAGAGGTTACTCCACCAACATGGTGCCACAGCTGAAAAGTCCCTGTCTCTGGTTACCACCAACCTACTGTCAGAAGGAGGAGCATCAGGTAATAAACACAGTGTTTGGGCAGGTTCTTGTTATACCTAGGAAAGGCATCTTAAGGTAGAATCTAATTAGCTGAAAGAAAACCAGAATAGAAGCCACTAGTTTTGCAGCAGAGAAAGTCCTGTACTTGATTCCTCAGGACCAAACTATGTGTGCATAATTGTTCAAATTAGGCAGATATTATCTCCAATTAGGGACACGGGTGGCACTGTGGTCTAAACCACAGAGCCTAGGGCTTGCCGATCAGAAGGTCAGCAGTTCAAATCCCCATGACGGGGTGAGCTCCTGTTGTTCGGTCCCAGCCCCTGCCCACCTAGCAGTTCGAAAGCATGTCAAAGTGCAAGTAGATAAACAGGTATCGCTCCGGCAGGAAGATAAATGGCGCTTCCATGTGTTGCTCTGGTTCGCCAGAAGCGGCTTAGTCGTGCTGGCCACATGACCCGGAAGCTGTCTGTGGACAAACACCTATCGGCCTATACAGCGAGATGAGCACGCAACCCCAGAGCCATCCACGACTGGACCTAACAGTCAGGGGTACCTTTACCTTTACCTATCTCCAACTGTGGGTGGAGACAGATACCTTTATTTTATCTTATACCCCATAGCTGCTGGGGAGTGATTTCTGTGGGGAAATGGTTTAGAGGGACAGCCTCCTCCCAATGGCTTTTAGTGCCAAAATATGTGATCAGGTCTTCTGGTTCATGTATTGCTTGGCCCTCAGTCACTGCTAATGATAGTGGTGTCTACACAACTTGCTTAACTGGTTTGAGAAATAAGCAATGAATCTAACAGCTCAGCAAAATGTTGAGGGGGGAAAACCCCCTATCCTGACCTGCATCTCTGATGATGCAGAGGGAGGAAAATAAATAAACTTTGCTTGCTTGGAGGAAAGAAAAAAGGAAGGAAGGAAGGAAGGAAGGAAGGAAGAACTCTCCTTTCTTGTGTCTTTTTTTTTACTGGTAGAGGAGTTCAGTCCTTTCTGCAAGGTGGGGGGCATGATCTAGTCAAAGTGATGTCCCTTTAAGTCCCATTGAAAAGGAACAAAAGAGTTAAGTATGAGCTTGAATTTCTCTCATTGAAATCAGCGCTGTGTGAAACTGCTTAACTTTGCCTGGATTGTGTCCAAATATTTTCCCCTCCCCTGCATAGCCGCAGCTGTTCAATAAGACACATTAGAGAATCAGCGCAGTGAATGCAAGTATTCCCATTGGCTTCCATAAATATATACACAAATATGCTGTTAATATCGGTCACTAAGTCAAGTCAAACCAAACTTTCACCACATTAGCAGAGTGGAACACTAGAAATAAGACATGTTACTTTTGGATTAATGAACTAAGTTGCAGGGGAAAGTATGTCTTTCTGACACAGGAACTGGAGAATATTAGAGCAGAAACTGGGGTAGGAGGTGGAGGGGAAACAGCATATTGCTAAACTGTGGAACTCACTCCCTCAGGAGAAAATGATTTGAATGGCTTCAAAAGAATATTGGACATTTTTTTTGGAGAATAAGGCTATCAATGCTAGCCATGATGGGCATGCTTGGTCTCCATTGTTGGAAAGAGTAATGCTTCCATACACCATTTGCTGGAAGAGGAAAGAGAACTCTTGTACTTAGGTCCTGCTTAATGTGTGATGTAGTGTGTCAGATACAGCACTGAAGCTTAAGCTAAGAAGTTTCCCACAGATCGAACAGGCATGTGATTGGCCAATGTGAGAACAGGATGCCAAACTAGATGGACCACTGACCTGATCCAGCAGTCTCTTCTTACATTCTTAAGAGAGAATCCTGGGATTTCTTGAAACCATTCTGTGGTTTGAGCAGAATTGTACAATACAACATACAGGTAGACAAGGCTTTTTTTCAGCCGGAACTCAGTTCTGGCACTTCTCAGGTGAGTGTCATTGCCATTCTAAGAGAACAAAGGAGGTGTTCATGGTGAGTTACAGCACCCCTTTTTCTAGAAAAATAACACTGCAGAAATCAGAGACTTCCTATATTATTTGTTTCAATTTACACTTTCAAATACAGGTGGTGTTCTAGGTACCTTCTTGATGGATTCCTCACCACCCACCCCTGGTATGTGCTTATGTGAAGGCTGAAGAAGCATAAACTCAGACCAAAATATTTTCGTGAGTTTGAAAGGTTGCACATTTTGCTTGGTCTGAGAGAACAAAACCAGATAAAACTTGGGCACGAGTAGCATGAGGCGAAACTGTCACGCGATGGTGTAAGGCCTACTTTTTCATTTTCTTATTGGTTGAAATTGCTTGAGATAGATTCAGTATTCAAGGAATTTCCTGTGACACGAACATGACTGGAGAAATAATTTTCAACATTAAATTTGGTGAACTGCTGAACTTTGTTAATATTTTTTGCAGTGTTCAATTCATTCCCAATAAAATGTGCAGCTATGGCAGTGGAATCAAGTCTAAAAGCCTAAAGATTGAAAGCCAGAACAGGTCAAAGGAGAAAGGGGGTGGGGTGGGGAGTTGCCTTGCAATGCTGAGCCTGTTAAAAAGCTAACTAGAAAATTAGGCAGGAAAAACAGTTAGAAAAATATCAAGCGTTTCTTTGATCAACTGGCTGAAGAGAAGTAATATGACAAACAGGAAATTGCAAAGAATAACTATTTTGACTGTAGTGGAAATAGCGACTTAGGTAGCTGCAGTTCAAACTAGATACAGAATATTTTCCTGGAACTTAATGGAAAGGTATCCAGATGTGTAAACATTCTACTCAATGTGGCTTTTATTTTGAGGCTGGCATCTCTTCAGAAAACGGGTAGACAAGTTTAGCTGGGAGACTTTTTCCAGAGTATTTACATAATTTCATACATATTTTATGCTTCTGCATTACATTTTTTAGTAGCACTTCCATTTATTTCTTGTATTCTCTTGAAGCATTGCATATATGTGTACAATTTATTGACATGCATCAAAATGCTTTGCGCCGTGAGCAAACAGACAAACCTGTGAATGTTTAAACCCCAGGGGAGGTAGATTTCTGAGGAAGAGACTAACACATTTTCAGTATATTTTTTCTTCACAAAATGGAAACACATTGCCCCACCCCATACACACACACACACACACACACACACTTGTGCACACAATGATGATAGGCATCATACTAAGCACATATTTCATATAAGGTTTCTGGTACTGTCTTTAACTAGTGAGGTGTACGATCATAGCAAAGCTTCAGCTGTAATTCTTTTGTGAGTCTACTGAAGGGGGGCGGGGAATCAAATATTCTACTTAAGATGCAGAGACAGACAGTGAAGGAAGGAGGGAAAGGAAGAAACGATACCACAACAAAGTCAGCCTAGTAAGTCTAAAAGCAAATAAGAAATAGCAGAGGAAATGGGCAGCTTATTTCAAAAAAAGAAAAAAGAAAAAAAGATTTGCAAGCACAAGGAGTCATAATGCAGCTCTATGGGTCAGAGATTGATATGAACATAGGAACACGGGAATGCCAAGTCCCACCATTGATACGCCTCATCCAGTATTGGGTTTCAGGTAAGCCCTACCTGGAGATGCTGGGGTTTGAACCTGGGACCTTCTGCATGCAAAGCACATGTTCTACCACTGACCTATGACCTTTCCCCTAATCACCTTCTAACTTCTTCTAACGTAGACAGTCATTTGTTCATCTTGCTCAGTATTGCCTATCCAGGGATATGGAACCTATGGCCCTCCAGATATTGCTGGACCATTGCTCTCATCATCCCTAACCATTGGACGTGCCTGAAAGGGCTGGTGGAAGTGGGAGTCCAGCAAGATATGGAGGTGGCAGATTCCATATCCTAGTTATAATTGGCACCAGTTCTCCAGGGTGTCTTTTGCAGTCCTCCCTGGAGATGCTTGAGATTGAAGTCAGGGCCTCCTGCATGTCAGACATGTTAAAATCTCAGTAGAACCAACATTTGTTGCAAGTGCCAATACAAACCTAGCAGGTGCTTGTATTACCTGGGGATGAAATGGTTTCCTTCGTTCCATTATTGTATTCCATCCCCCCCCCGCCCCTTTTACTCGGCCCTGTCCAATCTTGCCCTGTGGAGATTGCCTCTTCAGTATGTTTTATCAACATGCACCTGAGCACCAGTAATTTAAACTAGAGGGTGGAAACATGAATAAAGGGAAGCAATCGAAAGCTGTGAAATAACACCAGGTTATTTGGAATACCAAAATCCAGGAAGAAATTTGGATGAGGAAGAAAATTTCAGAAGGACCATTTCATCACCATGTCCAGGGCTCGAAAACAGTGAGCAAAATCTATCCATCTTGGTTTGGGCTGGGCTTCTTTCCAATAAACCTTGGAGGGGGAATATGAGAATAAGGATAGAAAGCTTCTATTTGGAAGCTCCTTACCTGTCATTACCTTCGTCAGTATCATTTTTTGAGGCAGGGACAATACCAGCGTCACCCAGTCTCATACTTGCTCATAGAGAGAATCTGCTTGATTTCTCCTTTGTTTAGAAAAGATGAGTTGGGGCGTGTGTCCAGTCCTGGCATCCAAGCAAATGTGGGCATGTTTAAGGAGATGTGTTCAATATAGGAGAGGCTGAGTCTGCGCAAGTAGGAAAAGCAAACAGTTCTGTCATGCATTGTCAAGTTTTGAGGAAATATTAACAGAAACCTTTCACAGGTGCTAATAGGCACTTCTAGATAATGCAGCTCTGTTCTTCAAATGAATGCATGGAAGTTCAAAGAACACCAGACAGAAGCTATGGAGAACATATCACCAGCATGTATTTGAGAGACCTGGCTCAGTTAAGCATTTGTAATATTGTTGCCTGAGATGTCTAAGCAGGTCATGGTGCTAAATATTATTAGCATCAATTACATTTAACTGTTTAATATGAGTTTTAAAAACTTAATTCAACTATCTCCACACATATTTGGGATTGGGCAGCTTGGATATACAAACCAATCACCAGTAAGCTCTTATAAAAGATGTTCCCCTCTTTATTGATAAAAAAATTTCTGCTGCTTTGTTTTTGCTGTTTTGCTGGGTCTGTTTATGGGCCATTTTAATGATTTTCATTGCAAGATTTCTATGCTATGCCTTTGTCTCTTAGTCACTTAGAGTTGTTTTTATAGTAAGTGACTGTTTACATCTGTCTGTTGCAGATTTTATGTTTATGCTTTTTTTGTATACTCTATAAGTAGAAGAAGAAGAAGAGTTTGGATTTGATATCCTGCTTTATCACTACCCGAAGGAGTCTCAAAGCGGCTAACATTCTTCTTTCCCTTCCTCCCCTACAACAAACACTCTGTGAGGTGAGTGAGACTTCAGAGAAGTGTGACTGGCCCAAGGTCACCCAGCAGCTGCATGTGGAGGAGTGGAGAAGTGAACCCGGTTCACCAGATTACGAGTCTATCACTCTTAACCACTACACCACACTGGCTCTTGAAGAAGACAATGGAGGAGTGAGGGGGTGAAGTCAAACCATTGGAGAGTTACAGTGCCTGCTGTGGCTGTAGAGACTGATATGGGAGAGACATGTTTTGCTGCAGATGGGGCAGATGAAGGTGTCCGGTTGTGCTGCTGCAGATGCACCATAGCATTTCTTCTCTGTTCTTCCCACCAGTCATTCCTCCTTTAGTCACTACTGTGGATGCACAACCTGACCAGCTCCAGATTTATTGTAATATATTGTTACTCATGTTATGCTATGCCTTTGTCTCTTGGTCACTTAGGGTCTTTTTATAGTAAGTGACTAATTAGTCAAGTTAATAGTAACAGTAGTGAAGATGAAGAATAAGATGCTGATGATCATGAATTGCCTGTCCTCAGCCATTTTTGATTAATGTACAAAGTATCAACACATATTGAAATTAAAACTATATTTAGCATACTCCTAATAAAAGGAGAAATTCAAATATATACAACAGAACAAATTAGAATGGTTAAAATACACTTTGTAGGGCCTCACTACATTGCAATATTTTCGTTTACTTTAAATAGAAGTTTAAATTAATATTGATTATTTTAAAAGAGAGAGAGGAATGATGTTAGATTTGATTAATCCTAATTTTTGCTTTCTTCGGTTACTAGAATATATTTTGTCTTGAAAGCTCAAAGACGTCTACTGTACTTTTAAAAGCAGATCCTTTTCCCTTTCAAACCTCTCAGAACTTTTAGCAGCTTCAATAACCGTGCACAATTTTTGCTATAGAACTGTTTTTGCCTTTTCAGTAAACCGTGAAGACCTTAGGAGAACACAGGGTTTGTTTTGCATAGGTTCTTTGAGAAAAAAAATCCCTTTCATTTTAATATTTTTGGAGGACTATTGATGTAAGATCAAAACTTCTTTAAATGCTTAGGACACAAATATTGAAGTAATACAATACAGCAGTTTTGGGACAAGTACTGCATAAATCAGCCGGTGTCCCTTAAAGCACATAACAGGCTGGCAAGACCAGGCCTGTTTCAAAACTGTCATAACACCAGCTTGTTTTTCATTTCTCTAACTCAAAATGTCTGGATTTCAGTAACCTTCTTTTCCCTTGAGGAGACAACATAAATATTGTACCAAGAATCACTGAACATTCAATGCATGCATATGAGAAGTCGGAATGCTCCTGTTTCTGGGGATGCTTGGCGACGTGCATGCATGCGCCCAAATGCACATTTGTTGTTGATGAACCCATCAGTGTTAGCGTTGCAATGACCCCTTAAGAACTGAATGCAAGAACCTAAGGAGAGTTTTGCAGAATCAGATCAAAGGCCTGTCTAGCCCAGGATTCTGTTCTTAAAGTGGCCAGTCAGATGCTTCTAGGATGCCCAGAATTAGGATATAAGCATAATAGAGGGTTGTCATATTTCAAAAAGTGAAAATCCAGACACAAAAGTTGAGCTTTTTTTTTTTGGCAAAGTTGTTGAGCTTTTTAGCTTTGCCCCAAGTTTTCCATATGTCCAGATTTTCCATATTCCAGCTGTGTTTCGAAAATTCTGGATGTATGGCATCCTTCTGTCACCCTGTTCTAGAATACAGTGGTACCTTGGGTTAAGAACTTAATTCGTTCTGGAGGTCCGTTCTTAACCTGAAACTGTTCTTAACCTGAAGCACCACTTTAGCTAATGGGACCTCCTGCTGCTGCCGCGCCAGCACCGCACGACTTCTGCTCTCATCCTGAAGCAAAGTTGTTAACCCGAGGTACTATTTCTGGGTTAGCGGAGTCTGTAACATGAAGCGTCTGTAACCTGAGGTACCACTGTAATATTATTTATTATTGCATTTATATACCAACTTTCCTCCAAGGAAAGGTAGTATACATGATTCTCCTCTTTGCCATGTTATCCCAACAACAACTCCAGCACAGAGTGTTAGGCTGGGAGTTGGTGACCAGTCCAAGGGCCCCTAGTGAGCTTCATGGCTGGCTGAGTTGAGCTTTGAATCCCAGGTCCTAGTCCAACATTCTTTACCATGATGCGGCTGCTCTTGCTTAATGAAATGAGTAGCAAAGGCCTCTGCGTTCTCAGATGCTACTCAGTTTCCATTAAATCACTTTCCTAAATAAGTAGTTGATGACGAAGAACCCCATGCTGGCTCCTTACAAATACCCAGTGACATCTTTATTATTTAATTTTGCAATGCATACACCACATTTCCCTTAGCATAGTCAAGGAGGGGAACACAATCAATGCTGCACGAAGCAGTAAATCAATACAAATAATTCAGAACAAAATTGAGAAATGTGAGGCTGAGAGCTGCCCACTGCCATCCGTGGCTGGCAACTGCTCAGAATTTCATTAAAATAATAAATAAAGAACCATAGGTACACACCTGATACACAAGCTAGCTGCTTGATGAAGGTACATCTGTATTTAGACTATCTACATATCTTCCAACAGCCCACAGAGGAAAATCGGGATGCACATACAGTGGTACCTCGGGTTACAAACTTAATTTGTTCCAGAGGTGTGTTCTTAACCTGAAACTGTTCTTAACCTGAGGTGAACTTTCGCTAATGGGGCCTCCTGCTGCTGCCGCGCCACTGGCATGTGATTTTCGTTCTCATCCTGGGGCAAAGTTCGCTACCCAAGGTACTACTTCCAGGTCAGCGGAGTTGGTAGCCCGAAGTGTTTGTAACCCAAGGACCACTGTATTCCTTAAACCATAGGTTTAAATGAAATTTAAGCACAGAAATTTAAGCACCCATGGAAATCTATCTGTACAAAGCCAGTATGGTGGATGGTTGTGCAGACAACTCAATTTTGTATGATGATTTAGCTGAAAAGAGAAAAGGGCAGATATTGCTCTCTCCTCGATATTTTTCAGTTACAAAACTGAGCGTGCACACACATTGTTTCACCCTTATTTATTTATTTATTTATTTAGCACATTCTTTTTATGTAAAGCTCTTCAAGGTTGTTGAGGGTTGTTGTTTTTTTAGACTTAAGAGATGTTAAAATTCTGTTTTTTTTAAAAAATGAAGTCACAGTTAAGTTTGCAGACATACATGGGAGTAAGCCTCACTGAATACAGTGGGGATGACATCTGAACAGGGTTACAACAGGGCTTCACTTTCAAAATCACAAGCCAATGAATTACCCATTACATGGACCTTCATAATATTCTGCAACTCATGCTGAATCCATCTTTTTTCTAATCTGCTTCCGGATGCCTCCCACACCTCTTCCTTCCCAGAAGACAAGAGGCACAATTTGCCCAGCGTTTTTGTAGCCAGAAAAATTTGTGTAAAAGTAATGACAGCTGAGCATAATGAGAACACTATTTCCGGGAACTCCTTCAAGATGGGGGCCTTGATGGGGCACGTGGCCTGCACCTCTTGGAATACAGACCCCCGTCTGATCACTCCAAATAATCATCACTGCAAGAAAGGAAAGGTGATATGCCATCACCTCCTTCCAAAGCTTATCAACATTATCTTTTATTCTTACGGGATCATTACAAGACAAGGGGAGGGGGAGAGAGAAGAGACTGGTTATTTTGTGAAATGAATCTTGTTAGTGCTCATTACCTTGGGGACGTGATTATCCTCACCAGCATAATGTGCAATCATCCCCAAAAAGAAGCCTCAAATTAGTGGTAACTTTCCATTTATATTTAATCAAGACCAAATAAGGCCTGCAGAGCGTTTAATCACTTCCCATGCTTTCTTTCAAAATAGTGTGCCATCTTTCAGCGCTCGTGAAAGTCAAGGGCCGGCGGCACTTGACCTATCACAGGTAGCGCTGCGAGGCGGTGCAGAAGACTTTCCTGCTCAGCTCACTCCATATACCTCTGCTTTGACCTTCCCAGGTGAGGCTGGTTCATGCCTCCATCTCTGTTAAGCACAAACTGCCAATCATGTGAAATTGCGTGGCCATGTTGCACACCCACCCCTCCCCGATGTGGACAAATGAGAGGTCGGACGAAGCCATCAAACTCATTTCTATTTTTATTTTACTTTTGACCCAGCCCAATGTGCTTCTGGTACTGACAGTTAAGCACAGGCCCCTTCCTAATAAAAAATACAAGGCAGATGGAAGTGCCTCACTTTTAAAGATCACCTGGGCACCGGCACTATTAATTCCCATTTTAAGCAGCCTAGGTGATGTAAAATACACATTAGTATTGAGGGCCTGGCCATATTGATAATGATTAGCAGGGCCAGAAGAAACAAGAAAAGGAAGGCATAATGAAGAGATTACAATCAGGAAGTATAACAAGGGAAGGCTTGCTTAATGAGCCTATTGGTACCAAACTACATTATTCATAGGGACTTCTGATTAGAGACAAATGTCAAACGTAACACACATTCCTGGGTGGCAAGTCTTCATTTACATTTCAAATAAACACTTACCCTTTCAGGCTTTAGCTGAGCAAACTGTAGTTTTAGCATTAAGTACGGTAACTTTTTGCCACACACAAAGCGCACCTCTCACTCTCAGCAGCTCAAGACCTGGGCAAAGCCGTTGCGTACAGAACCTCAGCTGGGCTTGAAAAATTGCCTCAAAAATAGAGAACAATGCAATTCTACACATTCCAATATTTATTGCACTGGAGAGTTTTTGTGTTGGTATGTACAAAAATGAATTTTCATCCATGTGTACATACACTCCTGTACATCACCTCCCCTTCGCTCCATTGTGCTTTCCTCAACCCTGGCCTATGATGACCTTGCTTTAGAGGATACTTGTGCACATTTGAGGGCTGAATGGGCACAGAACAGGCATCACTGATTTTTTACCTCCATTTCTGAAGTTCAGAGGTGAATGCATTCAGTGAGGCAGGACGGATGCAATGACCTGACCTTCCATCACCGATGTCCCTGTGGCTTACCAAGAAGAAGATGAGGTTGGAGATGGAGCCTTACTGACCACTTCTGGGTGAATGCTAAGAATGGCACCATTCACAAATGGGAAGGTGATCCTACCAGGCTCAGGGGATTCCAAGGGTTTATAGAAGTACAATAAATCTTAAGTGGGAGAAACCCTATAGGGGAAGGGGGTACCTCAACGCAGACCAGTGTAGACTGAGTATGCTCAGTGGCCACAAAATACTGACTTGTGGTTGAGAAAGGGGAAGGAAAACTAGTGGAGGGGAGGAATAGAATGAAATGGAGATTTTTGGAGGAGAACATGGCTTGCTGGCTGGAAGATTGAACAGGAGCAATGTTTGGCTTATTTTTATCCTTGTCATCTTTCAGTGTGGACAACCCCCCAAAGAGAAAGGAAGCACAAGCACTCAGGTTATCACCTGGTTTTTTGTTAACACCAAACATCATGGATGCAAGATCCACCACAGTCTGTGCAGCAGGCATACGTAGGAGGACTTAAACTTATGTCTCCTTCTCCTGTAAAAGAAATTAATTGCTTTTCAAGGTATTGCTTTTTCCAAAAAAACCCAAAACCCTGCAACAATATACATATCTGATGTAAAAGGCCAGGTGAAGTGTGTCTTCAACATATGACCAAAGCTAAACAATGAAGGTGCCCGGCATACCTACATGTGCAAGACTGATAGAAGGTCTCCTCTCTCTCAGTCACTCTATTTTAAATTGCTATGAACCAATTTGGGAAACTATTACTGTTGAAAAAGTTGGATAAAAATATAGTAAATACATACATATCAAGGTTAAATTATTTAGGCTTAAATTTAATAACCTGGATTTTAGGTATTATGGCTGTAGCATTTCCATAATTTGATGCTATTAATAAGTATATCAACTAGCACTCTTGTTTTAATTGAGTAGCTCAGATGATGCCATTTGTACCAGCCTTGATTATCTCTCTTTGCTAATTGTTTGGCAACACTTTATTATGAGTAACACAATCACAGTTTCTTTCATTGGTACTCATTGTTAGCACATGAATCAAGCTGAATTGTTTTGGTATTCGTGTGGAGGTAAAATATAATTCTGCACAAAGATCCCAGGGTAATTTGCCAAAGCCTTAATTAACATTGCTATACAAATAAGAACAGATAAGTTGCATACTGAGATGAAGTAGAAAGCCCAAAGAATTGAAACTCCTAATTATAGTATTTAGAGTTGCAGCTCCTACCAAGGGTGGCTACACATGCAGAAGGAAATGTCAAATCTGTCAAAACTATAATCTCAAATTATAAGTCGACAGGAAAGCACCACAAACAAAGGCTGATTGATTGATGCAGATTTGATACTCCACCCGGTCCTGAAATTGGAGCACAGCTTAACTCAAAAATCACCTCAGTGGCAATTTAAACCAAAGTAAAACCATAATAATATACTACTAATTATCCAACACACACACACACACACACACACAGGATTCAAATAGATAACCTGACCTATGACCCAACCAGGCAATTTCAGTGGATAAAAAGGACAAAGATTCAAAGGAAGCATTTCAAAATAGTAAAGAATTTAGAAAAGCAGCAAGTTTTGTTGGTGTTAGAAACCATCTTTCTCAAGAGACAATAGAGTGCATCTCTGAGGGGGAAGTCAAACCATCCTAAAATGCTGTGGCTGCAGGAACTGGTAATTCGTAACTGCTGCCTCCCCCATTGCTTTTTGCTGCATTAGCAGTGCTGAAGTGACCTCCCTGGGCTGCAAGCCTGGTCAGGGTGTATGGAGGTCCTGGGCTGCCCAGATGACAAGACCTCTATCTTGGTCTCACTGATGTGGTCCAAAAGAAAGCTGAACAATATGTTTGGCACCAGCTTGGCTGCAGGAGTTACTGGAAGGAGACGTGCAAGGTGCAATCCAACCACTTTAGGGTCTCCACTCCAGATTTGTGTAGGGTTCACTCCTTAGCCTTTTCTTCTTCCCAAAGATGTTTAGCAAGGCAGCAAGTATTATCAAAATAAAAACAGGTAAATAAAGAGCAGACAAATCAACCTGCCACTAGAATAAGTGAATGAGTGGTTGAAACGAGCAAACAAGCATTTACTTTGTTCCTGAGCACCTGTACTAGGCAAAGATATCTTATACCAATGTATGCATACCTCTCTTTTGAAGAAGCCCACATTAATGAAGCAACATATTAATAATGGTTGATATAACCACAGCGAAGCCACTTCCACCACTATCATATTCTTGTAGCTGTTGGAATCTCTCTTCAACAGACAGTATGGCCATGACTAAGACAGCATAGTAGAAACTTACTTTGAATTTCTGTTTGGATCTTGTAGGCCCTCTTCTTGGGCCTCATACTCAAACTGTCATTTCTTTCTCCTTTTTTCCTAACTTGTTCTGTCTCATAGTTTGGTAGTATTCGCATTTCAACTTCATGTGTGTTTTCCAGCCTTGTGGAACGCCCTCCCACCAGATGTTTCCCTGATGTCTTTCTACAGTCAAGCTGTGCATAAATTTTATGAAATAAATAGATAGGTGGGCAGACAGACAGACTGCAGAATAGTGATTTGAACCCAGTTCTCTCTAAGTAACACATTCTGTTTAGGTCTCTTCAGTGTTATCTGCTAAACATATTGGCTTTTAATCTGCTTTCTGCTAGGAAACCAATGAAGGTGTAAGATCTGTGCTCAAGTAAGGGAGAATCTTGTCCCAGACACAAACATCTTGCCAAAATCTAAGTTATTTCAGTATGCACAAACATTTAATGCTTATAGTGGAGCTCCCTTATTTTTTTGTATTCTTATCAATTCCTTACAGTACTCACCATAGGTTATTTCTAAGCCGCCTCGGGTTTCAGGAATGGCCTGTTCAGTTGTGTAAGAAGATGACAGACCAGGGGGCCTTAGGATCCTCTTTGCCTGGCTAGAGCTGTCAGTACAGCTATTTGGATCTAGGCCATTGATTTTGGAGTTTAAGCAAGTGTCTTAAAGTGCCATTAACATAAAAGTATCAGCCTGAATTTTTAAAGAGAAAAAGAAAAGGTCAAATGAAGAATTATCCTAAAATGACATTTTTATTGTTAGAACCATTTTTAATAACTGCAAATGAAGAATTATTTTTTCATTTGATGCTTTTAGGACCATGGTTAAGAGTAAAAACGTCAAAAGGCAGGTAGATCTTTAAATGATGTTTTTACTGTCATGGGGCTCTTGTACCAAAATGTCAGAGGAACTTGTATATGCACTGGGTGTTTTTTAATGATGTCTAATTTAAAGTTCTGGGAGATGCTTTTCACATCACTGTAGCAGCAAAGGAATAGGATTTAGAGCTATTTCCCTGTTGTGGACACACAAATCTTTTAAAAACAACAAATGAGAGATTATATTATTTTACACATTGGATATGAATCTCCTAATTATGTGTGAAAATATTATCTGTTGTCATAAGGCTTCTCTCTCTCAGTGTGTGTGTGTGTGTGTGTGTGTCTGTATATAGCTAGCCGTCCTCACTGTCATCCTCCTACACAAGTTCAATATAACGTTTGAAAGAGCCAATGTGTAAACCAGTTGTATATATGTAATAGAATTTTGCACTGGATTCAGACTAATTGCCAAAGAACCAAAGCAGGCAGAAATGATTCAGGGTGATTAGGAGAATCAGATGTTTAAAATACAACAACACCTCTACACTCTGGAGGGGGTGGGGGGTGGAAATCTGAATATTTCTCACTAAGCTTGCCGTATAAAGAAAACACCAAGGTGAGGAAAAGGGGACAGAGACCCATTTCATGACTGACAGGACTAACTTCTAATTAGAGGGAATGATTTTATGGGAAGGGGCGTTGAAGTAATGTATAACCTTGTTCTTGTCTGTTCTGTGCTCTTTGCTAGCTCTGATTGTGGTACTTACTTGGAATATGTTGGCCATTCCAGTCCTGCTGTCTCTGCCATTTGCCCACAATCCATTCCTGTCAAATCACTCCTCTCAAATCGGCTTTACACTTAATTTCTGTGACTTTTGGTGCCAATTGAGCAGAACACAAGCCCGAAGCTGTTTTCTCTTTCCTTCATTTATCATAACTCCCTAACCCTTACACACAACCTGCTCAAATCCTGCAGGCTGTTTTCCCAGGGACACCTCTATGTTGTCGGATATTTTCATAATAAAATCATTACCCACAAAACCAAGAGGAAGGAAGTGAATCTCTTTTAGTTATCCCTTCAGATGAACTCGAACGGCACATAGCAGAAAACCAGAGCAAAATCCTGGACTTATGGTCTGCAATTTGGCAGGTCTCTTACCTAGGCTCACCTCTCTCATGTGTGCTATTTTCCTACAAATTGCCCACAAAACAATATGAGAGGTTAAGTGAATCTTTTTGAAACCACTCCAACACATATAGGTGGTCCTTATAGGAAAACCACTTCAGCTCATAGAAATTTGTGGAGATTCATCCTCTCAGAGAAGGTTAAGAAGCTGGAAAATTTCATCCAATTTTGCCAAAAAAGAGATAAAAGTTGTGGATAATTCCATTAAAAAATAATTAAAATGTGCCAGCACAAAAAAAAATCCCTGACATATTTCTCTGTTATTTAGCACAATTAGCCACTCAGAAGAGTGGCAATATTCCTGAAATTTTCATCCAGTTCTACCAGAAGGAGATATAGCCATTTTTAAATTTTCCCCTGATAGTGAATGGAAAGGCACAAAGCTTCATTTTTCTGGATTTGGGGTCAGATTCAGATCTGAATCAGCTTGCCTCAAAAGATACTTCAGACTGATTTTGGGTGCTTTCTGAAGTGTCAAACCTGGGTCTAAACTGAATATTGTGGTCAATGTACATCCCCATTACGTAGGTATTTGAGACCTTTTCAGCTAAGTAGCTACGTGAGTGCAAGAATTGCTACCAGTGCAAAGGAATTTCCACAGGATTGGGGGAACACCCAAAACTGGAGATGGCTCCCAGAGCAAGAGAGGGGAAGACTGTTCCATTGCGCAAGGAGAAATCATTCTGCTGGTAGAACATTTGCCTTAGCCCTACTTTGAATATAGGCCTTTGCATGAACCTTTTCCAGGATTCCTAATAATGTGAACAGAACACATGTAAAGTGTGTGCATGTAAAAGGAAATGGTGGGGACAGTTGGTATGTGTTTACCGTAGCATATATATTGGTCACCTTCTTCAGGATTTACTGTCCTAAGGGGGAAAGTTACAGCAGAATTTGAAGGGTCACACATTTCTCTCTATCCCTGAGGCCACACATCTCTTCCTGGACCTTCAAATAAAAGGTAAAGGTAAAGGGACCCCTGACCATTAGGTCCAGTTGTGACCGACTCTGGGGTTGCAGCGCTCATCTCATTTTATTGGCCGAGGGAGCCGGCATACAGCTTCCGGGTCATGTGGCCAGCATGACTAAGCTGCTTCTGGCGAACCAGAGCAGCGCACGGAAACACCATTTACCTTCCCGCCAGAGTGGTACCTATTTATCTACTTGCACTTTGACGTGCTTTCAAACTGCTAGGTGGGCAGGAGCTGGGACCAAGCAATGGGAGCTCATCCCGTTGCGGGGATTCGAACCGCCAACCTTCTGATAGGCAAGTCCTAGGCTCTGTGGTTTAACCCACAGCGCCACCCACGTCCCTATGGACCTTCAAATACCAAGAATGAATTTCTGCAACAGGAAGCCTTAACTATCTCTGGAGATTCTTTTGCAGCCATGGCTTGAGTTCTCTTTGAACACAAGCTGAAGAACACTGCTCCAATTCTTCAGATACCCAAGCAGCTGGACTTTGGTCCAGCAGCCAAGAGGTCAAATGTCCTCCTCCATTGCCCAGAGTCTAAAAGTGATGTGCTTATATATGAGGATAATCAAACATTAAAGGGCATTCAGATGACCTGAAACCCGTGCCAGATATAACTTAGAAATCATACCTCACCTTATTATTTCCAGAATAAGCCTTCAAAGAAATGCTAAAGTTGTGCCCCTCATTGCCAATACAAGAGCATTAAACATAAACTCTAACATTTAAACCAGCAAGATTACACTTACATTATATAATCGCTCGACAAAAGGCCCAATAATCACTTTGTTCAAAAGAGATAATGCCGAGTAATATAAGTGGTAGTTTAAGCAATTATCCGGTAGTACAGCTAATCATCACCCTCAGTTCACAGCCTTTTGTTTCTCACGAATACACATGTCAGATTGTAATTAAATACATTCACACTGTTCAGTGCTGAACAAGTTGCCTGGGATGAACAGTAGGACCAGGCTGGAAAACACAATGAAGGCAAGTTTAGACACAGCTCTATGAATGTGTCAGCTTGGCATGGGGTCCTGGCTGACAAATTGGTTATGTAAGGCTGAAACTAAACTAGAGGATATGTGTGTGATACACACACACACACACACACACACACACATTCTGGATGTATGCAAAAAAAAAAAAAAAAAACCCACACAAAAACTGCAGCTAAAAGGAATCTATTTCTGCAGCTTTTGAAATGTTTACAGAACTCTTGTCACTCTGTGAATTATGTACCCAGCACAATAATTCCTTTTCTGGATTTTAAAACTCAGTAGCCTTTGCTCTTATAAGCGAAGAGACCATTACTGAACTTTTCAGTGTCAAGGTTTAAATATAAAAAGCAGTTTTGAGCTTTGTTTTCTTTCTTGAATTGTTCTCAAAGAACAATTCAACTTGTAACGGTGCCAGTTCTGCTCTACCCTGAAAACACACCCTTCATATATGATTGGATATATGGTGGGCTAATTTGAACAGAATCCTGAAGGAATGGAAACCTTGAGGAGATTTAAAATAAAAAGTGTTTTCTTTTTGTACAATTACAGTTAAAGGGAAAAATAATTGAATTAAGAAGAGGAAAAGTTTGGATTTGATATCCCGCTTTATCACTACCCGAAGGAGTCTCAAAGCGGCTAACATTCTCCTTTCCCTTCCTCCCCCACAACAAACACTGTGAGGTGAGTGAGGCTGAGAGACTTCAGAGAAGTGTGATTGGCCCACAGCAGCAGCATGTGGAGGAGCGGGGAATCGAACCTGGTTCACCAGATTACGAGTCCACTGCTCTTAACCACTACACCACACTAAGGGAGCAAATCATAGGCAGAGAAGAAGAGCCCACTCAGTCACCCATTTAAAGCAGGGGTGGGAAATCTGTGGTTCCCTATATGTTGTTAGTTCACAACTTCCATCATTCCTAAACATTGACGATGGGACTGATGGGAGTTGGAGTTCAGCAATATCTGGTGGGCTTCAGGTTCCCCACACCTCATTTAAATGCATATGCAGCCCAATTCTATCACATACATCGCGGGGTGACCAATAGGACACCTTCAGGTGCACATGCAACCTTAGATGCCTTACCTGGCACCCATAGAGTCCCACCCCTCCTCCACTGAAATATTGTCTTAAGAAAGCTTTCTGTTGTGATAAACAGAAATATTTTTGAAGCCTCATTTGCGGAACAAAGGTATTTTCAGTGGGG
Organism: Podarcis tiliguerta; assembly: GCF_965153285.1. Classification (NCBI taxonomy): domain Eukaryota; kingdom Metazoa; phylum Chordata; class Lepidosauria; order Squamata; family Lacertidae; genus Podarcis; species Podarcis tiliguerta. The sequence continues at coordinate 30,182,891 of NC_139540.1, forward strand.
GTTAAGTGGGTGACAATTGTAACTGTAACAATCAGGCTTGAAAACTCTTTGATTGGGTACCCTTAGAAGCTTTTTTGAAGTCACATTTCAGTAGGGCGAGGGGTGGGAGACCAGTTGCATTGTGTGTGTGCATGTGTGCATGGCTGTGGCATGAACAGGATGCCTGCAACAGTTTCTCCAGTTTATGAACAAGCCCATGGGCCACCAAAATGTTGGCAATCCCCACTATATATGTTTGCTCAGAAATGAATCCTACTTGAGTTCAATGGGACTTGCACCCTAGGAAGAATGCATAGGATTGTAGCCTGAAAGTGTCTGTTGCACGTGGATTCTAATACTATTTTCCAAGACCAGCACTTAAGTGGTGAGGTGGGAGCTAAAGTCACCATTTTACCTGTTACTCTGTTGGCTTCAAACCTTGTTTAGGAACATACACAGAATCATATGCTAAACTAGACAGCAACTCTCTTTGCAAGCAAGTATTCTCTACTCTTTGCAAGCAAGTAATAGTGCCATTGTATTCTGCTCTGGTCAGACCTCACCTGGAGTACTGTGTCCAGTTCTGGGCACCACAGTTCAAGAAGGACACTGACAAACTGGAACGTGTCCAGAGGAGGGCAACCAAAATGGTCAAAGGCCTGGAAACGATGCTTTATGAGGAACGGCTAAGGGAGCTGGGCATGTTTAGCCTGGAGAAGAGGAGGCTAAGGGGTGATATGATAGCCATGTTCAAATATATAAAAGGATGTCACATGGAGGAGGGAGAAAGGTTGTTTTCTGCTGCTCCAGAGAAGCAGACACAGAGCAATGGATCCAAACTACAAGAAAGAAGATTCCACCTAAACATTAGGAAGAACTTCCTGACAGTAAGAGCTGTTCGACAGTGGAATTTGCTGCCAAGGAGTGTGGTGGAGTCTCCTTCTTTGGAGGTCTTTAAGCAGAGGCTTGACAACCATATGTCAGGAGTGCTCTGATGGTGTTTCCTGCTTGGCAGGGGGTTGGACTCGATGACCCTTGTGGTCTCTTCCAACTCTATGATTCTACGATTCTATACTCAGAAGTACCATTGCTTAATAGTACATTCTTCAGGGTGAGGCATTTCCTCCCTCCTTCGTTCTTTGGAGTTCATCAGCTGATGGCCCATTTTCACAAAATTGTGTTTCAGCAGTACTGTAGTTCAGCACTCTTCAAAATGAAGACCTCCCTGGTTTTCTTCAAAAGAAAATTGACAGCTACAAGAAACCCATGATGCAGAAAAACTTATGCTACCATTGCCATTCTTATGACTGTAAGATGACAGGAATCTCTGATATCCGGATCCGGAGCTGTTTCTCTAGTTCTCTAGTTCATTGCAGACAGATTTCCAGAATACAGTGGTAACTCTAGTTATGAACTTAATTCTTTCTGGAGGTCCATTCTTAACCTAAAACTATTCTTAACCAGAGGTACCACTTTAGCTAATGGGGCCTCCTGCTGCCGCCACACCACCAGTGAACGATTTCCGTTCTCATCCTGGGGCAAAGTTCTCAACCCGAGGTACTACTTCCAGGAGTTTGTAACTCAAAGTGTTTGTATCCCGAAGCATTTGTAACCCAAGGTACCACTGTATGGAGCTGTTGTTCCCAGAACACTTAGCAGATGGTCAGAGAATTGTGCTACATTTTGAGGGTCAAGTGTCACAAACATTGTGATGTCACCAAATTTCATATTGACCTAAATTATAACATTAGTTTGGTGCATTTGCAAAGTGAGCTACATAAAAACAAAGTCAGAGGATAAAAATCCTGTTAAATTTATTGCTTGTGGCAGCAAGAATGGATGTGGATCACTTTTGGAAACATCCTGAGGAAGCCAGGGTAGAAACTCGGTACAAGAAGGCTTAGTGACTAGTAGGGATGGAGGAGAAATTCTACTTTGTTCACATTTAAATACGAACCTACAAAATCCACACTTTCTGAAACAATGTGAAAACTGAAACATATCTGTCCTTCGGTATTCGCATTTCTCTGAACTTTGCAACACAGTTCTCTGGTCAAGGAATGTGTACAACAATGCATATTTTAGGACAAAGTGTGCATGTAAATGCATATATTAGTGAATGTAACTGCAAAAATGCATTATATTGGGTTAAACGGCTTAAAAAATAGCATAGTTGTCAAATCTGCATTGGAATGTGCTTATTTGGAGAATTCAGCACTCAAATGCTGCTGAATTTTCAAGGGTGGGAGATGAGAAGGGATGGAGGAGAAAGAGGTATGGAAGAACACAGAGACAGATGCCATTTCTCAATTCCTCAACAACAGTCCATTAAGAAAGCATCGTATCTCAGTGATAGAGCACCTGCTTTTCTTGCAAAAATCACTGGTTTGGTTCCTGGCATTTCCAGGGATGGGAATATTCCCTCCCTGAGCACATGGGGAGCCACTGCTGGATAAACCAATGATCTGTATTGGGGAGTTCACAGAAAGAGGGATTTGTGCCTACTGTTACACTCCTGATGATGTCAGCAGGCAAAGCCCAGGAAAGAAACCCTGCTTTGCATTGGACTCTGAATTAGCCAACCTTCTTCTTTTTTTAGTTTGGAGGGAAAGGAGCAGCTTGACTTGCAAGCTCAGTTCTGAATTGAGCCCCAGACAAGGTTGGTCAACCATCACTATGCAAAAGGCACTGACATTATAAAGCCTTTGACTGCTCCTCCGCTTGAGCAACTAGTCTTTTGACTAGGTCTCATCAGACTGCTTCTCTACCTCTAGCTTACAGTCTCTGCAGCCCTGTCACTGGCCAACACAGAGATTTGTCAAGCTCATCTGTCTGTCTTGTATCCCTTCATCCATAACTTCTGTAATATTCTCCTGAGTGCAGGTGTCATTGCTAACAGACTGATCCATGAATCAGGAAGTTGTTCATTTCGATCTCACCTCTGCTAGGTGGCCTAAGGCAAGCCATTCTATCAGCCCTTTGTAATAATGATCTTGACCTACCCTAGAAGGTTGTTGTACAAATTACAAGAAAGTAATGCTAATTAATATTATTAGCTTCACATACGTCTTATTGAATATTCCTTTTTATGTACATGGTGTCTTTGGACACACACGCAACTTCCCCATTAGTATTCATGGGAACTGTGTATTTGCAGGAATGCATAACTCACAGATATCAACTACCTATTTCTAGCATTAAAAAAAGAACAAAAATGCTAGAAGGAAAAGTACTTATTTCCCCAAGCAAACATTGTGCTGTTGCTTCTCTGTCCTGTAAAGGTAACACTTTGTTCTCTGTCCTGTAAAGGTAACACTCTGTTCTCTGTAAAGGTAACACTTGCACAAATTGTGTTGTTGCCTCGTCTTAGCACAGCTGTGCATAGTGAGTCCCCAAATACTGTACCATGTTAATAATGTGTAGCCCTGGGTGATCACGGCCATGTGAACATTTCTTAAATGTTGATTAAATTAGCTGGAGGAAGGTATTTTTAGATTAAGATCTTGCATTCATTATGACAAAGTTTATTAAGACACTGGGAGCTCACTAAGCAAAGATAAAAATAATAATCATTACCTCAGTACAGGAAATTTAATTTGAAATAAACAAGCCCTTAAACATTAAATCAACACTGTTGTTTTCTTTCTTTCTGTACATTTCTCAATAGTTGATGTAATCATCTCTTATTTTTTTATAAAAAGACCAGCAAGAAAAAGTGTAGAAATCAAGTTGTACTGCAATGTACGATGAGTGGGTACATTTATAGAGATATGAATAATCAAGTGTAGGAATCTCACATTCAACCCTCCAAAGTGGCAGCTTGGAAAACAACAGTAACACAGAAAGGCCCATCATTGTTTCCTCACTACTTTGAAGTCACTCTCCTTGCTAATTTCCATCACTCTGACATTAGTAATTGTTTCACTCATTTGTTCTAATTGCTCTGAACTCAACAGGATCATTCATCAACATGAAGAGAGAGAAAAAACATGCTCTATTGTAGCATTTTTACATGTCAGACCTATACTGCTCAATCTTGAACAGCATGCATAGCATCCCAAGGTTCATGGGAAACATCAGTGAAGCTCCTTTTAAAAGAAAAGGAGAAAGGAAGAAAGGAAAAACCACCCAAGGCTTTTAGCATGATAATATACACAATTAAATACACATGAAAAACGGTAGACAGAGCAGGCAGTTAAACTGACCTTCGATATGGGAGATAAAATTAATCTGCTGCCATGGAGATTCTCAAATACAGCCTTTAAACATGTAACTTTAATTCATGCATTTACAGCAAGTTGTCTGCAACTTTCCATGATGTACATCCAGATAATAAATGAAACTCTAATTTCTACTGGCTCTTATGAAGCTAGCTTGGTATTTCATTGACAGGGTTCTCTCTCTGTGTGTTTCTCTCCGTATCAGTGACATTAGTGCTGAGCTCTGCCTGCCTACAGAAACAGGTTTCTGCACATAGAGCTGCCATATTCGTTGAACAAAAGGCAGGAGAACAGGGAGCAACAGAATATAACTACCAGTGGTGTGTAACGCATACCCACGTGCCTTTGCCCATGCTGAGCCCCATATGAGAGTGTGAGCTCTAAGCACTTGGCAGAAACAGCAGCATGCACACTGCCTAATCCCATCCTTCTTGAGACACAACCCTCAGCTCTGTGGACTCTGATGCAGGCACAGATCTGTACACAATCAGGACCTCAAACATTTTCTTCATCCTCAAGGCAAGTCCACTGTGATTATTTGCCAACACAGAAAAGCAGGTGGCAGCTGTTCTCATGTGCAGCTAAGTGCAGCCTTTGGTGATCCCTTATGCTCCCCACACTGGTACTTGACACAACTATATTTTAAAGCTGTGATTCCTGCATTTTAGAGAGTTGGACTAGAGATCCCTTGGGATCCCTTCCAATTCTTCAATTTTGCGATTCTATGATTCTGTATGGGACACGGGTGGTGCTGTGGTCTAAACCACAGAGCCTAGGGCTTGCTGATCAGAAGGTCAGCAGTTTGAATCCCTGTGACGGGGTGAGCTCCCGTTGCTCAGTCCCTGCTCTTGCCAACCTAGCAGTTTGAAAGCACGTCAAAGTGCAAGTAGATAAATAGGTACCGCTCCTGCGGGAAGGTAAACGGCATTTCTGTGTGCTGCTCTGGTTTGCCAGAGGTGGCTTAGTCATGCTGACCACATGACCCAGAAGCTGTACGCAGGCTCCCTCGGTCCCTTTACCTTTACCTTTATGATTCTGTCTAATACAATATGAACGCAGAATAGTTTGCTGTTGCACCTAGAATGAGCAGTTCCAAGCAAAGGTGAGCTCAAGCAACTAACTTAATCTACCAGGTATAGCTTCTCTTCTCAAAAGGGATTACACAGAACTCTGCCAATGCTGCTCTGAAATAAAAGAAGATGCAGATAGTAACACTGTGCGCTAGGCAGCACCCACAGATCTTTCGCTCATTTGGTTCTTTCCTTAAAGCAGCGACAATTGTCTAAGCGCTGCACGTGCATCGGAAGACAGTACCTTCCCTACACTTGGGTTCACAATGTAATAAACGGGGGGGGGGGGGGAGGCACAAGCAGAGAAGAAGTAAGCAAGCGCTGGGGCTTCTGCTCCTTCACTGACTGAGGCCAGGTTGGTTTCATTGTGTGCCATAATATTCTTGGCATAAAACCCCAAAGATAAAATAACGAAGATCATTTTTCCTCTTCTTCTCTGTGTGCCAAACACACATAAAGCACAAAAAGAAAAATACATTGTCTCAACCTGTTCTTTCCCCCTAATATACTCAGGCATGTGTGTATACTTCTAAGTCACAGGATTTTTTCATATTTCCCCTCTATTAAAAAACAGGTATTCAAATGCTTCAGGACTGCCACATGCCTTTATGATCTAAAAAAGTATTATTTTAGTGCCAATAGTATTATAATGATAAAGAGTGTGTGTGTGTGCTTTCACTACGTTTCAAGTAGAGATCTTCAGGAGTAAGGTAATTTAGATTTACTGTGGTCCTTTTAGTAGCAATTAATTTTGGATCTTTAGTCTAAGAGGCATTTTATAATTAATTTCTCAGCATTTACCACATACAGGCCATCACTTTAAAGTGCTATGTCATTAACAAAACCCCATCCCACCCACCCCCATAAAGAATAGGCATACTGATCTACATTTTTCCATGCTGCCTTAGCCAGAATGGACTCAAGGGATATTATCTTATTCAGAAAGAACCTTTCAAGGTTGAATAAAAGAAATGGTGCAGGGTCCCTGGGAGAGGGAAGTGATCATCATTTTCACCTTCAACTCTTCTTTGATGTGGCAGAGTCAATTTTTAATCAGCAGCCATCAGACTGGGCTTCATTTCGCCTTACAAAGTCCTATTACGCTGCCACTTTCTGGAAGGAGGTGATAAGGACAATGCTCTTCTTTTTCTCTTCATAGAGCCCTGCATATGATGAGTCCCTTTGGAGAGGCTTGATAAAAAAAAAAAAAATGACAGAGTATGTAGGGGAAAAGGTCACCCTCTCTGCCAGAATTAACTCTTCGAGACAACAAACTTGGAGTTTGGTGCATTTGTTTGCAGTGATGGGGAGGCAGTGTTTCGTAGCTGTAGTAACGATGAGGAAAGAGTTAACTCACCTACAGCGTGTTCATGCGATGGAAATGTGGCTCAGAATTATTTGTCTGTCAGGAGGGGGGAAACATGAGGGGGGGGGAAATACAAAATAAGCAAAGAGATATATTTTATTTCAACCGACGTCAGTGGGAATATGCTAGTTTTGTGGTTACACAGGGTTCTTCGTTGTGACGAATACAAAAAGTCAGTGATGGCATTTAATTGGGTTTTTTGTGGAACAGGAATCCCTGTTTAAAATGGCAAAGGATAGCTGATGGAAATACTGAGAGAATGTAGTGCTGTAGCATAGAATATATTATATGTGGCGTGGTCCGTTGAGTCCCTTGAAATCTTGTATATTCCTTCTCACAGATACTGGCCCAGTGGGCAGAATCCATCAGGTTTTTCTTTGTATGCACTGTTGAAATGATTTAGAGCAACAAAAGGCCATTACATCCACTGAAAAGCTAACAATACGTGAACACAACACAACACTGTCATCACATTCTTTTTTTTTAAAAAAAGGCCATGGTAGCTAATGACTATTATTCAGAAATTAATAGCACTTAAAAAAAAACACAATTAAAATGCTGCATTTGGGTATAAGCATAACCTTTGAATACAGCAACACAATGATAAATGTATAGCTAAAATAAGAGGAAATGATTCCTTGTGTTCAGTCAAAGGGGGAGGAGAGAAAAAAATACTAGTTCCCTCCCCTATATGTGTTTTTATATAACACATAATAAACCAAAGTTGTTGTTGTTGTTGTTAAAAAAAACTGCACATTCATGCAGAAAAAGCTCAATAATCTCTTCGTATCATTTATTGTAGTCAGCAGTCTTAATTGCCTCCCTGAAATGGATCAGAGTTCTGGGAATTATGTGCTAAAATGATGTTACCACTCTCCAGTCTTCACATTCCTTGATATAATCTCATTAAAAATATCAAGCCTCTAGGTGAGGGAATACATATGGATGCTAAATGCATTTTAAACAGAAGCACCTAAACTGATGACCTAGTTATTACAGAACAAAGCATCAGAAGATGAATTTTAATGCTGGAATAAAGAAGATTTCTTTCCCGGGTAAAACTATAATTATTAACGTGGTTTTGGACTGAATTTCCTTGTTACCACTGCAGGCGGGGTGGGGGTGGGAGATAATTTTTAACTAACCAAACTAGTGATTTCTCATTTTTATAGTAAGAGAGGCCCTTGTATATAAGTGTGTGTGTGTGCGCGCGTGTGTGCGCTTTTCTACTCTTATATTTTTATTTTCCAGAAGACCACACAAGTTTATAAAAAGCCCCCTTTCATTAGCTATAATTACTAAGGGGGAAATGTTAGCCAAGTTCTTTTCTTTTCTCCCCCCACACCCGCCCCCTTGTTGCAGAAATGCTAGCTGTGTTAAAAATATAATTCTCCGGAGAACATATACTCATCACCCAGCCAAATAAGCGGGAGAAAGTCATGCTGAGTCCAACATATGAAATAATTAGATTTTTATAGAATTGGATTTCCTGTTATAAATTGCAAAGGATACTTCTGCAAAAGCTAAAGGGAGTATATAGCATGGGATATATCATGTGCTGTATGATCTGATGTGTCGCCATAATAAACCATTCTACGTCTGGAGCTGAATAATGGGGCAGAATGCTGCTTTGGCCTAGAAGGCAGCAATCATTTAAAATTAAAGTGCTTCTTTGTTTAATTATCAGTGATATCAAACAAAATGTAAGAGCATGCCATAGATCATATTGGCTACACGTGCTAATGCCATTTTACCTGCTTTTGAAAGAAGAGAATTTCATTTCTTTTAAGAGCTGACCACTGAAGTTTATGAAAAGAAAATAGTGTCCCAGTGGTTCAGAAAGATCAAGCATTTATTTATGTAGCAGTCAGCCAGCATTTAGTAAGGGATTATGATGTATGCTTGCTTGGAATGAGACCCACTGAACGTGGAGGGGCTTGCTTCTGTAATAAAGTGCCTATGACCAGACTGTCGGATTTTAAAAACGGAGTTTTTTAAATTATTTTTTGGGATGTAAACAAGGGGATTCAATTTTAGCAAGTGGTTGATTTGTTTAATTGAAATTGAAAGTACAATGGGCTTATTGTCGTTGATGATTGAGGAAGAAAAGGAATATTAATCTGTCGTCTGGAATGGTGAGGCAGACCAGTTGAATTACACCTTTAGGGAGGCCAGTGGCTGAGCATATGCCTGAACTGCCCAGGGCGGGCATGCTCCCGAGGGGGGGGGGATGAATGAAGAGTGCCTGGAGTGGTGCGCATGCCCTGCAGCTGGGGGCAGAGCGAGCCGCCCATGGCGGACATTCAACACGCCACCTGCCTGCGACTCCCAAGCCTCCCCCAAGCTGTCAAAACAATGGGGGAAGGGGGGAATGCCACCAGCAAAGTAGAAGTCGTGGGCGTGTGGCACACTGAATGTCACCCCCCTCAGTGAGGGCACCAGGGGCGGTCCACCCCCACCGCCCCCCCTCCTACGCCCCTGTGGAAGGCCACTACCTGCCACAAGTTCCACCTATAATGACAATTTAAAAGGTAGGGTACCCTACCAGGTGAGACTTACGTTGTCATCTTTTCAGAACCAAGTGAAGGACTACTTCCCAGGCTTTCAGTCTTAAAAAGGCTTTGCTTCCCTGGTGTTATATTCCCTCTTCCTGGTTTTACTTGGGCTTTGTTCTGCTGCTTTTTTTCTGTATTGGATTTTATGTTTATGCTTTATTTGCATACTCTATAAGTAGTAGAAGAAGAAAAAGAGTTTGGATTTGATATTCCGCTTTATCACTACCCGAAGGAGTCTCAAAGCGGCTAACAATCTCCTTCCCCTTCCTTGCCCACAACAAACACTCTGTGAGGTAAGTGAGGCTGAGAGACTTCAGAGAAGTGTGACTAGCCCAAGGTCACCCAGCAGCTGCATGTGGAGAAGTGGGGAATCGAACCTAGTTCACCAGAATACGAGTCCACTGCTCTTAACCACTTCATCACACCGAGTAGTGTCCAGTAAAGTAGTTCGGCTGCGCAATAGAACTTCCTCTCCCTTTCCTTTCCCTGCATGCCCTCCAATCTTTTCTGGGAGTTCTCTTAACCTTCCGGAGCAGATTTGGGGCGGGTGCTGGGGTGCAAGAGGAGAGGACAATGGGGGAAAGCTCCATTGCAGAAATCATTGTGCTGGCAGGACTGCCTTATTGGAGAGCACCTTATGGTATTAACTTTTACTGTAAACTGCACAGAGCAATGTAATTGTGTGGCCTATAGATAATGTAAATAGTAGTCATGATTAACAAGAATCTGATATCTTGGAGGCCACTCAAAATTATTTTGTGTGGCAACATCACACTTGAAAGCCACTTAGAGCATCAATCTCTTATGAAGTCTCTATGCCACACATTCTGAAGGAGAGGACACATGATGTACTGGAGCACAGATTCTCAATACAATTTAGGATATCTTTACACTGCCTGACTTTCAAAAGTCTACAACCCCACATGGGGACAATGACATATACATTTCCAGAGGCCTTCATATGGCAGCCATAGTGTTTGTTGAGCTACTTCTCATAATCTCAGGAATCATTTCTACTATAATTTTCTGTCTCAGAGATAAGGACAGAAGAACCAAAGGTTTTAAGGAGAGGGGGGAAGTGTAATTGTAATTGTTTTTGGGAACAGTGGTGACAATTTGCACCCAGCAAGCTTGTAATTTTAGACTAATATCCCATTAATCCAGCAAAAGTACATACAAATTCTTCAGCATGGTAATTTTTTCTGACAATTACAATATGGAAACCAAGCCTTATTAGGCAAGGTTAAAGGAGCTGGGTAAGTTTAGCCTGGAAAAGAGGAGACTGGGAGGAGATATGATAACCATCTTCAAATATATCAGGAGCTGTCACATGGAAGAGGAAACAAACTTGTTTTCTTCTGCTCTGGGGGTTAGTACTTGAACCAATGGCTTCAAGTTACAAGAAAGGAGATTCCAACTAAACTTCAGGAAGAACTTTCTGACAGTAAGAGCTGTTTGACAGTGGAATGGTCTCCCTTGGGAGGTTGAAGACTCTCCTTCCTTAGAGATTTTTAAGCAGAGGTTGGATGGCCATCTGTCATGGATGCGTTAACTGAGATTCCTGCATTGCAAGGGGTTGGACTAGATGACCCTTGGGGTACCTTCCAACTCTATAATCTATGATTCTGTAATTCTTCCCCCCTAGCAATGAACAGACCACACACTATTAAGTATGTTTAAAATATGTTACTTAATCAGTCCAAAGGTCTGATTCATGTTGTTCCATGCAGCAGCAAGGAGAACACAGGAAAATTACGCAGTGTAAAAATACAAGATAGAAAACACAAAATAATAATAACAAAAACAAAGCAATAACCGTTATATATGATATAGTTTCAAGCATGTGGTCTGAACTTTGGAACAAGTTCAGACATGTTCATCCTGGTTGGTTACACGGCTGGAAAAAGGTACGGAAAAGAAATAGAAGCAGCTTCACTTCATCCCTCGTGGAGTTGAGCGGGTGTGACTTTTCTGAGTCTAGGAACAGAATATCACCTTATTAAGTGAAGCATGGACCAGTCGCTGAAACTGCTCTGTCCTACCCAGTTGATTTTCATTAGCTAAAATGGACAGGGATTCCAGAGGTTAGGGTTGACCTCTCCAAGTACCCTCAGGCTGCAACAAAATCCAAATCCAAAATCAAAACAAGGTGGTGTCCTGAACATCTTTACCAGACTTACATCATATCAAGTGATACATATGTACCTCTCAGTGTCTTGCAAAATCACACTACAGGAGAATGGAAAGATGTTCCTGTGGTTGGCTTTTTACTCAATAGAGAACTGTTGGACAGCTAATTCAAGACGCAATGATATCAGAAAAGTACGTATCCAGGGAAGGAGCATTGTAATCAGTCTCCACTCCTTCAGGGGGTAATTGCTACCAGCATTCCAGCTTTACCAATAACTCATTTGTCCATCAGTAACAATGGGATTGTTCCAAATCATCCTTGGGTAAAAACACTGGGGGTATGACTAGAATGAAGGATGGCAAACCCTCCTCTGCCCACTCCAGTTCTTAGGTCTAGACTGGTGCTGTACAGAATACTTAGATAAGGAAGTCTGGGTGAAACTAGGGCTTTGCAGCTCACCTGCTTGGGCTTTGGTAATGCATGTAAGACAAGCCTGCTTATCTATAATCAAATCTTATATGAGCAAGGTGTTGTTTGAAACTGACTTTGCATCAAGCATCAGACCACTATACCAGATGGCAAGCTTGCATGACTGCCCGAGTCTAAGAGAAGTACGTATCATCTAAAGTAAGGGTGAGAAACTAGCTCTCTTATGTTGCTGGACTACAACTCCCATCATCCCTAACCATTGGACATAATGGTTGGGGTCAATGACAATTGGAGTCCAAAAACATCTCGAGAGACCAAAGGTTCCCCATACCTCACCTAAAAACAAACAAAAATCTTGTTCTTTAGAACGGCTTTTCTTACATGTGCATCTTTAATTGAATAATTAATTAATCCATTAATTATCAAAATTTAGTAAGATTCATTTACTAAGTTTTTGATGAATAATAGCTCTAATTATTTAAGGGAATACCAAGACCAGAAGATTGGTACCTTTTCCTGGATCAAATTCCGAAAATACGTCTTCTGTTTGCACAACCAGGTAATTACTGAAAGTGAAATATCACCTTTAAAAAGATTGCATTACAATGTGCCAGTACAATGCAAATGCAGGAACAGTTCTGAAGACAATGAACCCAATTGGTATTAAGATTGTCAGTGAGTCGAATTCTGCCTCAAGAAAATACAGATGTCAGGTGGCTTGTTCCTTCGGGTATCTGGTGACCTCCATGCTACTGAGTAAAAAGTCAACAGCTGCTTCAAGTACCACTTGTAAAGATGATGGACATTGATTAAATCCCTTTGGGAGTCTAGCAGCTAAAATAGCCTTGTGTAGAAAGAAGTAATCTTTGCCTAAGAAATCACAAATTGTCTGGGACTATTAACTAGCAATGTTACATAGATACATTACTGTTCATTTACACTGTATAATTTGAAGAAACTGGGGAATTAGTCATCTTGTGCTGTGCTGGAGAATTAAGAACTAACAGAAAGGAATCTGTTGAAGCAAAACATATTGCTAAGGTTTCAAAGGATTTTGGTAATGCAGTTGAGATCACTTCTTTCACTTAAAAATAGTTGTTCGGAATTAATAGATCCATCTTCACTGGTGACTGGCAAAACCTCAAGGCAGGATGATGCAATCAAGAATATTGTAGACGAATGTATGCGATGGGATGGTTTTGCCATTCCACCATGAGACCTGTCAATGATGGAGTTATGTCTGTACAGAACTATAAAAAACAAACAAACTTGGGCCTCACTTACATTTAACTACAGCCCATCATTAAATGCCTGTAAAAACTGACAGCACTAACTAAGGGATTTGTATAAAGAATCTTTCATACAGATAACACTGTGGCTTGACGTGTTATGGAAAGAATGTTTGATCAATGCGTGCATGCATGAATGCCTGAAGGTGGAAAAGAATGCCTTAGGATAGTCAAAAGAAAAGCTGGATAATAATTTGGACAAGATGTTTCTCAAGGACTGACTACCAGCAGTGTAATCAGCTGCTGGCCAGAGAACACGCTAAGCGGGGATCACACAAAGCAAAGTGGCAACATCAGCAGAAGGTAGTCAAAGTGGAGGACATGATGTGATATAATGTGTCATAGTTCTGGTGTTGTGGGCAAAGATTTTATCATATTTCAACATCTGTACAATGCAAAATAGTCTTATGCAGCTGATGGAAAATATCAGATACTCGCCTCTCTGTTAATATTAATGACAGGAAATAATAAATCAGTGCATCTGAATCATATGGAACACATAAGTTAAGACTGGTTGTTACCAGTATGTATGTAATGACACAGAGTGGTATCTGACTAAGGCAAACTCAGAGTAGACTCATTGAATTAAATGGGTCTTAAGTGGACTTAAATTAGCCTTTAGCAGCTGAAATCCATTGATTTAAATGGATCTATTCTGAATATGACTTAGATACCACCTGATATCACTGTAATACAGTACTGTCATGTTTTTCAGTAGGGTGATTTGTTGCCTTAGCTCCTAGCTAGTTTGTTTGGCTGTGGAAAGCTGCTGGAGTGAAACTAAACAAAAAAACAAAAAACAAAAACTGGACATATGCATACAACTTTTGGGCTATGAGATAGGGTATTCTAGATCATCTGAGGGATGCCGGTGGCACTGTGGTCTAAACCACTGAACCTCTTGAGCTTGCTAATCAGAAGATCGGCGGTTCAAATCCCTGTGGCGGGGTGAGCTCCCGTTGCTCGGTCCCTGCTCCTGCCAACGTAGCAGTTCGAAAGCAAGCCAAAAATGCAAGTAGATAAATAGGTACTTCTCCGGTGGGATGGTAAACGGTGTTTCCGTGCGCTGCTCTGGTTTCACCAGAAGCTGCTCAGTCATGCTGGCCACATGACCTGGAAAAACGTCGGCTCCCTCAGCCTGTAAAGCGAGATGAGCGCCGCAACCCCAGAGTCATCTGCAACTGGACTTAACTGTCAGGTGTCCTTTACCTTTATTCTAGATCATGGATGTCAGATGTAATTTGATAACTAAGGGCTTGGTCTCACATGCACTTAAATGATTTAGCTCTCGATAACTCACAACTGGATGTGTCAACTGAGTAAATTGAAAAGTATTGAATCTTTCACCCATCATGCCTAATTCACACAACTACCACTTGATTCCACCTTCAGGTGATGCTTGATGTACATGTGACCTAGCCTACTGTTGGAAGTCGGATATATACATTGCATATACAGGAAGGTTGAAAACAGATATGCCCATTTCATACAGCCTGTTTATACTAATTTTATGAATTTCCATGGACAGGTAAATGTTCCTAATCAGAATGCAGCCACAGCTTGTGTTTTTGGGACTGGTTGATAAATACCACCATAACTATGTACACGTTGTCAGGAATTTAGCCTATGAAATTGCATTCTATTCCTTTTACAAAATGCTTAATTAATACAATCATACATACCAGAAGACTTTACTGAATCACGAATGTTGATAGGCATACTCTTAGATGAAACAATATACGAGAAAATTGAGTATCTGACTGCACCTTGGGGGGGGGGCTTTTTAGGTAACACAACAATGACTCTGTGACTTTTATATTAAAAACATATTAATTCAAACATCTCTGTTAAGAGTTGCAAAATAAATGCATGATGTATATTTTTTAATGGGAATGACACAATCTGCATGCATGGTCAACATAAAAGACAATTCCAGCCCTTTATGTTTATGAGAACACAGAATCACAGGCTTTGGGTGACAGCTAATTTCCTCTAGTCTCTTTATGCCCTCTGGCTATTAATGCACACTGATCTTCAAGTATTATTGGGGGGAAATAAGCATAAACATAAAAAGAACAAAGAGAAAGCCATCAGTTTTAGGCTAATTTTAAGAAGATAATTTGGAAGACTGTACTTAGGTTGAAGAATATATAGATCATAATGGTGGCCTAAAAATTATGTATGAAAAACTGCTTGTTATCACACGCAAAACTGTTATCGAGTACAGATGTTCTTTCTGAGCAGCAAAAAAAAAAAGTCCACTTTTCTCATATTTAAGCAAACCATATGGGATTCATTTTCATCATTTCAATGCTTTTTAGACATTTTGAACAAATGCTTTAGGAGTCTGGTATGCGAACGTTAAAAAGTCTCTAATGTACTTTTATTCTTTGGTATTAAAAGGCTACAAGGCAATAATTTAGGAACTTAATACTGACTGGATTAACTAGAAACTGAAGACTAGTAAAATTGAAAAGAACAAAATCTTGTTTCTTAGTTTTGTAAACATAGCCAAATTATTCCTTATATTATGGGCAAAGTTAACAAATTTTAGGGCCAAAGTTTAAAGAGCTCTGTTTCAGAGATAACCTCATTCATTATTTTCTAGTCAAACATCCATTGGGTTTCTGCCGTTGCGTATCCAAGTTTTCCAGATGCTACATTAGCATTAATGCGTGTACACCAACCAAATATTTTTCTTCTAAGTCTTTCAATTTCATTAAACTTCCAGAAATCCTGACTGATTCTTGTCCAAACAACCACCCAGCATCTAGACTCTAAAAGAGGTGAACTGACCTTCAGAATGTGGAACAATGCCGAACAAAATGAGGAAGGGGAAAGGTGGAGGACAGATGTTTCCGATTTAGTCAGTGCTCAATATTCCATACCTCTTAATATCTTTAGGATGTATCCAGCAAATTTACACCCCACCCCTTTCTTGGTGGAACCATCTGGATGCATTTTACTAAACTTGTCCTACAGGCATCTCGAGCATGGCTCATTTTATGCAGTCATGCTCGGTGCTTGTGGCACCTATAATTTGAATGATATGGGATAATCTGTAAGGATTATTGGGAACAGAGGCTGCTGCCCCAGCAGTAGATACTACGCTAAATAACGTAATTCCCTGCCACACCCACAGAACTAGGATGAGCTCCTAGCTGGTGACAATGCCGGTATCTATTCCTGTGTACAGAGGCTAACCTTTTGTTTTAGTATGCGAACATTCAACAACAAGCATGCACTTGGTTCTTTTCTGAGGTAAATTCTTATTTTGTCAAATCTCAAAGGTAGGTGCACCACACAGAAGCTGGGAAGAATAGCTTTAGAAAGCAATGGATGAGGAAGCTACTTAAAAGAAGAACATTCTGAGGGATCAAGCTACCTCAGAATTGCTATTTGAAAATGTTAAAAATTTAAAAAGCTAAATTTGAAATCTATGCAGGACTGATCCTCTTCCTAGCCCTAGCCTGGAATTCTATCTATATGTGGAGCAGGAAAGCAGGGCTGTCCAGTGGGGCTACAGTGGGGCTACAAACTTTACCTGAGGAGGTTGCAGGAAGCTGCTGTTGTGAAATATGGGTTTCCTCTTTGTAAAGAACTTGCTTAATAATAGGCTTGGCTGGTTAGGTAGTTTGCTAGGCAAAGGTATTGGCTACCCCAATGTGGTGATGGAGGAAGGAGGAGCCTTCCTGTTTTTACCATTAGGCAGCAGTGAAGGTATGAGGTGCAACAGCCAGCACTGTAATGCTTGGTTGCTGAATGTCACTGCAGCAGGAGTTTGGGCTACTGGTATCATTGGGGTGATCATCCAGAGGCTGTTGCACTCCATGCCTCCACCATATCTTCCTGGTGCCTAACAGTAGTGTCAGCCAAGCCACTTCACCTCAGTCACGGCACTGGCAGATGGTGATTTCACCTAACAAAGAACCACCTTAGCCGATGCTATTAGTAGGTTTTGGGGGGAGAAATTTGACCCAATCCACATTTATAGTTGAATATACCTAATTTGTACAAAACAGTACACAAACCAAAACATCTCCATCCTTTGGAATTCACATTCTCCATATGTGCTCCAGACAAGTAAGATGTACAAAAATGTGTCTACTAGGGTAAAGTCTCCATAAAAATGCATTTACAGTGGTCGCTCGGGTTGCAAACATGATCCGTGTGGGAGGCACGTTCGCAACCCGCAGCGTTTGCAACCCACGACCCGCGCATCTGGCATGTGCGGGTCACAATTCGGCACTTCTGCGCATGTGCAAAGCACAATTTAGAGCATCTGCACAAGTGCTGAAACCCGGAAGTAACCTTTCTGGTACTTTCAGGTTCAGCAAGGTGCGCAACCCGAAATTACACAACCCAAAGCATCTGTAACCCGAGGTATGACTGTATTATTAAAGATCAGCATATAAAATGCATTATATTAGGGAAAACCCTTTACTACAATGTGTATATCAGGCAAAATTTCACAAAACTTTGTGTATATCTGCATATTTGTTGGCATCCATCTGTCTCAAGAGACAATGGAGTGCGCCTCCAGGGATGAAGCCAAACCACTGCATTAGCAGCATTGAAGTGACCTCCCCCAAGGCACGAGCTTGGGCAGTGTGTACGGAGGTCCTGAGCTGCCCAGACAACAAGACCCCCCTCCACACACACACACAGCAGCCTCCCTGAAGTGGTCCAAAGGAAAGCAGAACAATACAGTGGTGCCTCGCAAGACGAAATTAATTCATTCTGCGAGTTTTTTCATCTTGTGAATTTTTCGTCTTGCGAAAATCACCAAAGTCTTCAAAAACCTCAAAAAAGGCTACCACACCGCGTGCTATGAGTTGCTCCTCGAAGTCAAGTCGCAACTGCACCTCTTCAAGCAATGCACCCTGGGTATTAATGGTTTTAAGAAAAAGGAAACAAACTTGCAAGACGTTTTCGTCTTGCGAAGCAAGCCCATAGGGAAATTTGTCTTGCGAAGCAACTCAAAAAATGAAAAACTCTTTCGTCTTGCGAGTTTTTCGTCTTGCGAGGCATTCGTCTTACGAGGTACCACTGTATGTTTGGCACCAGCTTGGCTGCTGGAGTTCCTGGAAGGAGGTATACAAGGCACTATCTAACCATCTTGGGGCTCCACTCCAGATTTGTGAAGGGTTTACTTAGCTGTTTCTTCTCTCGAAGATGGCCCGCATGGATGTCTCATGTTATTCCCTTTTTTAAATTCAAAAGGCCTAAGCACACAAGTCCTTGCAGAATTGTGAGACCAGCAATAACATCACTTATGATTACATGGTATACAGTTGTGGTTTCTGTGTCTTTGGCATCCTACATCACCACCAGGGCACAAAGCTATTTTTTTCCATGATATGGATATATTTAATCAAGGCTGTTACACAGAAATACTGTGTAAGCTCTCTGGCCGTTTTTAAACACTGCAAACTCTAATATATACATTATATAGGAGGAAATGCCACAATGATTTTTTCCACATTAAGGACAAAAGGAATGTAAAATGTCATTGAATAAACCCCAGAAGCCAGGAGCCTGGATGGCTTACAAGCTTCGTAATCGGATACAGAGCTTTTCACCTCGAAGTCATTGGTGCAAATCCAGATCCATTTAATCATGTCCAAACATTTTTCCTATCTAGTGGTTTTTTGATGGTCTGTATGTTAAAATGGCTGCTCACAGACTGGAGCCTAGTGAACAGCTAACCACATTATAAACAATAACTGCTAATTTCCAGGGTAAGCAATTGACCAATAGCTGAAGAGAAACCAACATACTTTTGTTTTATTTTTTCAGTGCCTATAGCCAGCCATTCCAAATCAGGCTTGAAGTAATACTTCTAAGGCAAGTTGCTGAATATTTGACTGTTGCTTTTTTTTAAAAAAAAAATCCACTGCAGTTAAACAGTACTTTTGTCACTAGTGATGTCAACCTGACTCATATCCCTAGCATTAAATCAATTCTATTTTTAAAACAACAACCCAATTCTCCTGTTATGCTTACATTGTTGGCATATTGAGAAAAATAACTGAATTTGATCTTAGCTGAAATGCGTCAGCACTGGCAGAACCCACATTTTAAAGCTTTGCAAGTATATTATGTCTTCTTGACTGCCTGTTTTGGATTTTGTATCTTTGCTTGAACAATTTCCGCAGGCATGATCTGAAGTTATGCTTCCTTGGATAGAAAATAAAATCAATATTCTGAAGCAGAGATGGGGAATCTGTGGCCCTTCAAACAGTTGTTGGACTGCAACTCCCATTATTCCTGACTAGCAGCCATGCTGACGTGAGGTTCCCCATCCCTGTAGCAAAGGAAATATCAGCATGAATGCTATTGTACATGGGCCTTTGTTGATGTATATTATGAAATAGTAGTTTAGAATTGAGAGTCCCGTGGACTGCAAGAAGATTAAACCTATCCATTCTGAAGGAAATCAGCCCTGAGTGCTCACTGGAAGGACAGATCCTGAAGCTGAGGTTCCAATACTTTGGCCACGTCATGAGAAGAGAAGACTCCCTGGAAAAGACCCTGATGTTGGGAAAGATGGAGGGCACAAGGAGAAGGGGACGACAGAGGACAAGATGGTTGGACAGTGTTCTCGAAGCTACTAACATGAGTTTGACCAAACTGCGGGAGGCAGTGGAAGACAGGAGTGCCTGGCGTGCTCTGGTCCATGGGGTCACAAACAGTCGGACATGACTAAATGACTAAACAACAAGAAGAAGTTTAGAATTAGAGAAACTTCCTGATATAGACTGAACCAGGAATGTAGGTATTCGGATAAGAATCTTGGGCCTATTTCTCACTGAAGAGGGAAAGCTGACTATTCCAGTTCAAGCAGCTTATTTTACATTTCAGTTCTAGACATGTCTTTCCCCTCTCTCTCTCAAGGTTGTTAATGCCCTCTCTCACTTCGTGAAGCCTGCTTGGCTATCTACTATACTCCAGAGTTTAGGATGAGGAAAAAAACTAGGAGATGGCATGGACGCAAGTGGAGGAAAAGTTTTGAACACTGGTGAGGGCTCATTATCAACCCAACTAGTGGCAGTGAAGACAGCAAATAAGGCATACTTTGCTGCCTCCATAGCATCCTTACTATGTCGTCCAGGAGAGCTCTTCCAGGCTGGCCCAAAGGAGGTGGTGGAACCTATGGTCACTCACTGTGACTTGTTTGGCCTTTGAAGATAGCATCCACTGGGATGTCGAATCTGCTGTTATAACAGATTAATCTCATGGGGTGTCCAGAGCCCTGTCTACTCCTGTTGTGTTGGATGAGCTTCAGTCAGTAAGGCTCAAGGATGTGCCCACCTATAATACTGTTTTGGCAGTGTTCCATTTGCAACATTTTTCTAATTGGTTGGCTAGCTGTTCATGAGGCATGTTTCTTCCTCTCCAAAGGTCAGAATCAAATGTTAGTTTCCCCCAACTACTGGACTAACAATTTACATGTTTAAAAGTCATTTATATGATGCCGGCACTTCTCCGTCATACTGGTTGCTCAAGTCGGAAGGACTTAGGAGGACTGTAAGTTACATACCCATTACAAAAAAAGTCTATTTCAGCAGTCAGTGAACATGCACCAATACATCAGCTGCCAACTGGCTCCCTGACTACATACATCTGTGGAATGTAGATTGTGCGGGCAGAAAACAGGCCCACAAGACATTCCTAGTTTAATATACAAGCGGATGACCACTTTGGGGGACAAAGGCATACATTTGCAGAATTCCTGATATTTATAAGAAGAAACTCCTCTTAAAGAGTTCTTTACTCACCTTATAATTACATCCTCGGTGTGTATACGATTTTTTGAAGGTAGTTGTGTAGTTGTCAGTGGTTGAACACCCTTGATGACAGTCATTACACATCACTGCATTTAACGTTATTAATCCTAATTATGATACTTTATGCTATAGGAGGAAAGTGAAATAGGATGTGATGACTCACTTCTTTAGTACTTATACAACACATTCTAAGCCACAAGACAAGGAAGAACCTGTATTATATATTAGTTCAAGCCTTTTCTTACATGGATCTGCCACATTTCAACCCACTCTAATTTTGCTTCAACCCACCAGTTACTACAAATAGCTTCCTGCTGCTCTCTTCATGCGTTCAAAAGAATGCATAAAGCGTGTATGCATAAAGCGTGTAGGAAGTGGGCACATTTGTGCAATGATGGTCCTGCCCCCCTGCCTCTGGCAGTGGTGTATCATGGGTTGCCAGTGCCTAGGGCCGCATGGAGGCAGTGGGAGGGAGGGAGGGAAACAGATGGAGTATGCACGTGCACTCAACTGCCTAACGGCATCTGTGTCACCCAGGAGATCTCAGTCACAGAGATAAGAAAAGAAGAGCCGCTCCATTGTCTGGAGAGGTCATTTCCTGTTTTACATTGGGGAAGCCATTTTCAGCGGAGCCCAGCAACGGAAGCACACAGCTGTATTGAGGCAGCAGCGGGTGTTGAAACTTTGCAACCCTACAATTTTGCACCCAGGGCAACCACCCCTGTGCCGCCACCCCCCATGCTACGAAACTGGCCTCTGAAAATACCAGGAACACTTGCTTTACCCCCAATATTTTGATGCTGAGTGAGTTAGTCTGAAAGAGGCTCGAAGAGAATTCCAATAAAGGTGCTTAGGTTGGGGCGGGGTAGAGCAGGAGGGAGTGGGGATGTTAGGGATGCAACCGGTACATCCATGCCACCTTGCCCTACATGCTTTATGCCCACATGTGCTCTTTGAAAACATGAATATGGTGTGCATCTTTAAGCAATGTGATGTCATATTATGGAGCATTTTGTTATACTTCTCAGGTTATCTTGGAATAGTGATTACTTTATATTATTTAATACCTCTAATCTACAAATGATCCATGTATTCTCCACTACTGGTTTTCTTATCATATATCTATTGTCTTGTTGGCCAGGGCATTAAATTTTTTTTTTAAAAAAAATCCTAATACTGTGGCCTAGTACCAAAAATATATTGCTTTGCATTCAA
Organism: Podarcis tiliguerta; assembly: GCF_965153285.1. Lineage (NCBI taxonomy): Eukaryota > Metazoa > Chordata > Lepidosauria > Squamata > Lacertidae > Podarcis > Podarcis tiliguerta. The sequence continues at coordinate 30,204,935 of NC_139540.1, forward strand.
TTGCAATATTTCTCCTGAGGCCAAAACATTATTTTCATAAAAAATAATGCTATGCAAAGTAACAGGAAACATACTGTGAATAATGTCTTACATATGAAACTCTCAGCACTGTTGCTGAAATGTTGGTTGAGCACGTGCAAGCTTTAATAGCCACAAAAAAGAAGAGCTAGTTTGTGCTTTATTATGAATGAGTGGAGAGCTTTTTCTTTTAAAATGAACACATTAATGTGATACCATTTAAAATATTTTGTAAGTATTTCATTGTGTCCCTGGCGGCTTGGGGGCTTAGGGGCAAGTATGACAAGAAGCTAGCCTTCCTATGAACCATTCCTAGTTGTTGAATAATGATGAAACAATGGATTCTACAAAGACTGGCTCTTCCAGATGTCTGTCTCCTTCCATTAACCCACCTATTGCCAATGGATGCTGCCTCTCAATCCTGCTTTCTAGTAACTTTGATGACTTTCATACATCTATATTTGTATGTTCTGGCAGGAGAAATAATCATTTTGTGGTGAATTGGGGCAACGTTAGGGCACATGGGAGCTTGGAATAAGGAAACCTTCAAGTGCAGACTATGCTACAGGCATTAGCTCTCAGCGAGAGGAATACCTTTACCGTGTTCAGCGGTGACTAGGTGGACTTCTTCATGAAAAGCAGTCATCTTACTAAACCTTCTTCCTAAGCTTTGGTAGCCTTTTTAGCCACCTCATCAAACCACAACAGTGGTACATGTGTTGCCATGGTCACCTTGACCAGAATGCTTTGCTCTGAGAAGGGATCCCTTGGAGGGAGGTTGAGGAAGTGCAACCTTGCTCATTCTTCTTTTGATCCTGTTGACCATGGTGTCCTTCTGGGGCAGCTCTGGGAGGTGGGGTGGGACACATAGTGTTGCACTGGTTCTGCTCCTATCTTCAAGACCATTTCCAACATAATATATCCACAACATGTGAATAGCCACACAATAATCTGACTGAAAATATGCCCTCTATACAGCACATGAGGTGTTCTTACAGTTTGTCAGTTCATATTCTTTAGATTGCTGAAATGCTAGTATGAAATGTTCTAAATGTTCTTCAATCAGATTTTCTGGATAGCTGAAATGTCAAATGCTTTTCAGCTTATTAGCCTTCTTCACTTGCCTATTTTGTGATGCAGCATCCTTTATGCATGAGTTCAGTCAAATTAGATCCAAATATCACCCTTGTTAGAATCAAGGTCAAAAGATAACATCTCCAGTTGGCAATCATCAGTATAAAATTCTAGAAGCAACTAATGACCATGCAAGGGAGGAAGAAACGGAGACCTTTGATGTGCAGGTGACAGCAGTCGCAACAGGGCCAGTCAGCAGTGGCACCAGTTTTACACTTTTCTAGGCCTGGCATCTAAGGCAAATGTCTCCATTTGCCTAATACTAGGTCCAGCCAGAGCTGGATCTAATATCAGGCAATATTAAGTCCCTGATTGATCTTCCTGATTGATCACAGGCATGATCTGATGGACCCACTTTTGGAAACAGAACCTATATTAGGGTCTTTGGATGAATTCTTGACAGCACTAGATATGTAAGGCATAAGTTGGATAAATTATCAATTTATTTTGTTTCAGCTATGTGTTGTCCTGAACCATTGTGTTATCCATTGCTAAGAAGAAGTTGCTGCCCAAATAAAACACTGGGAGGTCCTCTTCTGGATCTGTCACTGGATAAGCACAGTAAAATTGAGGAGGGTGATTTTCAAAATGGAGGGATATAGGTTGACACCCCAGGTATTCTATAACTAAGAGCAAGAGGAACAAGTTGCCTCAGCACTGCCTTGCTGAAACTGCCAAGGCTTTGTAATCTGTCCTGCAGGATTATAACTAAAGCCTACCTCCTTAGAGCTGCAACATGGTAGTCAATGGATAAGTGGTTTTGGTGTTGTTTGATTCTTTCTAGGCAACAAGGTTTGGAGCTCTGGGGACTTGGTCTGTAGAAACTCTGTAGAGCTTTCTTGAACCTCGGAAGAATTGGTAGTCCTTTCATCAGAGGTCAAAAACTAGGACACATTCCCAGGGATTGTGGAGCTAGATGCTGAATCTAATGCCACTGGTTCTACTCAGAAATAGCTAGGAAGTAGGTCTGTGCCCTCATAGTCAACAAAAGAGTGGCAAAAGCTGTACTGGGATGCAATCTCAAAAATGATAGAATGATCTCGATACGAATCCAAGGCAGACCTTTTAACATCACAGTAATCCAAGTTTATGCACCAACTACTGGTGCTGAAGAAACTGAAATTGACCAATTCTATGAAGACTTACAACAGCTTATAGAAGTGACACCAAAGAAGGATGTTCTTCTCATTATAGGGGATTGGAATGCTAAAGTAGGGAATCAAGAGATAAAAGGAACAACTGGCAAATTTGGTCTTGGAATTCAAAATGAAGCAGGGCAAAGGCTAATAGAGTTCTGTCAAGAGAACAAGCTGGTCATCACAAACACTCTGTTCCAACAACACAAGAGACGACTTTACACATGGACATCACCAGATGGGCAGCATCGAAATCAGATTGATTATATTCTCTGCAGCCAAAGATGGAGAAGCTCTATACAGTCAGCAAAAACAAGACCTGGAGCTGACTGTGGCTCAGATCATCAGCTTCTTATAGCAAAATTCAAGCTTAAACTGAAGAAAGTAGGAAAAACCACTGGGCTGGTAAGATACAATCTAAACCAAATCCCTTATGAATACACAGTGGAAGTGAGGAACAGGTTTAAGGATTTAGAATTGCTGGACAGAGTGCCTGAAGAACTATGGATGGAGGCTCGAAACATTATACAGGAGGCAGCAAGAAAAACCATCCCAATGAAAAGGAAATGCAAGAAAGCAAAGTGGCTGTCCAATGAGGCCTTACAAATAGCGGAGGAGAGAAGGCAAGCAAAATGCGAGGGAGATAGAGAAAGATACAGGAAATTGAATGCAGAATTCCAAAAAATAGCAAGGAGAGACAAGAAGGCCTTCTTAAATGAGCAATGCAAAGAAATAGAGGAAAACAACAGAATGGGAAGAACCAGAGATCTGTTCAAGAAAATTGGAGATATGAAAGGAACATTTCGTTCAAAGATTACCATAATAAAGGACAAAAGTGGTAAGGACCTAACAGAAGCAGAAGACATCAAGAAGAGGTGGCAAGAATACACAGAGGAATTATACCAGAAAGATATGGATGTCTCGTACACCCCAGGTAGTGTGGTTGCTGACCTTGAGCCAGACATCCTGGAGAGTGAAGTCAAATGGGCCTTAGAAAGCATTGCAAATAACAAGGCCAGTGGAAGTGATGGTATTCCAGCTGAACTATTTAAAATTTTAAAAGATGATGCTGTTAAGGTGCTACACTCAATATGCCAGCAAGTTTGGAAAACTCAGCAGTGGCCAGAAGATTGGAGAAGGTCAGTCTACATCCCAATCCCAAAGAAGGGCAGTGCTAAAGAATGCTCCAACTACCGCACAATTGCACTCATTTCACACGCTAGCAAGGTTATGCTTAAAATTCTTCAAGGAAGGCTCAAGCAGTATGTGGACCGAGAACTCCCAGAAGTGCAAGCTGGATTTAGAAGAGGCAGGGGAACCAGAGACCAAATTGCAAACATGCGCTGGATTATGGAGAAAGCTAGAGAGTTCCAGAAAGACATCTACTTCTGCTTCATTGACTATGCAAAAGCCTTTGACTGTGTCGATCACAGCAAACTATGGCAAGTTCTTAAAGAAATGGGAGTGCCTGATCACCTCATCTGTCTCCTGAGAAATCTCTATGTGGGACAAGAAGCTACAGTTAGAACTGGATATGGAACAACTGATTGGTTCAAAATTGGGAAAGGAGTACGACAAGGCTGTATTTTGTCTCCCTGCTTATTTAACTTATATGCAGAATTCATCATGCGAAAGGCTGGGCTGGATGAATCCCTAGCCGGAATTAAGATTGCTGGCAGAAATATCAACAACCTCAGATATGCAGATGACACAACCTTGATGGCAGAAAGTGAGGAGGAATTAAAAAACCTTTTATTGAGGGTGAAAGAGGAGAGCACAAAATATGGTCTGAAGCTCAACATCAAAAAAACGAAGATCATGGCCACTGGTCCCATCACCTCCTGGCAAATAGAAGGGGAGGAAATGGAAGCAGTGAGAGATTTTACTTTCTTGGGTTCCATGATCACTGCAGATGGTGACAGCAGCCACGAAATTAAGAGACGCCTGCTTCTAGGGAGGAAAGCAATGGCAAACCTAGATAGCATTCTAAAAAGTAGAGACATCACCTTGCCAACAAAGGTCCGTATAGTAAAAGCTATGGTTTTCCCAGTAGTGATGTATGGAAGTGAGAGCTGGACCATAAAGAAGGCTGATCGCCGAAGAATTGACGCTTTTGAATTATGGTGCTGGAGGAGACTCTTGAGAGTCCCATGGACTGCAAGAAGGTCAAACGCATCCATTCTTAAGGAAATCAGCCCTGAGTGCTCACTGGAAGGACAGATCGTGAAGCTGAGGCTCCAATACTTTGGCCACCTCATGAGAAGAGAAGACTCACTGGAAAAGACCCTGATGTTGGGAAAGATGGAGGGCACAAGGAGAAGGGGACGACAGAGGACGAGATGGTTAGACAGTGTTCTCGAAGCTACAAACATGAATCTGACCAAACTGCGGGTGGCAGTGGAAGACAGAAGTGCCTGGCGTGCTCTGGTCCATGGGGTCACGAAGAGTCGGACACGACTGAACGACTAAACAACAACAAGGTCTGTGCTACTGCTCCTTGGGGGCTCAGAGTCTACAGACAAAAGTCTGAGGCTATGGCATACATTCACCAGGAGCAGAATAGAATAGGGGCTACAGTCAGCGGCTGGGAAGAGTGGCAGAACTTAGCTGCCCTCCCATAACTGGCATCGCTGCACCTTATTGGGAAGAAGAGTGGGAGATGGAAGGCAGTGGCAAGGTCAGTGCAGTGCAAATGCACTGGCAGGAGTACTGGGTTGACTTTAACCTCACTGCTGCTTTCTGCTTCCTCCTCCTAGGTAGCTGCAGCAATGCCTGTGACAGAAGGTCAGGTAAGCACCACTACCCTGACTCATGGACCACCATTAGCAGAGTAGCAGAGCCTGTGTCATTTCTCATGCAGTAGGTTCCAAGTTGAATCCCTATCATCTTCAATTAAAAGGGTATCAGCAAGCAGAGGCTGGAAAAGACCTATTTCAAGAGCCCTGGAGAGCTTCTGCCTATCATAGCACAGAGTACTGCCCTAACCTGATTCAGCAGAAGGAAGATTAATATGCTTAATATTTTCAGAGTAACTTTTCCAGTAATACCTGTATCAGTATATCGCAAAATCTTCCTGAAAGCTGAGCTTAATATGTATGGTTGCTTTCAGTTATACTACCTATGTATGGCTGGAATAATGCACTTAACATTGATGTTGTTCAAGCTATTCTGTGCTGTAGACTTACCCAGAGTAATATGTATGGTCAAATTACAAGGAAGTCAATTTAGCAGATTTTAAAGTAAACACTTCCTGATTTTTAAATATAATGGCATTGCTAGATACGTTTATCACACTCCAGAGAAAGCAACCCTGTATTGCAGTAGATAGTAATTAAGCTACTGTCAGTGGTATAGTAAACATTAGTGACCTTTTTTTAATCTAGGTCTTAACATGCAGATTACGCTGGGGCAATTTAGTTCACACTCACATGGCCATTTTCTTATCATTATCTTGAAATGTAATAAGATATTTCATTATTAGTTTGAAACTTTAGCTGAGAAGTTGCTGGAATTATCTCTAAATTTATACTTGAGTTACTGGACTCATTATTTCAAACATCTTGGACTGATTCAATATCAGTAATGATTCATTCTTTTGATTAAGAAGTGACTCCATTTGTAGATGTCAGATAATTACTGAGATGACCTATAATGAGAACATTTCACAACTCTCCGACTTAAATTTCTTATTCCCTCAACAGCATAATGACTTCCTTCTAGATCTTTTTATAGTGTGCCTATGCTCCTGGGGTTTCTCTTCATGATCACTCACTATCAAGGGTTGCTCCTATCATTCCTTTAGACAAAGAAAGGTAGTGATTCCAAGCCCTGTCATTTGTCTGTGGTGTTATTTTAGCATTTCTCCCCTCTGCCCACGTTCCCAAATCCTGTTTTAAGAACCCCGTTGCACCAGCGTTCAAATCACAGATTGCTACAATAGTAAAACATGACACAGGATATTCTTTTGATCTCAACACATGGGAATGCATCATCTAAAGATTATTAAGGAAAAAACCCCATTGATTTTACTGTGAACTTTGCTGCATGAATATTTAACCACATTAAAGTCCCACGATCATACAATGGATGGAAAAGCACTTTCCACGTTTGAATGGGCAGCTGATTACGGACAACAGCTTCTGAACAATTTATTGGGACTTCTGAAGTGTAGGCATGTATTTCTATGCTTTGTCTGCCTCTGTCTGCCTCTGCCTTTGTGAGCCAAACAGAATATTTCTACATTTATCATCTATGTCGAAGTGGGGAACTTGTGGCTCTCCAAGGCAAGTGATCAGAAATGATGGTCACCAGTTTTCCTTACCCCCATATAGATCATTGTTGCAAGCTAGTACTTCCCTACAATCCTTACTTCTTCTTCCTTTTACGCAGTTCAATTCACCTGCTGTACTTTCTCCCTTCCCTGCCCAGTGTTTGTGTGTTCTATGGACACCCAACAGTTCAGTATGGACCTGTTATAGCTCATCCATGCACACTTTTCATCATGTCCACGTGATGATGTCCTCATCCAAATGCCATATTTCCCCCCACCTCCATTTAATCTGGATTTACAATTTCCATGTGTGTCTGGATTAAATGAGAAAATAATAAGGACCAGCATTTGGAGGAGGATGTTACCATGCAGACACTGAGCAAAACTTGTATGCATGAAAAGCACCAGAATGAGCTGCTGCGTAGACACCCTCTCTGCTGAAAACTAAAAAAAATCTAATAGAAGAATGGCTGGTGATGATGATGATGATAATCTACAGTAAATGCCACATTGCCTTACGGAGAGCTCTGTTTGTTGCCATACTTGTTGCTGAATTTCCTTTTTATTCTACTTCTGCATGATTCCTATGGAATGGAAGGATTACAGAGACAGTATAGTCTCTGTGTTGTGAATATCCTGCAGCTTGTTAGTAGAAATATTCACTAGCAAGTATTCAAAGATTTGTAATGCAAATATCAATTTCCTTCCTTCCTTCCTTCCTTCCTTCCTTCCTTCCTTCCTTCCTTCTCTGATATTCACTAGTTGGTAGCATTCCCCTCTCTCATATTGGATGACCTTTTACCTTCCCGTACATGATGGCTGCCTTAACTGTAAAGACACTATCCTACTTCTGTACAGTGTAAACAAAATAAATGACCAGAATAAAATAATCACATTCTTATACATGGAACATGTTTAAACTCTACCTTCTCAGACAATTGGCTAGCAAGCATTTGCTATTCCCTACTGACATCTGTTTTTCCCTCTAAGCGCAGTGTTTGGTGTGTTTTTTAGCTCATTAATTACCTCCTCTTCATTCTTTCCCTAAAATATACGTTCCTGTTATGTGACTGGACTTGCTTAAAGAGTTGGAAAGAGTGAAGGGCAATATGACAAGCCCATTTTTACCACTTCCTTTCATAGGAAAGAATTTTGTCTCGCAATAATAGACCTGGAACACAATGGGTCAAAACCTTCAGATGAATTTCTGCTACAAAATACCTTTAAATACTTCACATTTACCACATCAAGAGATTTCTGCTTTCTTAGTATTAAAAAAAAGAAGCATGGGATCATTATCGCTTCCTAATGTATGCTTCAATTTTGGACCTTGCATTAAAAATACATATTTGAATGAGACCAGAAGGAGTGCTAATGAATGAAGTCCAGACAAACTAAAAGACCCAGTCTCTCTGAACTGGACAGAAACCACAGCAGTTGGAACAGTGTCTGTCTTAATGATTTCATATGAGTGAGTCAATTCTTCTGAAGGTAGTAGAATAAAGAGCTGAACAATGATGATCAAACAAGTTCAAACCTTCTGGAATTCAGTCACTCGACGGTAACAAGGAAAAATAAAGAGTGATTGTTATAAAGTATTCCCTCCCTGGGGGACCCATTGGAGTAACTAAAAATTGTGGATCTGTATCTTCATTGGATTGGCAAATATATCTGAAGAACAAGTGTCAGTTCACTGGATGTCACAAACTTTGATTTGTCAGATTAGATTGGAACATAATTTTACCAAGTGTTGAATAATCACCCCAATGCTACATGTTGCAGTGGCATTGGGGCAGGAGCTAGTATATTAGTTTATCTCTAGATTTAGTGGTTCTGATTTACCTTCTCCTGATTGAGGAGCAGTACTGATGCATTTGCTTTCAGTCACTCTTCTGGCTTGGATTTCTTGGTTGTATAACGATTGTTGAAACAAAGCCACTCCCGACATAGAGAGGGGGTGGGGTTGCGGGCTCACGCCCACGTCTGCACCATCGCGGGGCTACGCAGCCCCGCGGGATTCCCCGGGATTCCCTTCATTTGAATAGGTTTCCCCCCGGCCAGCCAATCGGCTGGCTCAGGGGGCAGTCCTTAGCCCCATAAAAGGACGGGGCAGCCCCTGGCTCGCCCCTTTCTCTCCTGCAGCAGCAGCCTTTCTCGTAGCGCCAGCACCAGCGCGTTTGCAACGCCTCCGACTGCCGACCTGCCTTCGGACCTACCTGCACCCGGCATCCGCCTCTAGCCGCCTACGTGGAGCCTCTCTGCGAGTGAGCTGCCTTCCGCGCTCACTAAGGTCATCCCCTGCATTCGCGGCTTCCATTCGGGTTCCTTGCTTTTAACCTCCCAACCTCCTAGCTGTCCCCCTTGTGCTGCCGCGCGGTTTTCTTTCGAGGCTTTGGCTTACCGTGATCCTTCCTATTCTAGCCGTCTGCTACGGTGCGGGGTAACCTTTCTTCCGTGGGGGTGAGTTGCTGGCGCGCCGGTGGCACTTGCGGCTTTTAATCTTGGGGAAAATGGAAAGCAGCAGTATCGAGCGGCACTGACCGGCTTTGTTATTCTGCAACTTTGTTATTTTGTGGCTTTGTTATTTTGCTCTGTTATTTTGCGGCTTTGTTATTTTCCTCTGTTATTTTGCGGCTTTGTTATTTCGCGGCGAGAGCCGGCGGGGTTCCTGATCGCAGCCACTTTTTCTGAGGCGGCAAGCGGCGCTTTCGCCTGGCCGCCGTGCTACTGGTGGTGTGCATTGCCGGTTTCTACAGAGACGCGTCGCAGGCAATAGTCATCGTTGTTGAGCACGTGGGCACGTCGCGGCGGCCATTTTGCGAGAGGCAAAGGGCGCCGCCATTTTGGTTTTGCCTCGTGTCGCTCCGGCGGCCATCTTTGGTAGGGTCAGGCGTTGGAGCATATCTCGATTAAAAAAATAAAAAATAAAAAAATAAAATAAAATAAAATAAAAATAAATAAATAAATTAGTTTTATTCAGTAGGTGCTTAGTAACACCAGCGGTATCCCAGCGGGCCATAGCTATTTATATAGTAGCTGAGTGGCAAAGGTTAAATAAATATTAGCAAACAAAATAATAATAAATAAATATATACACATACATAGAATATTAATATTAATATTAATAATAAATAAATAAAAATAAATAAAATAATAAATAAATAAATAAATTATATCGTACATGGTATTATAAGTGCTGATCAGGCTTTGTTAAAATAAATAAATAAATAAATAAATAGGGGGGGGAAGTGAGAATCTTGTTATACATATAGGTGCTGACTGCATATATAAGTGTAGCACTGTTATTGGAACCATTCTGATGCAGTGTTAAAGCGGTTCATCAAATCCAAACTCATCTGCTCCTCCGCATTTTGCGGCAGTGATAGTGCGGTTTGTCAAATCCAAAATCTTCCTGCCCTTTATTAAGTGGTGTGCTGTGATTGCTGATCGTCATCTTTGCTGTATCATTGATAATGGCGAATAGGGGCGCTCCCAGGTCAAATCAGGCAGCGGGGGCTTTACTTCCCACGGCGCAAGGCAACCCCCAGGCGTTAGTTCAACTTTTTACCGCAATCCAGAATTTTTATGCGCATTGTGGGCCCCAACCGGCCTCTACCGCAGCTATAGTGGAGTTGTCGCAAGACTGCATCCCTGACACCCCTTCTAGTCAACAGGACTTGGTAAGGCCCTCTACCTCCACAGCGGGTCCAACCCGACAGGGTGGAGGCCACACAAATCGCCCCCAAACACGCTTGCAAACCGCGCGGGCCCAGAATGATAGGTCTTCGTCCCAGAAGGCTAGGGCCGCACCACAGAAGCCTAGGGCTGCTGCAGGCAAGTCCAAGTCATCTCGGTCTGCCCCCCGGGCTCCGGCACAGGAGGATATTGGGGTACCTAGTGTCTTTCAGGAGCCGCAGCGGTGCCCATCAGAGGTGGCCTCTTCGGAGGAGGATCTGCCACCACAGCAGGCAGCCGAGCCAGCTGATGACCCAGACCACCAGGACCGCTCATCCAGGGGAGGTAAGCGGAAAGCTAAGAGGAAGCACGTCGCGAAGAAGAGCAGAAGAAGGGACACTTCAGAATCTGAGGATTTCACAGGTACATCTTCTTCTGATAGTGACAGCGATGTTCCCATGGAAACTTACTGGGGTGAGGGGGAGGATACGGGAGCCCCCTTGTGGGTCCACGAGAGGCGGGCCAATTCCCATCGAAGAAAATTCAATGGGACGCTCGAGTGGAAAGATGGGTCCCTTCTAGAGGATACCAAGAAGTCCACTCACGCACCAACTGACTTCATCATAGGCAGTCACCTCTCTAAGAGGAAGAGGGATAAAATCCTCAATGGAGACTATGTGGACATGTTCTCTCTGCTGCCCCCAGTCCAAACCAAAGGCAAAGGGGGAAAAAGGAGGTATCAGGGTAAGAAAAGGTATAGATCCCCCCGGGTGGAGCGCACCTTTGAAAATTGGCTCAATGGGTATCAGGTTTTTATGGGAATAGTGCTGGGGGGCTATCCTAAGAGGGGCATGCATCTCGCATCCTACCTGGCACATGTGCGAAGGGCCCGGGAGTTAGCTGGCGACGAGGCAGCCATTGCTTATGACGAGGATTTTCGAAGGAACGCCTCGCAATTGTCATCCACGCGATGGGATCAGAAGGATAACAATCAATGGTTGGAGCACGTGGGCCCCAACATTGAGAAGAAACCCCACGAGGTAGCAAAGACGGGTAGGGTAGATCCTAAGCGTCGCAAGCAATGTTGGGATTATAACAAGGGAACATGTCAGCGCACCGCCTGTAAGTACTTGCATGAGTGCGAAAAATGCCTGGGCGGTCACCCAGCCTCTTCCTGCTATAAAAACAGACAGCAGCCCTTTCGTGGCGGTAGGGGGCACCCTCAGCAGGGAAATCAGGGTGCCCCCGCCAATGCCCCTAACACCTCCCGTGGCGCAGCTGGGACCCGTTACTGAGGTTTCCCAGAATCTGTCACAATGGCCTTCAACGATTAACCCTTCTTTGACCCTGGCCCCCTCTCCGATTAAACTGCAGGCGTTAAGACCCCTTTTAAAACATTACCCAGACAAGCAAGCGGCCCTCTTATTAGAGAACGGTTTCTCCCAGGGCTTCAGAATTCCGGTGGCCTTCGCCCCCAACTCCAACTGCCCTCCGAATCAGAAGTCAGTGCTTGAGAGGCCGGACATCGCCTTGAAAAAGATTCAAAAAGAGATTTCGGCGGGAAGGGTGGCTGGGCCTTTCACGTTACCCCCTGTAGTACAGCTGCACATCTCGCCTTTGGGTATAGTCCCTAAGAAGGCCCCCGGGGAGTTCAGGATGATTCACAACCTCTCCTATCCCAAAGGTGCCTCAGTTAACGATGCTATACCCCAGGAGCTATGCACAGTAAAGTATGCTTCGTTTGACCAGGCCGTAAAGCTAGTTCGGGGTTTTGGTAGAGGCGCCTTTTTGGCGAAGTGTGACATTGAGTCAGCATTCCGCCTCCTTCCAGTCCACCCCAGCGACTATCGTTGGTTGGGCTTCAAATTCATGGGTCTGTTCTTCATAGACAAGGCGATGCCTATGGGGTGCTCCATCGCCTGTTCAGCCTTTGAGGCCTTTAGTACTTTCCTAGAGTGGGCTTTTAAATTCAGATCGGGTGTTACGGGTATCAGTCATTATTTGGATGATTTCCTTCTTGTGGCAAGGAACGCAGCCGATTGCTTGTCATCATTACAGGCCTTCAAGGCCTTGGCGGAGGAACTGGGCGTTCCTCTCGCGGGGGAAAAAACCGAGGGCCCAGTCACCACCCTGACTTACCTGGGTATAGAGCTCGACACGGTGGCCCAGGCCTCTCGGCTGCCTGCAGACAAGTTGGTCACCCTTAAGGGGATTATTTCTCAGCTTCTACCCCTCAGGAAGGTCACCCTTAAGCAAATCCAGTCCCTCCTCGGTCATCTGAACTTTGCATGCAGGGTGGTCTCCCCAGGGCGCCCCTTTTGCAGACGGCTAGCCAAGCTGTCAGCGGGCTTAAAATCGCCGCACCACAGGGTGCGCCTCCCTAAGACAGTAAAGGCGGACCTCCAGATTTGGCTTCACTTCCTTGACGGATACAATGGTATTTCCCTCTGGCAAGATCACATGGCCCTGCAAACTGATTTCCAAGTGCACTCCGACACGGCAGGCTCCCTGGGCTTCGGGGTTTACTTCAGGGGACAGTGGTGCGCACAGCGTTGGCCCTCGGACTGGCAAGGCAAACCTATACTCAGGGATTTAACTTTCCTGGAATTCTTCCCCATAGTGGTTGCAATTCACTTGTGGGCAGATCATTTCAGAAACCGCAGGGTCTGCTTCTGGACAGATAATCAAGCTGTGGTGTCCGTGCTGAACAGGCAATCGTCCCGCTCCCCCAGGGTCGCTTCCCTCTTGAGGTTTTTCGTGCTATCGTGTCTTCAGCTTAATTTGCATGCCTCTGCTAAATTTGTACCTGGTGTCGATAACAACATTGCCGATGCTCTGTCTCGATTCCAGATGGATCGCTTTCGCACGTTAGCGCCGGATGCGCAGCCGCTGCCGCAACCGTTTCCGGAGCATCTCTGGAGTATTGGCAGCGAGAAGCTTTGAAGGGAGTACTATCGGCTATCGCACCATCAACCTTGAGATCCTATAGCAAGGCCTGGTTGGATTTCACGGCATTTCGCCAAAAGAAGGGGTTATTCAAAATAGGCAGGGCTCCAGCGCAGGCTGAGGTCATAGAATACCTAGTTTACCTTCGTGACCTAGGCAGGGCCCCCAAAACGCTAAATATCCATTCCGCTGCAATATCATTCTTTTCAAAAACCTTGTTTTCCTGCGACCCATGTGCACACTTTGTAGTGAGGAAGATGCTCGAGGGCTGGCGCAGGGCCCTGCCCCCTAGCCAAGATCGTAGGAGACCGATAACCCTGGGCCTACTTACAGAAATTCGCACAAAGCTCAGAACCATCTGCTGGTCTCCCTACGAGGCGAGATTATTCTCTGCAGCCTTTTCCTTCGCCTTCTTCGGCGCCCTGCGCATAAGCGAAGTGGTTTGTGAGGAACAGCCGGTTGGCACCCCTAAGGGCCTCCGCTTAGGGGATGTTGTCATGGGTAGGGATGAAGTTTTGCTGAAAATATGCAGCTCCAAGACTGACCAGCTAGGCAGAGGGGCCACTATCCGCTTGCAAGCGACCAATAAGGTCGGCCCCTGCCCAGTGAAGGACGCCAGGAAGTACCTGTCTGTGAGGCAAAATATCGGGGGTCCTTTCTTCATACATGCGGATGGGTCCCATTTATCCAAGCACCAGTTCACGAGAGTGATGCGCAAGGCGATCGCGTCCTTGGGGCTCCCGCCCGATAATTTTGCCGCGCACTCCTTCCGCATTGGGGCTGCAACCACGGCCGTCCACATGGGCTTACCGGCAGAGCGTATTATGGACCTTGGCCGGTGGAAGTCAAACGCGTATAAGGGTTACATCAGGAAGTCACGTTAATGCCCCCTCCCCCCCCCTGCATCACACGCCCTTCCCTTACCTGGTTCTCTCGCTTTATATTTTCAGGTACTGGTTTGGTGCGCCTGTGGATCGTGGGCCATAGCATCGTCCACTGGGCCAAGCTGAGATCATACGCTACCGGTTGGCGAGCCAAGTTATATCCCCCTGGCAAGGTTAAGGTCGTGATTTCTTGGGTGGCTCGGCGGGGTATGCGCTGGCAGGAATTCCTCCCGACGGTGTCCAATAAAATTGCTGCGGAGGGCGCTCCTGATGCACTCGTCGTCCAGCTAGGCGAGAACGACTTGGCATATAGAAATGCGGTTGACCTTAGGTGGAATATCATTAACGACCTGGGCGTGTTGCAGGATGCACATCCGACCTTGGACATCATATGGTCATCCCTTTTGGAAAGACGTTGGTGGCGCGACGCCACAGACCAGGTGGCGGTCAGCAAAGCCAGGAGATTGTTGGAGCGCGCGGTGGCTCGCAAAGTGGTCGCTATGGGCGGTCGGGTTATTACCCACCCGGGCATCCGGTTTAGCGACGAGACACTATACCGTGGGGATGGCGTGCATCTTTCCGATGCGGGCAATGACTTGTGGTTGGCTGACATTGCGCAGGGGGTCAGGGATTGGTTACAGGTATGATGAGGGTATTGGCGACGAGCTTCAGCTCGGTGGCGGTTAGGCATTGGCAGGGGTATTGTCATGCAAATTGGTCGGGGGGGAGGAGCGCCATCACCTCCCCCACTTCATGAAGGGTAGTTCGTTAAAGGACTCCGAGGGGCGTCGCCTCGTCCGAAACCTACGGAGGCTAGGGCCTAAAGCGCGCCCCCGAGCGGTAACCCCTGGGGGGGCGCCTACGGATATACATCTCGGGGGGCTCCCCCTGTTGGTGTTTAACCCTTCCCGGTCAGACCGGATAGTTGGTTAGGGCCAATGCCTAAATGCCAATACCTCTCTTACCTGTAATCAATAAAGTTGTGGCCATTTACGCCCATTAACCTTAATTCTGTTGTCTGTGTCTTTATTTCTACTTATGCGGGAGGGGGCGGGTCTTGCCACGCAAAGCCACTCCCGACATAGAGAGGGGGTGGGGTTGCGGGCTCACGCCCACGTCTGCACCATCGCGGGGCTACGCAGCCCCGCGGGATTCCCCGGGATTCCCTTCATTTGAATAGGTTTCCCCCCGGCCAGCCAATCGGCTGGCTCAGGGGGCGGTCCTTAGCCCCATAAAAGGACGGGGCAGCCCCTGGCTCGCCCCTTTCTCTCCTGCAGCAGCAGCCTTTCCCACCCTCCCTCCCTTTAGGTGCCCCGGTTTTGCTATGGGCTTCGGCTGGTCGCCGCAAGGGGCCTGGTAGGAGTTTTTCCATTTGGCTAATTGGCTATATTTTGAAGCCTCGTGGTTTTTTCGCCTACCTCGTAGCAAAACGTCACAACTTCCCGGTAGTGGCGGTTAGGCATTGGCAGGGGTATTGTCATGCAAATTGGTCGGGGGGGAGGAGCGCCATCACCTCCCCCACTTCATGAAGGGTAGTTCGTTAAAGGACTCCGAGGGGCGTCGCCTCGTCCGAAACCTACGGAGGCTAGGGCCTAAAGCGCGCCCCCGAGCGGTAACCCCTGGGGGGGCGCCTACGGATGTACATCTCGGGGGGCTCCCCCTGTTTGTGTTTAACCCTTCCCGGTCAGACCGGATAGTTGGTTAGGGCCAATGCCTAAATGCCAATACCTCTCTTACCTGTAATCAATAAAGTTGTGGCCATTTACGCCCATTAACCTTAATTCTGTTGTCTGTGTCTTTATTTCTACTTATGCGGGAGGGGGCGGGTCTTGCCACGCAACAGGGCACATCCATGGACAGATGGGTTTTTTAAAAGCTCATTTACAATTGTATGGTTTTCTTGGGAAGTCTCACTTATTTCATTTTATTACAGCATTTGTACCCCAATCTTCTAAGGTAAAATCACCACCCAATACTGTATTCCATAGAGACAATACAAAACTGGCAAAAATTATTACTATTTCAATGAAAATCTGTATCAGTGCAGTCACTGGTAACACACAATGTGCTGTACTCAGATACAGAGAATTGTGCACTACCTTCTCAAGGCCAGTTAGCCCAGATTCCCTCACTCCTCTCATCCCTTGGATTAGGAGGCATCCTGTATAGGACTTTGTGAAGAACCCTTCCACAGTGCTATGCAACCTTCCAGTTGAGGAACCTGTGGCCCTCCAGATATTGTGGGACTAGGACTAGCACCCTTTCTGGCTACTACCCAAGCTGGCAGGGCTGATGTGACTTGGAGCCCAACAGCACTTGGAGGTCCATGGACAGGGCTGGCCTGCCCATGAGGTGGACTGAAGCAGCCATCTTGGGTGGTGGAATCCTATGGGCAACCATTCCCACAGGCATCCTTCCCACCCCTGTCACTGCCAGAGTCACACAACTTCAACGGTGACTTCTCGCAAGAGTGGCTGCTTACCTGGGACTCCAGGGGAGTGGCAGTCTATGGCCTGATGTGGCCACAGCCTGGTCTTGAAGGCATCATCTGTCTTTGGTGGGCAGCTGTTCCTGCCATGCTCATGAAGAGGATGTGCTACAATACAGTGGTACCTCGGGTTAAGTACTTAATTCGTTCTGGAGCTCCATTCTTAACCTGAAACTGTTCTTAACCTGAAGCACTACTTTAGCTAATGGGGCCTCCTGCTGCTGCCGCGCCGCCAGAGCACGATTTCTGTTCTCATCCTGAAGCAAAGTTCTTAACCCGAGGTAATATTTCTGGGTTAGCGGAGTCTGTAACCTGAAGCGTCTGTAACCTGAAGTGTATGTAACCCGAGGTACCACTGTATTGTAGCACATCCTCTTCATGAGCATGGCAGGAACAGCTGCCCACCAAAGGCAGTACCCCAAATGCCTCAAAGGAAGACCTCATCTCCTTTAAGGGGAAGGCTTGGCCGCCATCTCCTTCAGTAGATGCTTCTGGCATCCTGACCCTTGCAGTCACTTTCCTGTGCACCAGTTGCTAGAGGGATGGCACAGAGCTCCCCCCCCCCTTGCCTCCTGACAACTTGCTCAGGGAAGAAACAGGGATCCACAACGACAAAACCCAGTGCAGGTTATTTTCCTTGCTCTTTCAGCTACTGTAAGTCTCAAAGTCTGCTTAGACAGCTGAGAGTATTGGAGGGCAGAGGCAAGTGTGACTGCACTCCTTATTTTTCCCTTTAAGCTTTTTTTTATAAAAATCTCCCCCTATGAAAAAGTATGCATTTGGCACCAGAAGCAATGTGCACATATAACATGCCACATGACTTTATATGATGATAAAGCATCAATAACAGTATGATTCCATTATCACCAAATCCAATTCTGCTGGTAATGTTTAAAATGTGAAACCTCCAGAGAGCTGATTTGCACCAAGCTAAGAAACGTTCTCAACTTCTCAGCATCTCGTGAACAGTGTCTTCTCTACTTATCAAAATATAGCTCACTAATTGTTAGTAGTACTAATTGAGTTCATTTCTCTTAAGATTTGCTAATTTGAATGTGACCTAGATATTACTGAGCACTTATCATTAAGAAATTTTGCCAAAAGACAGTATGCAAAATTGCAAATGAATTATGTTAATTTATTGGGGGGCTCATAGACATGTATTTCCCACAGTCAGCTACGTGAAGCACTTTTGTCAGGCTGAGCTTTGTCATCCATCATTTTTATCTAATAAGAGTTCTACTTACATACACCATTTAATTCAGGGGTAGCCAACCCAGTGCCTTCCAGATGCTGTGACTCCCAGATCCCATCAGTCTCAGCCAACATAGTCAATTGTGTAGTCTAACAATATATATGTTGGCTACCCCTGGTTTAAGTAAACATGGTTTCAGAAGTTTCTTTTTGCGCTTCAGAATTCAGAGAGTAATAAAGCAAGTTCAGAAATACTTTCATATGGAAGGTGGCAGAGGAAGATGGGAAAATCTCACTCCGTTTTTGGATATTTTCCTTTAGAGGCCTCAGAAACTGGCTGTTGGCTGGATTAACTGCTACAGAAGTGCTACAGAAAATGTCTCCTGGAAAGTCTCAATAAATGCGTTTTTCCTTTCATGCTCAGATATGAAATGATTTCCAGAATTCAGTTTGGGAAGAAACTTCCCAATTGACAGAATAGGTGGTGGTGTGTGTGAACGAACAAGCAAGAGAGGTTATCCATTGGTTTACCAGAAATTTTTATTTTGCTAACACTTTTCTTATGGTGGTGGAATAAATAAAGGCAGCAGAACTGCCAGATTCAACATTCCTGCCAGGTTCACGCTGACAGGATGGAAGGTGGTATCCAAAAATTCTCCAAATCCCCCCATATGTGTAAATCCCCCTTTTAACTTTATGAGGGTTTCCCCTTGGTTTTTTAAATGTTAAAAAAGCCCTGCAGTTTTCCACAGGTTCCACTTCCAAGCATGCTTGGGGAGCAACATGTTGTAAAGTTACTCCCGAGGCAAGGGAAGCTGGCTGCACTTCTTGAAACGCCTTGAGAGTGATGCAATGTAAGGAGACATTACATAACATTCTATGAGGTTTGGCCAGCTCAAAGCTGCAGAGCAAGTCTTCCACCGTAGCAGCAGAAAACACAATGGAACAAGGAAGGAACCAATCTGACCTTCCTGGGAGAGATAGTTGCAGAATGCAGGCTCTGCAATGGTGATGGGACCCTCACAGTCTTCTAAGCAAAGTAAAATATTGAATGAGGACCAAGAGTTATGCACACAGCAGTGGGTGGCACTGTGGTCTAAACAACTGAGCCTAATTGGGCTTGCTGATCAGAAGGTCAGCATTTTGAATCTGTGCGATGGGGTGAGCTCTCATTTCTCTGTCCCAGCTTCTGCCAACCTAGCAGTTCAAAAGCACACCAGTGCAAGTAGACAAATAGGTCCCGCTACTGCAGGAAGGTAAATGGCGTTTCTGTGTGCTGTAGCTTCTGTCACGGTCCTCCGTGTGCCAGTAGTGGTTTAGTCATGCTGGTCACATGACCCAGAAATCTGTCTGTGGACAAACACCGGATCCCTCAGCCAGAAAAGCAAGATGAGTGCCGTACCCCATAGTCACCTTTGACTGGACTTAACCATTCAGGGATACTTTCTTTTCTTTTCTTTTCTGTTCTGTTCTGTTCTGTTCTTTTTTGCAAAGCAGGTCACTTTAATGATCAAGGATGAATAAATGGTAAAAGAGTCTGGACCATTAAAGACTTTAAAATTAATAACCAACAAATATAGGCTGCACCTCTTTCCACACTTACATGGGACAAAAGTCCACTGAACAAAGGTGTACTTAGGCATTTGCTGGCAACCATATTTTGAATTAACTGTTAGAACATACACAGAGCCAATTATATTAGTCATCAAATTTTAATTTCTGTTGCATATTTTCCTCAGCCACATTGATGAGGATGTTGATGATGATGGTGGTGCATTATTTTTATGCTCAATATGAGCAAAGAAGGCTTAAGTGTGAAGCCCAGGTTTCTGTTCTAGCCTGGCCTGGACTAAGCTGCAATGTTGAATGGGCTCTTGCTAACCAGCTTTCCTTTGGAGTGGAATGTTGGGTGGTTGAAAAAGCTGGAGCCATGTAAATTTGGATTGGAAATTATATAAATATAAATTGTTCCATTGACTCAGCAGTTTGATTTAGTTGAGCGGTCAGATTTACCTGTTTATATATGACAAATACAGTTCATTTTTGCAAAATTGGATTATGGATGCAATGACGTCTCCAGTTCTCCTCCTAGTGCTAACATTTCATACCTTGCGTCTCTTAAAATGGCCTGTGTGAACTTATGACCTGCTAAAATAGGCGAGGGCAGGAGTATAGAAATCTCTTTAGTTTCTTTATCACCAAACAGGGGATGAATATATCTGCAAGCCATGAGTCACTTCATTTGTGAATGGGCACCAGTGAAGTATGACTCCCATGACAAGCCTTTTGGGAAATTGGAAGAATGAAAAGTGGTGACTATGACCTTCCTATATGACAGCTTCTGACAAGTCTCTGCATAGTGGTTGAAATTCACATTCATTATTCTTTCAGTTTATTGGCAATACTGTATTAAGCCGTTCTGCTTGGCTCTGGGTACCTTTATTTCCCACTAATTTCTATGCAAGTTAGGAGTGCTTAATAATTTGCCTTATTGAATGGAAGATGCAGCATGAATCCATGACTGTCATAGCGACATGAGGAAAGAAAGATCATTGCACATATTTTTAGTTGATTTTTTCCCTTTGTCTTCTTTTTATCTGAGAACAGTCAGATAAAAGGTATCCAGTGAATGTGATCAATTTAACAAAGACATATTAAGCAGAAATTCACGTCGCTTTGTTATATAGGAGAACATATCGGAATAACTGTGGGTGGCATTTTCCTGGCTCATCTATCTTAATGGATTTCAAAACAATACTATATCCAGATTCAATGTAAAATTACTTGGCTTCCCAAGTGTTGAAAACCTTGGGTAGCCGGGCCAAAACTGACTATAATTATTTAACAAACGTGGACATTCTTTCATCCTAACCCAGAAATACTCTTCCACACACAGGAGGAATGTTGCATGTGAGGAACAGCTGTTCTGCATATGGAAACCCCCATCATGTGTACAAAACTACTGCAGATCTGTTCTGCCTCCCGTGGAAAACAAGGACGTGTGCTTGAGCTCATCATGCAAATCTCAAGCAAATGTTCTAAACAAGTCAACAGATTTTGTTTCTCATATGTTCAAAGAGTTCTGTATTCAGAAATGGGTCCTGTAATGACATTGCAGTGTGAAATGGTGTAATCTGTTCACTCGTTGCAACCACTACCATAAGTACATAGAAACGGGCCTGTTGGATCAGGCAAGAAAGGTCACCCTCCTCTGAGTTGACACCCGTCTGTCTCAGAAGACAATGGAGGAGTGTGCCTTTGGGGATGAGGTCAAACTGTTGGCAGGTTGCAGAGCCTATTAGTCCTCTTTTCAACTGCAGTGAGACAGATACTTTGGAGGAAGTTATAGGACCCAGAGAGGATGTATGTCACGGTCCGGGTTACAGGCATTTGGAGTCCCGGCTTGGTACATCGGGACTGGGGTAGAGGTCGGGAAGCCGGAATCAGCAGTCCAGGGGTCAGGAAGTCCATGAATCAGGATACCAGGAGTCAGGAAGCCAAAGCACAGCTAGGTGGGTAGCATGCTGCTGTGGCAAAGAGCCAGAGGGAAATGCTGGTCTTATATACCCCTCCCGGCCCTTGCCACCAGGTGCTACGAGTCTTCTGTCAAGCCTCACCTGTGCGGCGCACCTTGCCCTTCCAGGTCAAACTCAGGAAGGCCCCAGTCCTGCCAGGCCCTACCAGTCACAGGGCCTGGCTCCTGCACGCACTCCTGACAATGTAGAAGGGGCTGTAGCTCAGTGGTAGAGCACCTGCTATGCAAGCAAAAGGTCCTAGGGTTCAATCCCCAGCATCTCTAGGTATTACAAGACCTCCACCTGAAACCCTGGTCAGTGTCAACAGTACTGAACTAGTTGGACCAATCATCCAACTCAATATAAGGTAGCTTTCTTTGTTCCTACAAGGAAACAACCCTTCCCTGTTATCTGCAACCAGCATCTAGAACTCAGAGAATATACTGTCCTTGAACATGGAGAACCCCTTTAGCTATGACAGCTGTTTGTGTCCCTTGTCTATCTCTGGAATGAACCCAGTATATGTTTTTATTTCATATAATAAGATGTGTACTCTTGGGCACAGATCCTGCATTTGTATTCATGTGACTGGCTAAAGGCAGTCATGTGAAGCTGTTGCCTGTAGTGTTCTATAGAGACCAATACTCCAGAGATGGCTTACTGTCACATCATATTTCAACAGGCGAGGAATTTTATCAAGGTGTAGTGAAAGCATAACAAATAAAAATGGCCGCAATTCTTTAAGAAAAGTTTTACCCCTCCAAACTTACACATGAAAGGTTCCCTATTTATTGTTGTCTCTCTTTAGACTGTATATTTGTTCTTAGCCAATTAATGCAAACTGGGAACTGTGTTGTTAGACTCCTGCTCTCATCAGTCCCAGCCAACATGGCCAATTGTCAGGAATGGTGGGTGTTGTACTTCAAGAACACCAGGAAGGCTACAGGTTCCCTATCCCAGTGCTCAGCCATCAGAAATATAGCAAATATAGTTTTTGAAGGCAATTTCCCCAAATATAATGCATTCTATATATTATTTTCACTAATATATGCATTTTATGAACATTTTCCCCTGTTATACATGTTTTTGTACGTAACTTTTGATTGGAGAACAGCATCACAAAATTTGGAGAAATGTGAATTTCAAAGGATGCTGTGTTTTGGTTCAACTATCGTTTTGAGAAGTATGAAACAGATAGGTTCCTATTCATATGCGAGCTAAACTGAATTTCTTACACACTGATGAATGGAGCAAATACAGTATATTTTCTTCAGTGCTAAAGAGAGATAGCCGACATGGGTTCTCTCATAAATACAGTTCCTGCTATTTAATCTGTCTTGTGCCAATAAAATGTTTCCTTCCACAGAGATGTCACACTCTTTTATAGTTAATGTATTTTTATGAAATGCAAAACACTAAAGCTAAAGGTGTATCTTAGAATCACCAACAATAAAGACATTGTCCTAATGTTTTTTTCACTAATGTGACTGGTTTTTGTATATAATTGGTATGAGGCTACTGAAGCAATCTGTTATTCTATGGAACAGGCCATGGAAATGCATTAGAAGTGCTACGATTTCTTAATTTGTATCTACCTATGCCTCTTTCATAATTCATTTCCCCGTGGAGTTTGTCTATAGGCATAGCGAGTCCCATTTATTCACTGAACAATAGAAAGTATTGCAGATTTACAATATACTAGGATGGCAAAAGGATAGCAACAACCCGTACCAATAAACCTGGGCAGAGATAGTTTGACATATGTTAACTCACTGCTGGGAGACAGACTGTTGACCTTCAGAACATAGGCCAGGCCAGACTATCTAGCTAAGGATTATCTGCTCTGTCTTAATCTGCATATTTTATTATTTTTATTTTTGACTAATTCATACATTACTCACTGAACCAGAGGAGCAACACTACTACACAGTGTTAACTTAAAAAGCACCCATTGAGAAGAATAAGGACGGAAAAGGTCCTCATTCATCAACATGTTTTCTGCATTTGTGGTTCCAATTATAACCGTTTCCATTTCTTTCTTCTCATAGTTTGCCTTCCCTGTCTGCAGTCCTAAACCTATGCAGTATGGACTATTCTCGAGTAAGAGGATCCTGGTTTGAATCTTCTCCATGAAACACATTGCCTATGTTATTTGCTTTAGAACGCCATACATTCCTTTTTTCATACTTAGATTCTTGGTATAATTTTCCATAATCATTCCCCACTGTTAATCAGTTGCTTCTTGGGCAGACATTTTCCAGAATGTTATCTGGGACCTCTTTTCCCTAAAATGTCCGTTCTTTCTTTCTTTCTTTCTTTCTTTTGTTTTCAGTAATAATTATTGTCACCAAAGATAGTAGGCAGAAACATTTGGGAGCCATTCTTCACCCATTTTCCTTTATCAAGAGAAAGCACTACCAATTAACACAATAAAACAAACACTGAAAGCACAAACAAATAAAACGTGAACACTTGTAGCTGCATACCAGTCCTGTTAGCCTTTGATTGGGGCAAATGCCATACACTTCCCAGCATGCTCTGCTCTGAATATCTTGTATAGAAAGATTGGTGTATTCCTAATATGTATAATTACAGGGTCATTGAGGAAAATGATGATATAATTATCAAAGCTTTAATTGTACACTGATAAGTATTCATGAAAAGAGGATATTATTTCAACATGCTATTATTAGTGTCACTTTACTTCTGTTCCCAAAGCACACTATCTTTGTATTTGGGTAGAGCAATCTTCATATTACACCAAGCCAGCCCAGGAGCAGAAGGGAAAACGCACCAAACAGAAAATACAAAAATGGTGCGAAAGTGATAGAAATGTCCCACGCATCCCTGGAACATTACTGTGACCCACCAATCAGGGCCTTGACAGTGCCCACATGCCAAATAGACACAGTGCCCCTCACATTGCCATGCCCCTCCAGAATGCAAGAAATGCAGAACCCTAAGCATCAGTCACAGACAAAGTCAAAGGATTCCTTTAGTGCTGTCGCTTACAGCAACAACAAACACACTCAGCAGATCACTGTGTGATAGGTTTTAGGGGGTTCAGTCTGGATGTTACCACTCATGGGTATCTTTGAAACCTGTGATCCTGTGTATGTAAGGTTAGAATCTACAAGAGGAAACCTTCGTTTCTTAGTAAGTTAATGGCCTTGGTTGGCCAGTTAAGTACTGCCATGTACATGTCCAAAGAGGTTGTCTTGTTGCCATGGAGACAGGTGGGCGAGCCTTTTCCCACCTGACCTGGCTGGATGCATCCTAGAAGAGAGGAGGGCTTTGTGTGAGTTTTGCCTGGTGCTGGAAGCTGAAGATACAGAGACTTGTCTTGCTCTGTGCTGATGTGTAATATGTGGAAATAAAAACCATATACAGTGGTACCTCAGGTTACATACGCTTCGGGTTACAGACTCCACTAACCCAGAAATAGTGCTTCAAGTTAAGAACTTTGCTTCAGGATGAGAACAGAAATCGGGCTCCGGCGGCGCGGCAGCAGCAGGAGGCCCCATTAGCTAAAGTGGTGCTTCAGGTTAAGAACAGTTTCAGGTTAAGTATGGACCTCCGGAACGAATTAAGTACTTAACCTGAGGTACCACTGTATCCTAAAGACACCACTGTCTCTATTGACATTCATTCCAAGGAAACCAAACCCTTGGTAGGTGCTGCAACCCCTGGAGTCTTTTGACACTTGGAGATCGGGGTGTGTTCAACAACTGATTTGAATTCCCCCATTGGACAAAAATGTTACCTCCCCCAAACCCCCAATGGAATCACAGAGCTGAAGGAACTCTCAACATTAAACATTTTAAAATCAATCACCTCTGTGGTTTTCCTTTAATTTTACAAAGATTTTTTCATAAGTCTTCTTAATGATATTTTTATTATAATATTTAGGAACTTTGTTTTAAGGAGCAAATCTCTTTTTATGCTTGCTCGTGACAAATAAGTTTTAGTTGAGCATTAAAAGCTTTTTTAAAAAAAATATTCTCACAAGAAGTTGAGTTCTTCTTGATAGTCATCTTTGAGCTTCTTAAATGTTCTTTTCTGAAAAGCTATAAGTAGAATTAGACTCTCATTTTTTGCCAAATGAACAAAATGCAATCCAGAATTTTGTATGTTAAACAAAGCTGGAAAATATCATTATGTCCTTATTTTTGTATATCAGAATACAACTAACATGCATGGGAAAATGATGTGATAATAGTTGGAGACTCTTTGATGTTACACAATTATTTCACTGTATTTGTGATACAAGTAAAAAGAGGAAATAAAGTTTTACTGTCATATAAGTAATAATACTTTACTCATA
This sequence comes from Podarcis tiliguerta, assembly GCF_965153285.1. Taxonomy (NCBI): domain Eukaryota; kingdom Metazoa; phylum Chordata; class Lepidosauria; order Squamata; family Lacertidae; genus Podarcis; species Podarcis tiliguerta. The sequence continues at coordinate 30,230,519 of NC_139540.1, forward strand.
GGGTAGTAAGTCTATCGCAGTGAAAATATTTCATATTATGAGTAGCTCCTAATGGATCTCTCTAAATATATATATTTACTTAGAATATATGCTAATGGGAACTGATGATAGCCAACCAGGAAAGAGATTTTAAGATCCTTGTGGATTGTTCACTGAAAATGTCTATTCGGTTAAATGGGGGACATGAAAATGGCAAATTCCACCCCAGATGCGATGGAGGATGCTATTCTCACCAGTACTGAAGTAAGATCCATGATGCAAGTCCCATCTGTTTCTGTACATAGAATGGGGAAAGGGGATACCATATTGCCCTTCACATCAGGCAGCAAAGTATATTGGATTGGCCCTTGCAGTACCATTGGAGAAGGTTAATACTAGGAAGTCTGACCAATTGAGGCTGGCCAGAATGGAAGGAGGATCACCAGAGAGCAGCCCAAAGCTCACTGTATGTTTCCCTGCCCCATACCTGTACAGTGATTTAAGAGAAGCCAGAATAGCTGTAAGTGGAGTCATGACACAGGAGGCTTTTGAGATGGTACTTATAACACCAGAGGTCCCAGGGAACCCCCATCCAGTGATTGTGAAGGGCATCAACCATGTTGTAAGCCTTTAAAGTGGAGGTCTTCATCCTAGTCTGTATCTGTATCAGATTTGAAACTGTATCTGCACATGAAATCATTTCATTCCTGTACACCAAAATTTGGCACCAGCTTGGCTGCAGGAGTTCTGGAAGAAGGCATACTAGATACCACCCAACTGTCTTAGGGACTCCTTTATGTAGGGGTTACTCCTTAGCCTTTTCTTCACCCCAAGATATTCTGCCCAGCAGCAGAGATTTGGGATCAGAATTTTCTTTCTTCTATATCTGCTGTCTTCCCACATTGATGAGCCCCATTTCAGCCAGTCCCACCCAACACCCTTCTTCCTTACATCCTTTCCAGGGGGGCGACACTGGCTGTCAGCTTCTTCCTCCTTAGAGCCAATGGCAGCATTTTTTTAACTCAGCAAGGAGGAGAAGTGCAAAACAAGATATGTGCCTGTCATTGTCTCTGTTGCCACCAGCTGTTGACCTCTCTGCCTTCCAGTCTACCAAGCTCAATGTGCACCAGTCACTACTGGTTTCAGGTTTTGAAGGGTGTCAAAATAGCCAGTGTTAGACAGTGTTAGCCCCATCCACTCCCTTCTCACCCTTCTAGTTTTACTAACAAATTGCTATTCTTTCAATGTAACTCAGATTAAGTACCAGCTAATTTCCAAGAGCAATTAAAAATGGCTGCTAATTTGTTGCTGCTATTTCACACCTCTCTTGGAACTGCCTTGAAATTCCATATACTACTTTGTACCATAAATGCCTCTCTACCTACAAACCATAGCCTTTGCCAGTATAACAAATTTTATTGGCAATTCTTATACTCTAATGAAGTAGTAATGAAGAAAGGGAGGGGGGATAGATAATTGGTGGCATATAGGCATGTCACATAAATCGTTGCTTCCATTCCTTGTATCAAAGAATCTTTTTAAAATTTCATCTCCTAAATTGAGCAAACAGAAATGCGGGATATTTTCCCGTATTCTCTGCAATGACATTTGCAGTAAGTTTAATTTATAATATTGTACCAAGTATCCACTTCTATACTGTCATTGAGATTATTGAAATGATAGTTCTGCAAGATAATCTATCAATCCAAACTGCAGAGCTTGGACCAATCTCGTCTATATTAAAATTACCTTCCCTGTAAGAAAGCCATAATTCTTCTCCTTTTTTCACACAACTTTGCTTTCTGTTTTGAGTTTTATGAATAATTGCTTTGTGCTGATCAAAAACAAATTATAATGTACTACATATACTGCCATTGATCACTATAAGTTCTAATGTATAAGTAAAACTATGTTTATGTTTCAAACTAAACCTGACATCTCTATAATAAGATCGCGTACACACTAGATAGCACATTCTATACCATGCCAAGAAAGGCAGATTGCTCAGGTTATGTGAGAAAATTGCCACATTAAAAATAAGATGTAATACTAATAAAAATATGTAAGTATATCTAGTTGAAGACTGAGTGGATGATTAATTTTGTTTTTTAAAAAAGCAATGCTTAGATATCTATTGTGTGTGTCACACACAGAGAGACACACACACACGGGATTGTTTTACAGATCACAAAGCCATGGATGAAGACCTCTGTGAGTTTTCAGAGTGTGGTAGTATGCTGGGGCCAAACGTTTCTTTGGGGAAGGACCATAGAATCACTGACATCTCCAAGTAGAGCTGCCTCAAAACCTGGAGAGCCACTACCAGCCGGTTTAGGGCAGGAGTAGCGGATGTGGTGCCTTCTAGATGTTTTGATGGCCAACTCCCATCCTCATCCTATCATCCCATCTATCATTGACAATGCTAGCTATGGCTACTGGGAACTGTAGTCCAAAACATATGGCTATCCCTGGTGTACGCAACTCTGAGCTGAATGGTATAAAGCTCTAGATGACTTAGACCCCAAATATCTGAAATACAGACCCTCTTGGTAGTTCCACCAGCCTCAGAATTTGGGTGTGGACGCAGGTGGCAGCCTGGAAGAGGGCATTCTCTGCAGCAGCCCGTAAGAGGTGAAATTCCCTCCTCACAGAGGTGCACCTTCATTTTGTAGCTTTCAGTTCATGTTGAAGACACACTTCTACCTTGGCCTTTGACACCTGGCATATATGTCTATCCCCAACCTATTCTTCAGATTGTAAATTGCTGTAACTGAGAATACCATCGTCATTGCAATCCTTGGCACCTCAAGCATCAGGTATATACCACTAATTTATAAAAGAAAATTAGAGCAGTTCACAACAACTGTACAACCTCCATACAATAAAAACCAATGGGACCAGTGATGGATAATACTGGCACCTCAACCTTTTGGCTAAGATAATAATAATAATAATAATAATAATAATAATAATAATAATAATAATAATATTTATTTATTTATACCCCGCCCTCCCCAGCCAAGACCGGGCTCAGGGTGGCTAACACCCAATATAAAAACAAATTGATTGAAATGCAACTTAAAAACAAGATTAAAATACAACATTAAAACATAAATATACAGCCTCATTTAAATGGAAACTCAAATCAAAAACTTTTTAGCGGGATGAAAACGTCAAGTCTTCACCAAGGCTAACTTTCCAGACTGGCCATACATGGACCAGAAAAAAGCCAGGGAAGTCCCCAAATGGGAGTTCCATCACAGGAAGAGAAAGGAAAAAAAGAAGAGGGGGGGGAAATCAAATTGATTCCAAGCTGAATAACTCTGTCTTACAGGTCCTGCAGAAAGAAATCAGATCCTGCAGGGCCCCGGTCTCATGAGACAGAGCGTTCCACCAGGCCGGAGCCAGTGTTGAAAAAGCCCTGGCTCTGGTTGAAGCTAATCTAACTTCCTTAGGGCCCAGGACCTCTAAGGTGTTGCTATTTATGGACCTTAAGGTCCTCTGTGGGGCATACCGGGAGAGGCAGTCCTGTAGGTACGAGGTAAGATCCGATGTGCAGTACCAGGTGACACTGACTGGATAATCTAACCTGGCACAGGGCACTTTCCTTTGAGTTGCTAAACACTATACAGTACAAAGACATATATTTTGGAAGTGTCCTATTTTAAACACAAAGTGGCATATATTCAAACTGGATTCCAGTCTAATATCTAAGAGCACCAAACACCTGTTGGAGGTCATCAGGTGCTAGATTTAATCCTGGAATCCCCATTTCCTTGCTAAAGTTCACCAGGTCCACACATCATTAGCAATACCTCTGACAACACTATTATCTCATGGGATACAGAAGCTCTGCAAATACTCCAAAGCCTTCGGGTGATCTCACAGTTCTCTGACTTGGGGGTGTAGTTATTTGTGAAGCTGGTGTATGATTGTGCATGCAAGAGAGAGAAATATATATATATACACAACTGAATGAAGACAGAAATCTTTGCTTTTGAAAAAGCCGGATACTTAAGCAGGTACATAAGGCTTCCACCTTAATGATCCACTGGTTTTAATGGAACCCTCAAGTTAGAGGGCTAAGGAGTTCAGTTTCAGTCATGCAGTGTGCGTTGCTGCCTGGTTTAAATATGTGCATTTAAGCATAGGGCCACATTCCATGACACACAGACTCCAGACACATCTTTGATCATTCTTTGTGATGCATAAAATATGTCACAGCTGTGCTATAAAAGACAGCAGCCATCAGGTAAGACTGTCACTTGCCCTTGTTGGATTGAGCGGGTTGGGAGGGGGTATGAAATACTGATTTTTGGTCTTATATTTGGAGGAAGTGGGTTGCTATTGGGGGGGGGGAGCAATCTATTTCATCTGTTACACCAGGACTAAGGAAATAGGTGTGTTTTGAAAGGGGCAAAAGAGAGAGGAAAATATCTAAAGATCCGGTGTCAAAAGATGAGTTTAGTTTCCAGGAAATAATGGAATGTGTTTCAAACTCTGCAGCTCTTTTTTCAAAGGTCCTAGAATACAAAAGACACATATACACATTAAGATGGTTTTATGTGACTCTTATTCCTGGATTTGTTATTTCAGTAAAGATATTAAATAAACAGACTGAAAAGAACAGATCTAGCTGATATTTTGTTTCAGCGTCTATCTAACAATTCTTGTGTTGTAAGTTGTAAATATGTTACCTGCTGGCTGACTCTAAATGCTACGTTTTCCAAAAGGATTGCCTGTTTCTCTCGGGATAGGATACTTTGATTTCTACTCCTCATACATCTTATTTTAGTTTAGAGGTTCAAATGATCTGGGTAATAAACAGACAATACCCATAAGGAAAAACACAAAGCTCTGAAAGCCATGTCTTTCCTAATAATTCACAAACTTTTCAAAATATACTTTTTTATGGAAACATGAAATATTTCTATTAACATATTGATAAAATAGAATTTTAAAACGGTGTTGGCTGAAATTTGTTTTGTTGAATGTAATGACTTTGTTCCCAGTTAGTTAATGTGTTGAGTCATATCAAAAATTCATACCTCATTATTTATGGGGCAGCAAAGGAATCTCATGCAATCAAAATAAAAATTGCTTTCGGAGAGAAGTATGAAAACCGCCTTTTGTGCAACATTTACTGAGCATACAATGTACAAGATTAAAAATAATAACAATGGCATCACTTTTTAACAGGAGATAGAGGCTCCACACACTAGCATTATTATACAGTAGTTAAGAGTTTGCGATATTTATCAGGACCCTACTTTATTCAGGTACTGAAAAGGAACCATGCTTCTTCTGTACTCTTTTAAAGTATGTAGTTATGTGTAATTTCACTCTGGATATGTTTGCTACAAAGATGCTATTTTCAGGCAATTCTAAACAGACTAAGGAGTCCTAAATCCTACTGAGATCAGTGGGGCTTAATCCCAGAAAAGTGGAAATGTCGAAGCTGCACTAAATACTTTCTCATGAGTAAACATGCATAGGTTTAATCTGAAATGGCTGAATATGTATCTCCTGGCACCATAGGTCACATGCACACGCCCCACAACCGGATAACCTCCCAGTGTCATAGGGAGCCCAGCAGGGGATATTATGCCCATGATCTCCCGAAGCCTAGAACTAGTGCTGCATAAAACCACAATGCCTGCATCATTGTGATGAATATGTCCAGATGTTGGGTTATTTGTGCGGAAGGATTTCTGGAATAAGGTCATAAAGGTAAAGGGACCCCTGACCATTAGGTCCAGTCGTGAACGACTCTGGGATTGTGGCACTCATCTTGCTTTACTGGCCAAGGGAGCTGGCGTACAGCTTCTGGGTCATGTGGCCAGCATGACTAAGCCGCTTCTGGCGATCCAGAGCAGCGCACGGAAACACCGTTTACCTTCCCGCTAGAGCGGTACCTATTTATCTACTTGCACTTTGACGTGCTTTCGAACTCCTAAGTTGGCAGGAGCAGGGACCAAGCAATGGGAGCTCACCCCATCGCGGGGATTTGAACCGTCAGCCTTCTGATCGGCAAGTCCTAGGCTCTGTGGTTTAGACCACAGCACCACGTGCATCCCTTCGGAATAAGATCATAGGAACTCTAAATATTATTGTTAACAACAGATTGGATAGAGACTCTTAAGAGCACTGTTGCATCATTTAGAGAAAGTTAGCACGCAACATCAAATGTTGTGATGCATTTATCAAGTATGGTGAACACTGAACCAGTAAGCATTGGCAATTGGTTACAGCCTCTTCTATTTAGATATTGACTAGTCAATAGCTAAAATGAATAAATTTACCATTTAGGTGAGAGTAATCCTGGCTTTGCAAATTTTAATATTTTTTAAATACATTTTCTGGAATTCCATATATTATCATTATTTACAAAATTACTATCCTGCCCTTCTTCCCAGAAAAGCCCAAATTCTTAATACGTAGGATATATATGTTTTGCTCTCTTTTCTGATTTAATGTTTCTAAATTCACTTTTGGTAGTGAACTCATCCAAAAAGAAAGAAAAGGTAGCTGTTTTGCAGCAGGTTGCCTGGTGAAAAGATAAAAGTCACCCTTCTTCCATCAAAGCAGACTCCGAAGTCCCATTGATTTCAATGGAGATACTGAAGAATATGCTTGCATCTCTCCAGTGGAATCAGTTGGACAGAGAATGCTTAAATTTGGCTGGATGTATGTCCATTATGTTAGTTAGAAACTGATTAGAAGGAAAAGCTTTGCCGGGAATTAAAATACAGCACCCAACAGGCAAAATTGATTAGGAGGCTACCATCTGGCTGGAAAGTTTTTGCCATATGTTTTGACCAACGTAGCAAAACAAAGGGTTTTATACTGTCACCACCTCCAGTTCTGTTTTATAAATTACATTCCATTTTATTATAAGTATGAAAAAGATTAGGGAATGCTTCATTCATCTATGACTGGCTGCCTAATTGGAAAACAGGCACTATATAAAATTTTAAGAGATGTATGCAGTGAACACGGATTGGTTGGAAAATCATTTGACAGCTGAAAGCAACAGAGGTCCAGGAACTGCTATAAATTGTTTATTATGTAGATCTTTAATTCTTAATAAGTTTTATTCAAATAATTCTTTTATGTTCTATGTTCATAGTTTATCCTTGATAATAACTAGAGGAAAAATTCTTACAAAAAATCCTGCAGGGTGGAGTAGGAGGGGAATGTCGCAAAATTCATGTGCAGTATCAAACACTTGCAATATCAAAAATATATTTAGGGGTTTTTTCCCCTTTAGAAGGCATAATTTCATAAAGAATAAATTTAAAAATTTCAGTCTATAGGAGTGTGTATGAATGTGTGTGTGTGAGTGTGTGTGTGTGTGTAGGTTGCTTTTGGAAAAACAGCATATCAAGTTCAAATGAAATTTAGGAATGTTAATCTCTTTTGCAGCTGCTATTTTTGTTTTATAGTATTGTTACAGCTGTTTTTAATTTCTTTTAAGAAATACTAAACCTTTAGGAGTATTCCCAAGTGAAACACCACAGCACAGATAATTGGTTTCATTGCAATTCAGATTATGAACATCATTTTTCAGTTGTTACTTTCAAACTATATACACAGCTAAATCTGTAAGCCATTTTCTTCATTTCTGCTACTATCAAAAATGTAGAAAAGGTGAACAAAAAGCACAGTGAAGGCTTCACAGAGCCTTGCTGTATGCCTAATGAGCCGTTGTGATGCTTGGAAATATTTATGGATCAATATACTGCGCTGACGATGTATGCACAAACATATTGCAAAAGCATTGCTGGCTGTGACATCTACACATAGATGACCAAATTCATTAGATTGTCACGGGACATTTTAAATTTACACCTCTGGGCAGCAGCTGTGCTTCTGCATCCCATGGGTGTTACTTAAAGGAAGGGCAGGCAGTGTAAAATAGGATTTGCATTCTCCTTAAAGTGTAAATTTCAACATATAGCAGCTATAGCTCTGAGGCTGTTGCTGCACATACGATTTTAAATGTGCCTGCTAATGTATATGTATGATAAAGCAGTCCTTGACTTCACAACAAACACACTGTTTCATACCACTAGAAACCGTACCTAATGCACTTTAATCTACATCAGAGAGTAATCTTGCAGGCTACTAAATAGGGATGAAGTGAAATTTCTCAAGTTTCAAGACCTGAGAATAATTTAGCTAGCTTGCAAGATTCATATAGGGAAGGCTAATATTGAGTGAATCTCACTAAATAATCTCTTTAATTTATACAAGTTTTTGTCTTAAATGGAAACCTTTAATACAAGTATCCTACAAGAATAACTTACCTCCTCTGTTTTGCATGGTTGGATGCCAAGGAATTTTTTGCCACTTTCTTCTAGCTACACTGAACACAAGGATGCCAGCGGTGGGGGTGATGGGGAATCTGTTTGGTTTTCATGTTAATGCAAACTCCCTAATTTGCATTTCCTGGACCAATACTTGAATGAAAACGTTTCTATTTTTTGAAATTTGCACTTTTACAGGTTTTGTGATGCAGTTTTTCAACCAAAAAATGTGTATTTTAAAGAAGTGTACACTGTGGGGAAAATATGTGCAGAGTTCACATATCAGTGTACAAAATGCATTATATTTGGGGTGCTTGGAAAAATTAGGCAAATGTACATACAAAAATACATCTATTTGTAGAAAAAGGAGGAAATTGTGTACAAATTTCCATGCAGACGTTTTAGAAAAATAAATGCAATCTGATGTAAAAGTGGGATAAGGTTGGAAAAAGGAGAAACTGAGAGCAGCTGAAAATAAAACATTCATCCATCCCTAATTGAGTATCAGGATTCAGAAAGACTAAGGACCCTACAGACAGGTGAAAAATAAGCTATCCTTCTGCAGTGTTTCAAACCATCTTTCCTTTCACCTGAAAGATAATGGCAATTAAAAAAATAAATAAGAAGCTGCCAAAAATGCAGGACCCAGAATTGCATCCTAAGCAAAGATACTGGGTTGATTTCATGCCATCCCACCCTAGTAAAAACACCAGGACACAATGAGAAACCACTTGGGACCTGTAATGGAACAGCGACTGAGGGAGTCACAAGGCATTTCCTGGAGGGCATGTGAGATGTCAGCAAAGGCAGGTACACACTATGTTAGCGCCATGCAAGTGCAAGGTTCCTTAATGGCTACCTGGGTATTGCATTGCCATGGACAGAATCAACAACCCAAAATGGGTCATGCAAGCCAGTTAGGAGACAGGAATCCACCTGGTGCTGAAGATGCGACTCTCCATGCCTTTGTCACATCATGACACCATGCAGTAACGGTTTTAGGTCATCATCATCAGATCAAGGATGCCTGATCAAGGGACAGTAATGGCTGTCTTCCACCGAATTGTCTAATAAGCTGCAACTGGTGGTCCTACAGAGAAGAAGCTAGTACATCAGAAGCTAGAAAACTGACCTGCTAATTTTCTATGTGCTCCACTTGCGATCTTAAATGGTATACTGCAGAAAGTGAATAAACCAGATTGCACAATGATCTTAGCTCTGAGTCTCTGAAACAACACACACACACACACACACACCCTTTTTTTGGTCTTGAGTTTCTGCAGTGCCTTTTTTGTACTGGAACACATAAGCCCTGAGATGTAGAGGAAATGGGGTAATACTTTCCTGCTCAGTTTCTCAGAGCATTCCAGATGCTGGGAATTTCTGGCCTACCTACAGCCTAATGATAGCTGAACAATTGCCATCCTTTGTGGTATTGGCATAATATATTTCATTCTTGCTGAATTCACGGGTTTTTTTTGTTCTCATCGAAGAACTTTGATTCTTGGCATGGCAAAATCAAAAGTGTCACTTCTTAAGAAACCATTATACTGTTTATAGTTTAACACCTAGTGAAATGGAACAGAACGAATTGGGATGGGCAGGATGTTGTTTTGAAGTCATTTAATAAAACCTAAGTGAGATGATATACTTCCGCATCTGGAGTTGTGCTCACTGACCATTTTTATTCACCGAAGTGCATAAGAAGCTGAAAGTATGAATCAGACTTTGATAGCTGAACATGCAAGGGTTGCGCTGGCACGATGTGTGAAGCATGCCATAGAGTCAACTCGCTCCAGTGGTCTGTCTTTGAGCCAACTAATGGGGTGAGTCCCAAATTATTTAAATTTATGTGGCTGGGAATGATTCACTCATAGGTTTGCTAGTCCCTTGCCCTTAAAAATAAAGAAACAGCATCTTCCTTTTGGGTGGTGGGGGGGAGAACCCCGCAATGGAAAATATTGGTCTCTTATTTACAGCATATAAAATGACTGATGTGCACCAAAAATTATGCAGGGAGAGGAAGGGATACTTCAACATGGAATTATAAAAAATGAAAGAAACTGAATCATGTGTCTAACCAAGATTGATTTCTGATTGGCTGAAAATCTGTCAACTGTAAAGCAAGCCTAAGTTGTTGAAAGTGAAAGGCCTGTAAGCCTTTTATTAGCAGAAGCTGGATCAGGATCCAAACTTACAGGCTTAGAATAGACCTATTGAAATGAAAGTGACTCATGACTAAGTTCTGCTCCGATCAGGACCCAGAGCAGAATCCTAAACCATGTCTACTGAAAAGCAAAACCTATTTCATTCAATGGGGCTTACTCCCAGATAAAAAGAGATGGTATTGCAACCTGGATCCAAACTGAAGGACCCATATTTCTTTATGTACAGAGCATGGTAGACAAATTTGGCTGCTTTGGCACCCCAGTTGCCCCAACTATGAGATACTTCTAGGGAAGCTTGATCATTGTGAATTCTGATATAGACTGACCAGATCAGCATATCTTGGACAGACTGGAATTTAGCTATCTCCTGTGTGTTTTGCACTTGTTCCTGCACACTGCTCAGCTTTTTTTTTTGCTTTTTTTTAAAGCATCAAAACATGGTTAGACACTCAATGCTTTTTAGAAATGCTTGCTTTAAGAGAAAAATTAATGTGAATTTTTATACAGGTTTTTTGGGGGGGGGGGATAAAAATAATGCAAATTAATGCTGAGGTAGGGTAGAACTGACTTATGGGTAAAAACATACAAAAAGGACTGGATTCACCTATCCTCCCCCCTGTGACTTTATACAAGCTATTTGTATTCTGGTATGAATATTAAATACACATGGGATGTGCCAGATGTTCAGCACAGAAGCATGTATGTTCCTGTGAAAGCCTCTCTATTGCTCTCATCAAGAAGAAATCAGGAGAGGGACATATACTCAGTCCAGAACCAGAATGATGTGTACATGCACAACTTCCATGCTACCCAGATATGTAATAGTATCTGGTTGAAGATTATGAATTGGTTGCATTTGCGACATTGTAGATCCATTCATATGTTTGGGGCAAACCTGTGGGGACTTCCTGTGGGGAGGGGTTAGCCCTGCCCCCAGTATCCCCACATGCACCAACTTCATTGCAGACTTTCCTGGATTCTAGAGGAGGAATCTAAGCAAGTCTGGTATCAGGAACTCTTAAAACACAGGTTTCCTGATTGCAGTGAGGTTTCTAAGTTTATTCAGATGGATGTCATTCACATTCACCACCACCACCACCCAAAAATTGTCCCAAGTGGAGCAAGCACACAAGGGAACATTGGGGGTGCACTTGCCATGCTCAGTATTTGAAGAACATATACATCTGAATAAGAATATACCATTTAAATCTTACAATACTAAGCAGAGAACTCTAGGATAGCATTTCATATTACATAAGGCATTTGGTTTTCCAAAGGATTTCCCATTATGGACCAAATTCAGGGTTCCCAGTTGCATGTTTGCCTTGTAAAGCTATTCAGGGAAGAAGCTATAGGCTGCATCCTTCCTTATTTCAGAAGTATCCCCACTGCCTTCAGTAAAGGCCAACTATCCATCGCCTACAATGAACTGTGTGTATTACTTTGGGGGGTAACCCACATTTTTCTGTTTGGAGCCTAGTCTAAAAAGCTGCACTTAAATCCACAAACCTTATGCTGTTAAGATATTTCGTGGCTAAGGAGCCAAGCCTTATGTCATGTGCTCAAGCAAAAGGACATTTATCTAGGTGGGGATTTTCATTCTATATACAGGGCTATGTCCCACATTACTTTTAGAAGACCCATCTGTGGCTTAAAACACATGAAAATGGAATCTGGGAAGTGTAATACATGCCTCTACACCAGATGCAGGGGATTAAAGGGAATGGATATCATCTCCTACCCTGCTTATGAACTTCCCAGAGGCATCTGGTTGGCTACTGACTGTAGACAGAATGCTGAGTGATATGGACCATTGTTTTGACCCGGCATGGCAAATCATATGTTCTTATGCCTTTTCCCAAGAGCAGACAGATGACCTCCAGACAGACACACTTTCAGAAGTTCACCCTACACTCAGCAGCTCTCAGAGAAAGATGTGCCTCACACTTCTCCTGTTACATGCCATCTGTGTCTTCTGAAATAGCATGGGAAATGACCTTAGTGACCTCTCAGCAAAAGAAATTCACTGTAAAATAGAAGACAATAAAATTGCAACATCCAAAAATGGTACTTAGGTTAAAAGGAACAAATTCTAAGGATGGATTTACCAGCATATTGGGAAGCACTCGGTGAAACTTGAGGTTCCTCCTACTCATCACCAAGAGTCTTGGATGAATAAATGGGAAGCCCCTTCGGTGTGTCAAGGCCACCATTTGCAGGATCTTTCCCTGGTTATGGAACAAAACAGATCCTATAAGAAGAACCAAGTAACAATGAAATAGCCTAATTCACGTACAAACAAGCAGGGTATGGTACTGAAATGAGAAAGAATTTTTGATGGGGCTCCCCAAGGCCCAGTCTTGGAGGCTGTTTTTAATATTATCCCACATGGTGAATGGCTAAGAGTCAAGACCTTTGTCTACAGCCCAACCCATCCCACATATGCAGGTTACCAAGAATGTAGGTTGTTTCTGATCATTGGTCTTATTACTTGATAGCCACAGCCAGTCAACACCTATTTAGAACCAGGAGACAGGACTTCCTGGTCAGAGTACTTTTAAAGGAAGATTAGAATCTATTTGCTGTGCATTTTACAAACAAAGCCATGGAAGCGACTTGGTCTGGACAAGTCTTGCTGAAACCAGTGGACCTGCCACAAAGCACATTAAGCTGTTTGAGGGTTGGAGCCCAAAAGTTTAAGGGAAACTACACTAAAATGTTTGCACATTTCAAAGAAATGATGTGACAAGTGGTAGCATTTTGAGGAAAGTGACAGCTGATCAGAGACCCCAGTTTCTAAATTCTGTTGACAGGACAAAGAAATGAGGGAAAAGATGGTGCGTGCCTTGATTTAACATAATTCTCGGTGCAGAGTCTGTGCGAGCACATTGTGGGATGCAGTTCTCTCAGAGGGTTAAGTGCTTTAAATGGATGTGAAATTTGAGCGCACTCCTAAAGTGGGAACTCTCTGGAGGAAACTTCATGCATTTTTTATTTCTCGAGTAAAATAAAAAAGAAGTTTGATTCAATATACAGATGTTTTCCTCTTTGATGTTTGAAAAGCTCTGGGAAAACACATCTAACAGCTCTCAGCTGTATTTGTTTAGCTCAGGTAGCTGGAGATTTACGACAACACGCAGTTGAGAGAACAACTGCATTGCGATTGTAATTGTTCTGCAAGAGACTGAACAGTAATTTCGAGCCAAACAGAGCTTCAAAGTGGAAATTTATCTGTAGCAAATGTGTCTTTGTTTCTATATTGATAATAGGAATTACTGATGATTCCCTTTTTTTCCATAATAGATGCCAAATTTGGTGAGATTATATAGTAGTCAAAGGTATATGCCAATGGTGTTGAGGAATATTATATGCGATACTCTTGTGGTTTAAAAAAGGCATTCTGACAAAAGTGTTGTCTAGTTCACAAATTTCCCTATGACTCAAGGCATATTTAGGTTTCTTTTTAAAAAGTGTGTGTTGTATTTTTAAAGTAGCTTCTAGGCAGGTGACATTTGGTCAATTTTTATAGTTAATCCCCCTTTTCTAAAACCATTGCTGATACTGGTGAATAAAGAATAATAACTCAATCAGAGGAAAGGAGTATGATTCCAAAAGTTGAGATAGACATCTGTGAATCTGAACAGATACAATAATTGGTTGTTGTTACTGTTCTTGTTAAAAGGCATGCTATTGTATTATTTTTAAACTCCCTCAAGCACCAACTGGTAGTTGTGGTGGCCAGATAGAAAACTCTCTGTAACGGTATAGATGAGGCACAGAAATAGTGCACTGAATGTTACCTAAATTCATGAACATAAAATCATATCACAAAACCGTTGCAATGTTAATCTGCTTACATGTGTGCATATAATGACAATGCAACTTAGTTCAATATTATTGTACTGTTTGAGATTCAGTACAACCTCATTATTCTGAATGGCTTGGGGAAACATTCAAACTTGGCCTGCACCAAGTTGGGCCAAGAAGGAATTATAGTTCTAATTTTGTATGGAATTTTGTAGAGGCTAGAGTTCAGAAAAACCATCCCACAAAGCCAGGACCAGAAGGTTATCTTCAATACTTAATGTGGATCTATAGTTTTATTTAATAGCTAATGTACTGCTGATTTTACAAGTGTCTGTACATCGCAAACAGTAAGCTATGGTTTAGGACAAGCTAAAGAAACAAATAATGAGCGTGAAAATTTGCTGAGCCATGTCATGTAGCATATAGATCACAAAACCTATATATAAAACCAGGGAGCTCTGCCTGTCTTCCAGTGGAGGAACAGAGCCCAGTGTCTTTACTCTGCTCATATAAATTGAATAAATGTCATTCTTGTTGAAGAGAAATGAAGAGTAATTGATTTTTCACTATATCTGAGTTCACTGTAAGTAGGTTTCAATGTACGCAGAGTTGTTCCCTGCTACCAGGCCCATACTTTTTCCAAAACAGACAGATTCTCTTAATAACAGGTCCCTAGCCCAAGCACATGAAAGCAATTAAATAGTAATTACACAACTAATTAGAAAGCCTATAAAGATGCAGGCCTGCATCTAAACAACATCATTAACTAGAGACCATAACCAACGTAATTACTTTGTTGCTGCTGATGGCTGCCATTGCTGCAGGAGAATGCGGCATATAAAGATGGAGGGGGACAAATTTCATCAGCAGAAATAAGGTGCGTGAACTAGTTCAAAGAAAGGGTATATTAACTTTCCAATTAGAAGTGCTAGGCTGCGAATACTATGCAACACCAGTTACACCATTTCTGATCTTGGTTAAGCTACTCCAGAAATAGTTTGCTTTCCGTAGACCTCCTGTCTTCCTTCCTAAATCTCTTCCACCTTTGGCTCAAGGATGATGCAATGCTGAAAGGGCGCAGGGGGGGGAGTAGATTGTGGAAGTGGCATAGAATTCAGCTCCCCCCAAATCTCAGCATTCTCCTTTAAGCAAACAAACAAACCAAACATGACCACAAGGTTTATAGCACACCTAGATGTGAAGGCCCTGCAAACAAAGCTCTTTGCCCCCTTTTTATGCTTTGCGAAATAAAAAAGAGAGGCTGATTCAAAGACTGGCTTGCTGCGAAATGTTTGGTGTTCAGATGGTGACTCAAGGCTGCTTCACTTGAGAAGTATTGTTTTGTACTTGGGCAAGATGAACAAGAATGAACACACACTAGTTGGATTGGGTACTGGTTGTTGCTACTGTTGCATTTCTATCCTGTCTCTCCATATAAATCATGGGAGCATACATAGGAGCCACATTAGGCTTTGATCACACCAGAACCTGCTTGGATTCAGCAAGGTGGGTGTGTCATATGCCTTCGGACAGTGTTCTGGGACCTTGGCCATGTTCACATGCATTTTTAACATGACTGGTGTCCAAGGATTGTAGCCGGTGTTGTTTGTTAGTGACCTGAGTGGGCTTCAGATCATAGAAGACAGGCTTGTGCAGAGCTTGTCTGAGACCTGGGGCAGCTGGGAGGCCTGGGGTACTCTTGGCATGACAGCGGAAGTCTGGCAGCTCCCTAACAGGGTGCTCTTGCTGCCTTAGCCCTCCAAGGCCTGGGACAAGTGTACCCAACTGCGCTTCCCCCCTTCTGCACAGGCCTGATAGAAGAAGACCTCACTACTCTCTCCTCTCCCTTGTAATCCCCTCATAATCTACACTGGAGGCATGGGGGACCCTCTAAATCAGATGTTGGAAGTGCACTGAATGAGAAGAGAACAACGAAGTTCCATTGCACAAGTGGAAGCCTGCTCATATAGCATTGTAAAGGTAAAGGCAAAGGGCCTGACCATTAGGTCCAGTCGTGGCCGACTCTGGGGTTGCGGTGCTCATCTCGCTTTATTGGCCGAGGGAGCCGGTTTACAGCTTCCGGGTCATGTAGCCAGCATGACTAAGCCGCTTCTGGTGAACCAAAGCAGCGCATGGAAATGCCGTTTACCTTCCTGGAGGAGCGGTACCTATTTATCTACTTGCACTTTGACGTGCTTTCGAACTGCTAGGTTGGCAGGAGCATGGACAGAGCAACGGGAGCTCACCTCGTCGCAGGGATTCGAACTGCCAGCCTTCTGATCGGCAAGTCCTAGGCTCTGTGGTTTAGACCACAGCGCCACCCGCGTCCCTATATAGCATTGTATCCACCCTAAATATACAGTATAAGCAATTTTCATTGTGCTGATTCAAGTACATATATTGTATAATTGAATATCTTGCTCAAGTAAAGAATAACATTTAGAATGAAGCATTCAGCCTGGAGGAGGGCTCTCCAGGCCTCTCTTTGTGACCTTGTTTCCTACCCCAAGTACTGAGATATGTCCTTGAACTCTAATGCTTCTTGTCTGCTTGAAGAATAGGGACAGTTGTTTGTGTGTGTAAAAACTACCCAACCGTACAAAGGTAAGACTCATCTCTGTTGCTCCACCTAATTTTGCCTCTGGCCATACCTACCACTGGCCTGTGGCCTGCAGAAGGGACTGTGGCCCTTGGGTTGAAAAAGGCTCCCTATTCCTACCTTAAATAGTCCTTGGACATCTGGTGGGTATGAGATGTTCTGTTCCAGAAGGACAATACTCCTGGTCAGTGAGGATTAACTCTCCAAATGGCTCCTACTCTTTCTCATATCCTATCCAAGGGGTATGAGTCCTGACAGCTCATTGTCTACCTTACATCAGGAAGCCCCAACTTCAAAAGGAATGGTGGCCTCTGAATCTTGGCTCCTCTGTCAGTGGCTTCACTTCTGCCATGATTTATCTCTACTTTTGTCATGACTTCTAATAACAAATCTCGGAGTCACTGAGCAGTAATTAAATGTTTATTTAAAATATTCAGGAGATCTCAAGAACATATGGGGACTGTAACTACCCTGTCAAAATTACCAGAATTGCTGCTGTATTAAATTATTCATTTATTCAAGGTACAGAATTTTAAAAAGGCTTCATATTGCATTTATCTTGATTGCATTAAATCAATACCACCGACCTGAGAATTGTGTGTGTGTCCCCCAACCTTTGTTAGTAGCAACTACCTCAGCTCTCTCAGAGCAGAAGCAATGCCACGCGCATGCACAGAGATGCTAGTGGTTGCTAGCAGCAGAAGTAGCCATTGCTTAAGGATTTTAGCCAAAGAGCTTAAGGGCCCTTTATAAACTGCGATTTGAAAACAGAGCATGCCAATACAGCTCTGTACAGTAAAGGGTGGCTTCAAATCAACATTTGCTAGTTGTCTGCTACAAATTGGTGGTGTGGTGTCTCTAACCACATGGAGTTTACTGCCTGTTAACCTAGATAGACAAGCAGTAGGGGGAAATGCAGTAATCATTGTTTCACCAGCTAGCAGAAGGCAAAAGATAACTGGCTCTCTATCAGAACTGGGGAGAAGCAGAAGATAGATCAAGCTCTACTGGTTAGGGTTGCCATACAAAATACTACAGTTGACAGCAGTGTCCTGGAAGAAATTGGCAAAAAACCCCAAAATGTCTGGGAAAATCTAAAATCTGGACAAATGGCAGCCCATGCCAGCAGTGCCTTTTCTGCTGATTTTCCATAAATATAGCTGGAAAACGGCTCAACAACTTTGGCCAAAAAAAAAAAAAAAAAAAAGGTCCAGATTTCCACTGTTTGAAATATGGCAGTCCTACTACAGGCGTGCTCTGGTCCATGGGGTCACGAAGAGTCGGACACAACTAAACGACTAAACAACTACTACTACTACTACTACTACTACTACTACAGGTAGATCTCTGAGTGACTTGCTATAGATCTGCAAGGCTTCCTGGCTGCCTGTTGTTTAACCATAGCAACAACAAAACAACTATATTAGGCCAGGAGTTCACTTTGTCTAAACAGCTTTGGCCCTGTATATCTCTGTGCATCTCCACCCCCATCGTTCAGCCCGGACACTGAGATCTAGCTCCAAGGGCCTTCTGGCGGTTCTTTCACTGAGAGAAGTGAAGTTACAGGGAACCAGGCAGAGGGCCTTCTCGGTAGTGGTGCCTGCCCTGTGGAACTCCCCCCCCCCATCAGATGTCAAGAAATTTTTTAATAAACTATCTAACTTTTAGAAGACATCTGAAGGCATCCCTGTACAGGGAGGTTTAAAATGTTTGTTGTTGCATTTTGTTTTAATTTGTTGGAAGCTGCCCAGAGTGGTTGGCTAACCCAGTCCAATGGGTGGCATATACATAAATTATTATTATTATTAGTAGTAGTAGTAAAGAATAATGACCACAGTTCATGTACACAGAATGGAAAATGGCAGGATCCTCAAAGATGTACTTTATGGGGTGTTGGCCTCAGGTACCAGGCCGGTTGGCTGACCAACTATGCATTAGAAAGATGCCTACACATGACATGAAGGCTCGCAACAGTAACCCTGCCATGTGGGTATCCCTTGCAGACAACTGCAGTGCCTGGAGACAAACAGGTCTTGTATCTATCTCAATGCCTGGAGTAGAAATGACCACTGGGAGGAGTGCAGAGAGAAGAAATGCCATAATGCATCTGGACCAGCAAAACCAGACCCTGACATCTGTCCCAGCTGCATCAAAACCCCAAGGGTGCACTCTTCCATTGTCATGAGATAAGGAAAGGTGCCCATGATTGTGTGCTATAGTAAACTGCTTTGATATTTTTCTATGAAACAGTGGTACTGACAGCTCCTCATGCTTGTGCCCCACTCCTGTTCTGCCCTTTTAGTGACATTTCAGTGACGTCTTTATGCTGTTTCTGGGTCACTTCTGGGTTTGGCGCTGTGCATGTGTGCACGATTTTGCACTTATTGGTTGTGCCTAAAACGGGGGTTGCCTGTATATTAATAATTCCCTAAATAAATAAATAAAATCTCATATTTCAGAGCAGATTTTTGCATTGTGCAGTATTTTGTGAAAAGCCTATAGTTGATGTTCATTTGAAACACGGGCAGAGTGACCAGGAGGAAACAATTAAAGGAAATGTAACACAACTTTTATGTTGTGCCCCACCTTGGTATTTTATGTGGGTGGGTGGGTGGGTGGTATATACACTCATTTAGAAATACATAAATGAAATAAGGGATAAAAGAAGTATTTAAGCAAGGGGCAGTGGCAAAAAATATACATGCACTCCAAACTGGGGCGTTGTGATAGAGAGGGATACCTGCCTAGATGGGAATTTGGAGCGTAGTCTGGCTTTCTCTTGCAATTAATACCTTTCAGTTCATGTGTGACTAGAGATAGGGGGAGAGGACAGAGAGCTCCATCAAACCTTTTGCTGATCCTCTCCCACAACACAGAAAATGGCTAGATTTTCAAACTGCATTTTTTATATGGCATTTAGCATGACTGGCATACTCAAAACTGAAGGAATGGAGGGCTTCTTGTTAATGGTTCATGATACATTATTGTAGTTCTTAAATGAAAGGCCCACTGGTGTCCTCCTTCAAAGAGCAGCCATTATTTTCATGAGGGAGTAGCTTAGCAAATGCAGGATACTTTCAGCTTGGTAATGGACAAAAGATTCGTTTTGCTATTCCAGTAGAGGAGTCTATGGCACATACTAACACACTGGCATATTCACCATCCTTGGATAACGGAAAGATCTTCCTCCAGCGTCTCAGGATCATGCTGCAGTAGCAAGGATCTTGACTCAAAGGAT
The DNA here is from genome assembly GCF_965153285.1 of Podarcis tiliguerta. Taxonomy (NCBI): domain Eukaryota; kingdom Metazoa; phylum Chordata; class Lepidosauria; order Squamata; family Lacertidae; genus Podarcis; species Podarcis tiliguerta. The sequence goes on from NC_139540.1 coordinate 30,250,619, forward strand.
GCAATTTGCATTCTGACTGCAGTCTTTTCTTCCTTACTGTGAGTTCGGGGGGGGGGCGGATGTTCCTTGGATACTTTTGCACTGGAAGCTTGCCTTGAGTGTTCATGGCTCAGCTCACAAAAGACTATCAAGCAGTTATCAGCTGTAGCAGATTTCAGTCACCGGCAACCTGAAACTTAATTGAACCAGTGACCTAAGGGTGAAAGGGTCTGTTTCCCATTATCAGTTCCCCGAGTCATTCAGTCACAGTGTATTTTTCTTCAGTCTACAAAAGCATCAACTGGGCAAATAAAAGTGCTGATGGTTCTTGGACATTTCACTTTGGATGGTTACTGTTTACTTCTTTGCCTCGAGGTTCATTATGCTTCGGATCTCAATTGCCTATTCTGTCCCTAATGTTCAGGGCTGGAAGAAGCCTGTTCTTATCTCATTCATCTTAACAGCAGCTCACGGTGGATGTCAGAGTGGACTTTGCAGTTAATCAGGTTTATCCATCTGCTCAATGCAAGAGCTGCAACTGTAGGATGCAGCTGCAGCATCGCTGACTGACAGGTGGATGTCCAATCTCTGCTTAAATTACTCTAGCGAAGGAAAGTCTACTGCCGCCTTCCACTGCCGTAGAGCTCTGTTAGGAAGTATCTCCTAATGTTTAGCCCAAATCTGCATCCTTGCAATTTCCACTGATTTCTTCTAAGATTGCTCTCTGAAGCAACATAGTCTGCGCCATAGCTCTCTGAATATTTAAAGGCTACCATCATGTCTCCACTTAAATTTATTTTCTCCAGATTACTTTATTAATGAAGCCTAAGACTGCACCAGCTTTTTCTGCAGCTGCATTTAGCAGCCCCTGTTCAGCTTGTAACCAAGACTCGGATCCTTTTCACATGTGGCAGTATGGTGGATAGCTACATGAATGCCCAACTGATAGCTGGTCAGGTGGATATCAGGAAAACATTGACATTTCTAAGTAGGACTAGGAGTACCCCCCCCCCCATCTAAAACCCTGGAGAGGCACTGCTAGTTAGTACAGTGCTCCCTCGGGTTAAGAACTTAATTTGTTCTGGAGGTCCGTTCTTAACCTGATACTGATCTTAACCTGAAGCATAAGATCAGCTAATGGGGCCTCCTGCTACCGCCGTGCCGCTGGAGCATGATTTCTGTTCTCATCCTGAAGCAAAGTTCTTAATCTGAAGCACTATTTCTGGGTTAGCGGAGTGTGTAACCTGAAGCGTATGTAACCTGAAGCATATGTAGCCCGAGGTACCACTGTACAGGCAAAACTGAGGAAGATGGACCAATGGTCTGACTCATTACAAGGCAGCTTTCTGTTCTCCTTACTGGAGAACAAAATAGTGACTGATTGATTTAATCACGTTGACCTCATTTTTTAAATAAAATAAACTGAAAGTGGTTTAGAAAAAAAACTCATACATAAAACTCAATAAAGCAACAAATTATATTTTTTAAAAGTTCTAGTTCATCAATTTCATACATTAAGACCAGGATTAAAACAAATCAGTTTACAATGAGAGAGAGAGAAGGAGGGAGGGAGAGAGATGTAACCTGCACTAAACACTCAGTAAGATAAACTGAAGCTCTGAAAAGAGGGGAGTGTTAAATAAACCCCTCTGTGAAGAGACTTCCACAACCTGGATGCCACAACAGAAGAGACCCTGCCATGAGAAAAAAGATCCTCTTACAGAACCATTTTTAGCCCTTTCAAATAAACTGTATCTGTTCTTATTTTTTCATTTCACAGAGCATACTCATTTTCTCAAAACATGCTTCCACCATAGCCGCCAACTTGCAGTCATGAATGCTTTCCTTTGTAATTTCCACAAGAATATGGATTTGAATACTTCCTTTTTCTGCACTGCAATAATTGATAATGACAACGCATCGTTAAGAATCAAAACATCAATATGACTCTGGTAAAGAAACATCATTCCTCATAAATCTCCTGGCATTCTTGAGGATGCCAATAAGCATATTGATAAGGATCACAAAATACTCATAAAAATGAAATGTCCATCTTGTTACAGCCAGTCAGTACCCCCCCCCAAAAAAAAGAGGGGGGAAGAGGACAGCAACAAATTCTATTTTAATTTGTTCACACATACAGAAAATATTTTCAGTACTGCACACACTATCAACCTCTTCCCTTAGATTTTCTGTAGGAATCATATACAGTCATAAACAAATCTTAGCAAACAACTGCTGTTTGTATAAAGCCATTAAAGTGCAAAGAGAAAAGTCGTCGTTTTTCTCCTGTGACAAAATCCTACATTACATCTAATTGAAATGTATACTGTACATAAGTTGCAAGTTTGCTTAGACATTATTCCCAGTTACATGGATGTATTCCCATCCATACAAGGATGAGGGGAAAATTCAGTTCATTTTGCATTTTAATGTGAATCTACCTACTCTGCACTTCCTGAACCAAAATGCTGATAAACTTCAAAATGTGCAGTTCTCTGAATTGTTATGATGCAGTTCTCCAACCAAAAGAAGGTGTACAAAATGTATTTGGGGAAAGTGAACATGAAACTCCACATATTAGTGAAAATTGTATTAGGGAAATTACTTGCAAAGCATTTGTATAAGAAGAAATAAATGTACAATATAATGTTGACAAATTTCCATGAAGGCAAATCACAAACTGATGCAAACATGTTGCAGACTGCACTTGAGACAAAAGGAAACTGGAAGAAACCAAAACTGACAGAATATTGTAGGGCAGAAGAATGGGAGGAGATGAAGAACCATATTTGAAAATCTTTGCCAGATTCCCATGGGTCACATTAGCTGCTCCCATTTCTACAGCAGCAAATGTTGCACTCATTGTTATTCCCCCAAACACAATCCAGCCGCATCCCAGAATTTTTTATTTTGTGTGAGTTATGCAAGTACTTAAACTGGAGACATAAAATACCTGACTTTGGCTGGATTTTGTAGGCTGCCCTGAACACAGAACACCTACATGTTATACAGGCAAAATAACATGTAAATAGGGTACATACAAGTTTGTCGTCTCTGTACAATTTTAAGTCTGTTTTGAATTTGATGTTTTACAGATGATTCAGTGAGTAAAATAAATGTATCGCTGGTTCATGCAGCAAGCTTTCTGGAACAATCCAGCCTCATTAACCATCATGGAATTGAGCTCTTGTTTTCAGAAGGAAATGGATTGTATCCTTCCTCTGTATTCAGATATAGGATAATATTTCCCTCACTCCTTGTCTATTCATTTCTGAAAAGAAGCTGGAAGGAATATTTAAATAGCCATCAGAGACCTACCAAATCCATCTTAGTGGCTTCCATTACTTTCTATCACCTTCTGATTTACACTGTTTATGCCAGGGTGCTTTGGGATTCTGTAGTCTAGATGTTTCCCATAAAGCAGGATTTTACAGGTTTCACTTTAAAGCCCAGGAATACTGTAAGAGTTGGCTGAAGATTCAAATATATCAATATATCCAAAAGAGATGCAAGGCCACTTGAAACTTGGAGGGTATGTTTCTCCCTTTTTTGACACATCAGAGTTTATAATGAGGGGAATTATTCTCATGGTACTTTATTTGAGCTCTCTTTATGTTCTTCACCAATGTATCATTGTATGGGTCAAACTAGAGGGCTCAGCTAAACTAGCTTCCTAACTGAGCACCAGAATAAGCAATAGGACAGTCCCAATGGAGAATAATTTCCCCACTTGAAGTTGGGAACCACAAAGCAATTATCATCCATCACATTTCCTAAATATCTCTATAACGCTGTACAGTGGTATCTCGGGTTACAAACTTAATTTGTTTCGGAGGTCCGTTCTTAACCAGAAACCATTCTTAACCTGAGGCGCACTTTCGCTAATGGGGCCTCCCGCTGCCGCCACACCACCAGCAAGTGATTTCCGTTCTCATTCTGGGGCAAAGTTTGTAATGAGATACTACTTCTAGGTTAGCGGAGTTTTTAACCCCAAAGCGTTTGTAACCCGAGGGGTGTGTAACCTGAGGTACCACTGTACTGGGTAGATGCCCTTTGCGATACTTGAAGTACAGGCCATTTTGACCTTTAGGAGTTTGCATGAATGTGGCAGTGGGCAGTGGGTAGAGATGAAGGAGATTCTGAAGGCCCAACTCACACCACACATTGAAAGCGCTATGATACCATGTTAAACAGTCATGGCTTCCCCCAAAACATCCTGGAAAATATAGTTTGTTAAAGGTGCTGAGATTTGTCAGGAGAGCCCTACTCCTCTCACTTGGCTAAAATTAGTAGAGTTCCCAGTGAAGAGGGATTGATTGATACCACTCTAGGGTTGCCATATTTCAAACAGTGAAAAGTTGTTGACCAAAATGACATTTTTAAGCTATGGGTTGCCATATGTCTGGATTTTCCTCGACATGTTGCTGATTTCCACGCAGATACTGCTGCCGACTGTGGTATTCCGGATATGTCTGGGAAATTCCAGATGTATGGCAACCCTACCTAAGCATTGTTCAAAGCATTGAAACAAAGACCATTATTACACTGTTTGTGCTTAACTTTTTATTATTATTATTGAATCAAACATGTTTTTCCACAGTTCTGTTTGGAAAGAATGGCTCACATATCTCAAGAGCTATTCTAATCTTATATACCTGTATTCTTATATACCTTTGTTCATTTCACCGCTTTGACACAATCTTTTGAGTCTCTCCTTCAGTGACAACAATGGAAAACGTTCTGTTGTCTTGAACGGAGCAACAGTATTGTGTGCATTGCTAGCTATTCAAACAATTACCAATGCCTGCATGATATGTTTTGTCACTGCTATTTCTCCCCACCTTTTCTGCTGTTCCAGATATTGATGGTGTAATGAAATGAATAAAATATCTATACATGTCAGATAAGGTCAGAAGCACAGAGCATTCCTTCTGTTGTGCATATCTATTAGTAAGGGAGAATCTATTCAACGTAAGAGCATGAACATTTTCCCTGAAATAAATTTACTTTGACTTCATGCAATGCTAGCACATAACAAAAAATACAGTTTTAGGAGTGATATTTACAGCAAATAAACAGCATCATGGGAAGATTTCAAGCAGCTATTCCCAATTCGCTAGTACCAGTAAGCAAAAAGCCAGTTGAGCCCAGACCTGTTCTGTAAAATCTTCTCTCTTATGGCTTGCCAAGTTATCTGTTCCTGTGATTTAAACAGTAGCCCAACATGCAGAAAATTGAATCAGTGAAGGCAGGTCTAGGTCAAGCTATTTTCCTGCTCAGGACAAAAAATGACTCATTACACCTGCATATTGTTGCATGAAGTGGTTGGTTAGGGAATGGTGATTCATTCTCCATAGTTTCCCCCCAAGATTTGACTCCTTGGACCTGTTCTGCAGAAGTGGATAGAATGAAAGGATTTTCCTTTCCAGGCGCTTTTATTAAATGTGAGGAAAGGGGGGGAAAGTGTCCTCAGACCTCCCGCTTTATTGTCTCAAGTCTCCAAGGTGAGCATGTTCATTCTAGATCATTTTATAGATTAGCCTAAGTCCTATTCAGACCACCTGCCTGAGTAGGATTCAAGTGTGGAGAAAGAGGGAGTGAGAAAGAGGGAGTGAGATTGCATCCCCTGGTGTAAAGTGCACTGATGCCCTTGCCTCTTTGATGGACATGCATTCAGCACAACATCTGCAAAGGAGCACTGGCTCATTTACAATTTTGGGGTGCTTGATTGTTCCACTACTGCATCCTTCTGCCCCAAGAGACACTTATAGACTTTGGAGAAATTGGTAGCAATGGGAGGTTTGCAACTGAAGTCTTTGTGAGTATTCACATAAGATGAATGGCCCTCGTATGTAAGGAGTTACAACAACAACAACAACAACAACAACAACAACAACAACAACTTTATTGTTGGTTTATTGGATTTCTTACCCACCCTTCACCAAAAGATCCCAGGGCAGGTTACAGCAATATACAATACGGTATTACAATTAGCTACTTGGTCCAGAAGTACATAAAAGTGTGAGCTTTATACTTTTTGAAAGAGGTGTAAAATGTTTATTTTTTTGACTAGCATTCAGTGCCCCAAACTAAAGAGTTGTGTTCTTTGGATTGTGAGGGAGAGAGGCGTTTTATTTTTCTCTGTTGAAAGCCATCCCTAGCCCATGGTAAATTATGGGATAGAAACTGAACTGAGTGAATAATTGTTGTGGCGTACCTGCTCAAAGCATCTATTACCATCAATTATAATGGTGGTCAGTTATGAATGATTGGCAAATCTGGGCTTTTCTTCTTGAGTCTCAATTTGAAGATGTGAACTTTCTCTTTTTATTTGGTTGAAGACCAATTTAGAGGATGTTTTGGATTTTCCCATACAATTTAACTTTCTACTAAGATGGCCACATACATAATACATTTCTCACCTATAGAATTTTATCTTAATTTCATTTTTGCTCTCTGAGATTTAACCCTCATTAACCTTTTGCCTAGCAATTTTGGTCTCTATTATTGCTTTAAGTGAAAACATTGCAGATATCTAGAGAACTGAATATGTGTCTGATCATTTAAACATGTTAGATTAAGCATCACAGGTCTTAATTAATAACAATGCAGGTGCCATTCAAAAATTTAAATCATTCCTTAAATTATCTGATCTTGTGATTGGAGGTTTTAAGATTGGAGTCAAAGGGATTCTAGATTTTATATGTATTCTTATCAGAGATATGAAGCAATTGTGGTAAAATCAACAATTACGGTACACTGCAGAAAAGAGAATGACTACCAATTTGTCAGCAGTTGCATGAAGATGTTCCACAGTAGTTAATGCAGAAGAATTATCATTCCTTTATATAGACAGAAATTGATTTTGTGATTCAGGCTATTAGCAAGCCGATAAAGATTCATCCTTGCATATTTAAGCAGATGCCTCTTTTGTCATTCCAGCAGTGTCAGTGTTCAGTTCAGCAGTTGGGGATATTTGGAAATGGTGTTCACCTCACGAGTGCTTCCTCTTTTTAAATGACAATAAGCAAGTATGTCTAAAGATGCACATTAGCTGCTTGTCTGGCATGTATAGTTTTGGGAATATTCCTTACAGTGCAATCCTGTTGTCAAATTGCATATGTCGGTTGGGGATAGTATCACTACCAAATTTAACTGTGCAGTAAAACACATTACACCAGCACCGTGAATTTACAGTGGTCTCACATTAGCACTAGGGGTAACACAATACAGGCATATCCAGCAGGACCAAAACACCACCAATGGAAGTAGCGTGTTTCAATCAACAAGAGTTGGTAGCATGACAAGAGAGATGCTGAACTTAGTAAGAAACTTATGCTCATTCAGATAATAAAAGCATAGCCTAAGTGGAAAAAATTGTCCTCATTGCTTTCAATGGTAAATCCAAAATGGCTGCCCCTTTGCCCTTGTTCCCACAATATTAAACAACAGGACGACTTTGCTCTATGGGCTTTCTTCCTCCTAGATAGAAGCCACTTCTCCACAAAAAGCTCCCTATGGAGGTAAAATGTTTAAATATGGGTGGGGTTGATCAAGTTAGTCCTTCTCATAGAATGGCACTGTGGGTTGTGCCAATTTTGTGGCTACAAGGTCAAGATACTCCACAAGTATAGACAAAGCTTGGGAAACAACGTTCACTACAGAGGGAGATCATGGTTCAAGTATGACTAAACATCAGGAAGAACTTTCTTAAAGAGCTGTTTGACTTTGGAACAGACTTCCACAAGAGGTAGTAGACTCTCCTTCCTTGGAGAGATTAAAGCAGAGATTAGGTGTGTAGAGTTCTCAATGACACTACAAAGTGTATTTCATTTCCTCTGCAATGTACCCGAAGTGACACCTCATCCCATGCCAACCTACCCCCAAATCTGGGTCATCATCTGATGTGATTCTTCAGATGCTACTTCCATCTAAGGTAGAGGTCTTTCTCCACAGTGGCCTGTTGACATCCTTTAAATAAATAAATAAATAAAATAAAAATGCCAAAACCATTTTTATTTACCCAGGCATTTAAAAACATTTTACTATATTAAATGTTTTAAAGTCTCTGACTTTTACTTGCACTTTTATCTGCAAACACATTCCAGAAACACTAATCAAGAAGAACCATGTATTCTGCTATTATCATTCCCACTCAGAGAATATTTCTAGTGATAGGTGGGGAAATTTGTTAAAGAAGGAACAGCAACCAATTCCATTTAGGGTTGCTTGCTGGATTGATCTTAATTACATCAGACTTTCAGGAGTCAGGCTTTTTAAATAGTTGGTAGCTATTGTTTTTTTTTATTTTTATTTTTTATTATTATTATTATTATTATTATTATTATTATTATTATTATTATTATTTTAGTCTTTATGTTTTTATGCTGATATTATTTTACTTTTTGTTGTTCAAAACTTACTTTAAGAACACTAGTGTAGAAAGTATCATAAATCAAGAAACATATGACAACATATCACAAAGTGTGGATGAATGAGAATAGGAGTCATTGCCTACCAAGGTTCCTGCATCTATGAAGAACCGTAGGGCAGGCATAGGGAGATGAAGGGGGAAATGGTGCAAAGCCAGCTTCAACAATCTCCTTGAGACAGGTGCTTCATTTCAGGTAAGTGAGGATGGTGTGAATAGAAAATAACATCTGACAGCTTTATTTCACTTTCAGGAATCTCTGTCACTTTAAAACAATGTAATCTATGGACAACGCTAGGCATCATTGTATTCTATTTTCCCAAACACATACATATTTAGGAATTTACAGCTCTTCATTTGGAAATTTAGAGTTCAAGGGTTACCCTGCCCTGGCTCATCATAGCCTACAGAATACTGAAAAGTAAATCCCATTGTTTCTTCAATAAAAAAGAATAGATAAACCATATGTGGGTGCATTCTTAGGTAGATTAGTTCACACACTGGAAGTGGCAATGATAACTATTGCCATCTGCAATATTCATCATTATATTAAGTGAGTAACAGGTCAATCCTATTTCCAATTTATACAAGTTGAATGGGGTACGATTACTCCCCAATCCTCAAGAAGTGGTAAAACACATAACTTTGGTGGGAGGGGCACCACTATGCCAGTATAGCAACACCATTTCACCAGTGGGAGCTACTAATGGTACCTTTTCACTCCTTCCTTTTTTCCGTTTGTGTTGTAGTCCCACGAGCAGAGTCTGTCTGCTTTTTAATCTGTTTAGCATGGCACCTAGAAAAATGTGGGTGCTTTATAAGCAACTGATCAGAATAATATAGAAATGTGAGAGAACAAAAATGTAAAAGGTGGTCAACCCACCCACCCTCTTTCCATGCTTTTGCTCATATATAACCTTGCTATGGACACTTGTCAGTCGTCGTATTGTTGGGGCTGGGTAGGATTTTTTCCACTTGGCAAATTGGCGCCAGCCATTTAGTATTCACCTACCTAGTAGCAATCGTCACAACTTTTGTGAGGTTAGGCATTGGGTAAGCCTTTGTTTGGATGGAGGGGAGGTTATAGCCTTCACCTGCCCCTCCTCAGTTAGGGCATCCTGTTTAAGGGATCCAGGGTGTTAATCCTGTCTGAAGCCTGGACATGGACTAGGGCCATGACACAGCCCTACGGAGACCCCTCAGGGTGCCTTACTTGATGTAAATCATAGGGCACCCTGATTGGTGGTTTACCCTTAAGTGGACTCTTTGCAGATGGGCAGGAGTCAAGATATAGCCTGGCTTCACCCTAATGCCTAAGCCAAACCACTCACATCTGTAACCAATAAAAGTTGTGGCCTACATAAACCCAAATACTTCGTGTCTCTGTGTTTTATTGTTCTCCTGGGAATGTTGCGGCTTGGGTGCCTTAGCCCACAAGAATAATATAGAAATGTGAGAGAACAAAAATGTAAAAAGCTGGTCATGGATAGGATGAGTCCAATAAAAAAAAAAGTTAAAATTTATTTGCATGGTAAAGATGCTGATTTTGGTCTTCCTAGTTCTGGAATTGTTATTTATGATATACAAAATAGAAGAAACCAGCATAGCTTCCCTAATGCAATTCTTTGCACACCTACATGCAACCATGGCCAGCCCCATTGTTAGGCAGAGTGAGGCAACCTGCAGATCCATTCAGGTTCCAAAGGTGGAATAAGCAGTGTAGGATCACCATCCAGTCCTTTAAAAGGTAAAGGTAAAAGGACCCCTGACCATTAGGTCCAGTCGTGGCCGACTCTGGGGTTGCGGCGCTCATCTCGCTTTATTGGCCGAGGGAGCCGGCGTACAGCTTCCAGGTCATGTGGCCAGCATGACTAAGCAGCTTCTGGCGAACCAGAGCAGTGCACAGAAATGCCGTTTACCTTCCCGCCGGAGCGGTACCTATTTATCTACTTGCACTTTGATGTGCTTTTGAACTGCTAGGTTGGCAGGAGCAGGGACCGAGCAATGGGAGCTCACCCCGTTGTGGGGTTTCGAACTGCCGACCTTCCGATTGGCAAGCCCAAGGCTCAGTGGTTTAACCCACAGCGCCACCTGCGTCCCTTAACATCCAGTCCTTTATTCATTAAATTTGCATACCGCCCTATACCCGCAGGTCTCAGGGCAATTCACAGGATAAAATCATGATATAAAAACACAGAGTACATAATCAAAATGAAAACAGGAACAACCCAATAACCCACCCACCCCAACACATTTTATAGGGAGGGCAGTGAATGTCAGTCAACCAAAGATCTGGTTAAAAAGAAATATTTTTGCCTGGTGCCTAAAGGTGTATAATGAAGGCGCCAAGCGAACCTCCCTGGGGAGAGCATTCCATAAATGGGGAGATACTGCAGAAAAGTCCCGTTCTCATGTTGCCCTCTCCAGACCTCCCATGGAGGAGGCACACAAAGAAGGGCCTCAGAAGATAATCTCAGGATCCACATAGGTTTATAGGGAAACCATTTAAGGCTTTATAGGTCAAAACCAGCACTTTGAGGTGGGCCCAGAAACTAATTGGTAGCCAGTGCAGTCAGACCAGGATTGGTGTAATATGCTCAAACTGTCTTGCCCCATTGAGCAACCTGGCCACTGAATTCTGCTGTAAGTGAAGTTTCCAAACCACCTTCAGAGGTATAACTTCTAGGTATAACTTCAGGCAGCAAACTAACTTAGGTCAGCCCTACCTGGAAGTAAGCCCAAGTTAAGCCACACTGAACTCAGTGCATTATGAGTAGCCACAAATACAATTGTGCTGTCAATTAATAAAAATATAAATTTTAGCCATTCTAATATACTCACAATATTGCAGATTTTGCTCTTGTACATGTACCATGTCCATAGACTTCTCAGCATTATCACTGGTTTTCTGACATGTCCTCACACTCAATATTCTTGGAGTTCGATATGCGTTGGGTCTCCCCCCCCCCCTTTAACTGCACACATTAATTATGTTAAATGCAGGAGTCAGGATATATATATATATATATATATATATATATATATATATATCCCAGCACACAGCTTCAGATAAAAGATACAGAAGTAAGCTGAGAAGAGTGTTCTTATGAATGCTTTAATTGTTTAGGGGCCAAAGGAAATGAAATCAGATTGGGAGAGAGGGGGGGAGGCCCCAATCTCACTCACTTTTGTTCTTTGATCCACGATTAACATTTGCAAGCACTAACTCACTTTTCTGATTGAGGCGACTGTTGTCACTTCGTGCTGCTTCCAGAGCCTGGCGCAAAGTTTCCAGCTGTGGATGCAGTCAGATCAAAGCTTATGATGGACTCCCTAGAACACAGTCTATCTGGAATACTAATAATAGTCTGTACTACTTGTAAAGAATCAAGTCATTTTTCTCTACTCTTTCAAATAATCAGGGTTTCCTTGTACATGCTATTAATTGATTCAATATGCTGCAAGGAATGTCTGAACTTTTCCCACGCCTTACATTTACCCGTTTATTATACTATACATTCGTCTACCTCCAGAGGTTGTTTTAATTGAAATCAGGATATATATATATATATATATATATATATATATATATATATACTTTTTCTGTTCCAATGCTGTATTCTTTTTTTATTTCTAATATACTATTGGATTACTGTATTTGGAGGTGAGTTTTGTGCTCACGGTTCAGTGCATTTAGTACACAAAGAACAGGAGCATTATAGGACAAGTTGAAACCACAACAAATCACAGGCAGATTGGGAGATGGGGCACTCCAGATCAACAGCCTTCTGCAGATCCCATTCACGTTGCTGGAGGATACCCAGCTACTTCTGATCGCTTGCAGAACAACTGGAGACTCCCTCTGGAATCCCCAAAGCTTCCTGGTACACAAGCAGCATTCTAGACTGCTAAAGGAATCTTCTAATCTTGTCACACTCTTCTCTCCCTCAGAGTTCTTTAAGAAGTCTAGCTTGGTTTCAGGAGATCTAAAAGGACTGCTGGGTCAGCTGATTGGCAAGGGATGGGATTTGCAATGCTTTTCCTTTCATTTGCAAAGTTTTGATGCATTCAACATTTTTAAGCATTGTTGGAAAGACACTTTGAGGTTGGAAGGATAAATGTCCAAGGATTTGAAAATCTTATTGCCCTTTCTACATTTCAACACAATATTATTATTATTATTATTATTATTATTATTATTATTATTATTATTATTTTATTATCTGTTTGGACATATGGATTGCCTATACACACATACAGATTGATGGAGCATTTTTATTGTTAGTATGAGCTGATGTTGTTTCTCTTTTTATTTCAATTATACATCTTCAATCAGATAATTGCTAAAGTGTGTTCTTACCACATCATGACCTAATACACTATCTCTGCAATGCATTCTCAAATTCACAAAGTATCTCTGCACCATTTCTCAGCAGTGCAACAGAGGGAGAGTTAAAAAATGGGGGGGGGGCAATACAAGTGTAGAGCTGTTGCTTCCACTGAAGGAACCCCCTTATGAATGGAGAATGGTTATTCTTCAATATGGAGAATGGAAGGCCTAGTGATTGGAGTTAACATTCAGCTACCCAGTGATTACAACTATTATGGTTTGGTGCCTTTATTATGAGCATGAGATTTACCCTGGCACATGAACATATTACTAGTTGCAATAATAGACTAATAGGTACATGGATTACATTTCACATTACTAGTGGGAAACAGTAAGGGATGGCAGGATATATTGGTCTGCACCACCCAATTGGCTGCCTCACTAATAAGACATAAAATAATATGATTGAGATAAAGTGATAGACTTGGATCAGAGAGTCCCGAGTTCAGATCTTCACTTAGTGATTGAAATCACATTCATCCAATACTGACAAGCAAACAAAAAACCATACCCTAACAGTTTTGGGGGGTGTTTTAGCACCCCAATGAGTTTTCCAACATGCATTGACACAGTTCTCAGACTGCAGAACATATTTTGTATCTGTGGTGTCAGATAAAGTGTGATTGACAAAACCCAGAACCAGAAAACGCTTATTCAGAGGAGACAGAATTGCCTTGTACAGTAAATAGTTTGCTCCACCCCTGCATATTGAGTAAGCAATGCCATTTCAGTTCCTTTAATAAGCTATGACTTTTTAATTTTCAGTTACAATTACAAAAAAAAAATTAAGTAAAAATGTTATTAATATATCAGGTATTGTAAACTGTCTAGAAAAAACAACAACTGTATTTCGACTGAAAATTAACATTACGTAATGGTTTATTGCCCCCTTAAGAAACCTGCAAGATAACTGTCCTTGGTCCCTAAACAACTTAATATGGTTTGTGCCAACCTATTGGCACCCCTGGCCTCAGTTTCTTAACCTTTCCCTGGCCATTTTTCTATGGAAAAAGATGAGCTAAATACCCATCTAGTGCCCCAATCCAGTAATGTGGGTTGGGGCACACACCAGTAGTAAATTTAGTGCATTTCTGTGGTATTTTGTGGCCCATATATTGTTGCCTCTTTATTTCCAGAAGGGAAATGATAAATGACCACTGGTTGAACTTCGGGGGTGTTGTCCAGGTGACAATGTCAAAAAAAGGACTACTCTGCAGGTCTATTGATGTATAAATTGCAAAATGAAAAGTGCACCTGGGATAAGTTTCTCACCCCAGAAACCCAGATGAAGGTTAACCTGATTGTTTATAGTTACAGTTTTTAATATTGCATACAGGTCTGTGAACAGCTGTTGGTAAGTGGTATGTAAGGTATAAAAATGGATAGATGGATAGCCAACTTACCTTTGTAAGGTTATTATGAAGCTAAAATGTAATAAATATACCAATGATATTAGTAAGCTCTTTATAGAGGGAGCTAATATCCATATATGAAAATAAAAGCAATAATTAGTTCCCTAGCTGTGTGTTGAATGCTAAGAATATAAACTCCCACTCACCCACTGCAGTGATAGCATGTTCTTAAAACAATGGCTTCTTGGGAAAAGAAATGACTTTTTACCATATAGGAAGAAAACCCCCCGAAAATCTCCAGGAAACTAATTTTTTTCAGTGTTGTTCAAAACTCTTGGCATGACACCAGTGACATCTAAAAGTTTGGAGTGCAATAAATCTCTTAATATTATGCATAAAGCCTCTTACAGTATTAGTGTGAGTAATATATATTGAAAGAGACAATATATATCTAATTAAAATCAAATCAAAATAATACCCTCTTTACTCTTCTGAGAGCCATCTGTTATGCATATTAATGTTATATAATAGATTATACTAATGCTGTAAAAGCAATTTACTTTTTTCTGAAGTATCTTTAAAACATTACCATGTATTATTAAACCAGACACAATTTATTTCTAGTTGCTTTCATAATTATGTGAAATTAAAAAAGAGGGCTTAGCATCTGTCAAGTTATGATTACCTGATGCACTGAACAAAGGAGATAAAATATACCCCATCACTGTTGACACAAATACAATGATCGCAAGGTCTGGAAAATGCTACTTTAACAGGTGAAGCATTTTTGCCTCAAAAGTTGTTACTCGGCTCACTTCAAATGGAAGGTGCAGAACGTTGGCTTTATATGAGAAACATAATGGAAGTGGGCTTGAGGCCTGCACTAAAATTCAACACCAGGATGGTTTAATATTTCATAGATAAAGTAATGCCTTAGAGGAGCACTGTTTGCTATATTATTAATCACATCTATGAATAGTGATCTCATGTCTCCTGAATTTTGGCTCTTATGAAGCCAAAATGGTACCATCTAAACACCAGAGGGATGTATAAGCAGGCATGGCTTGGGAAGGGCGCACAAGCTTTTCCAGAAGTACAAAGGAGGGGGTACAAAAAAACCTTAATGGGGAGAGAATCTCACCAAACAGACTGATGAAGACTTAGCATACACAGTGGCTCCATTACGTTGACTGGCTGTTGGGGGCAGGAGGACAGAAAGCCAGGTGGGAGAGGGAATGGAATGGAACATTTTGAGTGCCTTGCGCTGTAGCTACCAATTAGCTACAAGGCTAAATGCAAGGTGCTGGTTTTGGAGTATAAATCCCTATGTAGCTCGGGACCAGGATACATGAAATATCATTTCAGTCCTTCTGTATTCAGCTGATTACTGCCCTCTGGGGGTGTGGGTCTCCTGTACATACCTTTGTATTAGTTGGTCTATTCTGCACAATGCAAGAACCGAGTTCACCTGAGCCCAGAGCTCATGTTACAAGGGGGTGTGGCTCAGCAGGCTCTCAGCAGCCACTTCTCCCCTGCTTTTCTTTTGTCTTCTTTTCATGGAGCAAGTGAAGAAGGAGCTGTCAGGAGCCCAGCCTACACTCGAGTAGGACCTGGCAGAGACACATGCCCGACTGGCATGTTCTCTCCCTCCTGGTCTTTCGTTCGGGAGCTTCAAAAGCTTTCTTCTGCCCGAACATCACAGCGACAGATGCCAACTGACACCGGCCCACTTAGGGATCCGCAAAATTTGTGCAACTTGCATAACAGACCTCAGCAACTCAGCATTTTGGCTAATCTACTTTATTTACATATAAACACACACGGAGCACTGCAACATCGCTCCCTCTCTTTCTAGCGTCAGACAGCAAAGAGGGAAAAAATCAAAGGACAATAGTCCCACTTCACGGAACACAGTAACACAAACATCCTGTTTCCGTCACTTCCCATTCTGTGGAGTCAAAACATACACCGTCATGTGATAGACAACAATCCCATGACTGCAATCATAGAGCAGGAATTCTAACAGGAACCTCACAGCAGTGGCCATGGAGAAGCTATGAAGAGGTAATGGGATACACCTTCGCAGATGCCACTGCCACTACCACCCCCACAGTCACTCAGGACAAGTGCCCGGCGTAGAGGAAGGGGTGTGTGATGGGGGTGGTCTGACCCGGATGTCACCAATGAGGGGGGTGACAAAATGCCAGGTGGCACTCACCGCGGGGCCTGGCAGTGACGCGGTGGCTTGGGCGCCCGAAGGCTCCGTGCTGCCTCAAATAGTCTGCCCTCTGCCTTCCCCTCAGCTGTAGGGCAGCTGAGTGGAAGGAGGCAGGCAGAATCCTTGGAGGCCCCGCAGAACGTCCTGCCCAGCTTGCCCCGCCCCGTGGGTGGCTGGCCCCGCCCCTGGGAGCAGGGCATGCGTGCCACCCCAGCTGCCCAATTGGCTTGCTCTGCAGCTGCAAGCACCAGCTCATTCTTCTTCCTGAGCTCAATAACGGTGGCACTGGCAGGGGAAATAAGGAATTTCTGGGATCAAATCAGAAGCTGCGGTGGCTTTTGTAATTCCAGGACTGTCCCTGGAAAATAGGGACACTTGGAGGGCATGTGTCCCTTCATCATAACTCACTCAAAGCATGGTAGGAAGTTCTTCAGTTTTAGGAGATCCACTCAGGATTGTTTTAAAAGGTTGCAATTAGGAAGATACTTGGTATATTATTATTATTATTGCAACTATAATTAGAGAATTTCAGCTCAAAGTGCCTCCAAAATCTTTTATTTTTAAAAAAGTTGATAAAAACCCAGGAAAAAAATAACCTCCTTCTCCAAATGATAAATGTATAACCATTTGTAGAATTACTTTATTATGAGGCACTCATAAAAATTAAAATATGACTGGTAAAGAATGACATAATTTAATAACGAAATTTTCAGCTGTAGTAATTACTTACTTTAAATCACAAGCCATGTATCACCAGAGCCATGTAAAAGTAATTGTGGAATTAGTAATTCATAACTGACTGAAATGACACTTTTTAAAAAATAAAATAAAAAAAATCTTTTTAATAGTTCAGATTGATCATTTTAGGGAATTATGTAAGGCACGGAACAGTTAGCATTCTGAGAAAAGTTCTTCTAAGGGAGTTCAATTTCTCATAAGTGGAACAGCCTTTAGGGCATGGCCCTCAAAAATGGTGATGTGTTGATTCAGGCAGGGGCTTTGCACACGCTGATAGAAATCGGGACCTCAGGTTAGAGGTTTAACTCTTTCCCCTATGCCATTTTCCTACTGAAAATTTTGCCTGTCCCCCAAGCTGCTCTGAAGGTGCTATTGCACTTGAAGGTGCTATTTGCAGTAAGCACTGGCATCTTTAGGGCCAAATAGCAGCTTCTGGGCAGGAAGCTTGGGAGGGATATGGGAGATGGAAAGTGTTAAACCATAGGTCACCAGTGTGGCACTTGTGGGTTCACATACATCCATACCCTGTGTCTTTTCCTGGTGCCCACAGGGACCCCTCTCCCTGTAGAAATTGGATTTGAAAGAAGATTTTATGAAAGCCAATAAAATAGACTGTGCATTGTGATTAGTTGTGATGTGGTGTGTGTGTGGTGCCCACAATTTCTCTGGTTTACAAATGTGCCCACGGGCCACAAAAGGCTGATCTGCATTGCGTTAATCCTTTTTCTCACCATGCCATAGTCCTGATCTGGGTTGGGCCTCTTGTGGCTGTTTTTATTTTTAAAGGAAACTGCACTTGCTGGTAAATGAAAAAGTGCAATTTGGCCCTAAGTTTAGCCAAATGAAACAAATAAGCAGGGGCAAAATTAATATCAGGAAAAATGAATGACAGCTGAAAACCTGGGGAAAGAGGAGAGATCTGTGGCAGAAGATTTACTACGTTGCCCGTGCGAGCCAAGACTGTGCATTTCTTTTCCTCTTTAAACAATAACGTTTTTCTTTGCTGCATTGCTGTGGGGAGCAGAGATGAAAAGAAAGTCACCATTTGCCTGCATGTCTTTAATAAAGCTCAGCCTTTTCCGTCAAGTCTACAAAGAAAAGCACAATTTCTAATTCATATTTCACCATATCCATAATGCATTACTAGATTCATCCTCTCAACTTAAAGTCTGCCACAGCAAAGTCATGCTCTGGTTACAAAACAAAACTCTGAAGAGTTATAGATGTACTTTGCTGCTGAGGAGGGAGTGAGGAATAAAACACTACTTTTTACACAACAGTATCATCAGGAAGTTGGAGTCAGAAAGTTCTAAATCAAAGAATCCTTCAACATAAATACATAAATACTTCAACCAACAACCAGCACTCGGATATACTTTTGAAAATATAAAGACAAAAAATGTCTGCTCAGGCATGAAGGAATATCAAGAATATCAGTCTTAAATCCAGTCACTGAGATCAGGGCTCCTAGAGTTGAGAAAGTCCATTGAGAACTACAGCTTAAAAACCAGGCTACATTTAACACTTACCACACTGAAAGCAGCCCTGCTTAACCTGAAATAAAAATGCAATCACAGCCGTCATCAACATGTTTAGAAAGATGCGCAGTAGCAGATTTGAAAAATCTCCCCAGAACAAGAAACACACACACATCACCTTTTTATTATATCTTTTGTGCATGAAAGTATTTCGTTGTGAAGCTTTCATTCACCATTAAGAGGAAGGAAACATAACAGGGATGGATAGATGGATAGACAGATAAGCAGGCTTTAGACAATTTGTTGCAAATTTATTTTTTTTAATTTCCAAATCTAAGACTAATTACTAATTCCGCCCACTTAGGGTGATTTTAGATATCACTTTTAGAGTAATCTGGTGCACATTTTGGTGTAAAGTTGGGCATGGGTGAGTTCCCAAAGCTCTTATCTGCCACTATTGCTTTTAGAACCATTGTGGTAGTTCCTGCAGAAGGAATAAGAAGCAGGCTGGAGAAATGATTGGAGGATTATAGACAAACATTTTCTGTCTTGTACAGTATCAATTGCGTATCTCATTGTCAGAATCAGGCCTTGCCGATATTCCCAGGAAATATACACACACTTAGAGGAAAAGGGTATCAAGAGTAATTCAAAGTCATTATCTTCTCATTAAGTATTACATATACCATCCCATTAGAAATGCTACACAATTTTTCAATGGATGGTTATAATATAAAATAAAAGATGTTATTTTGTATTACTGTACTTATATGAGCTTCATCAATGTGCTGTGCAGCATGTATGTCCAGCAGAAGTCTTGGAAAGAGTAATGGAAAAAGTTAAGTTAGTAAGACTCTTTTTTTTTAAAGACAGCAGAACAGCAACTTTGTGGCTCCAGTTGCTGATTGGTATCTTGGAAGATCACATTTGATCTGAAGTGGAAATCAGCATCTACACTTGAACACTTTATCACATATGCTTCCTTTCTTTGCCTTCTCTAGTTATTTGCTCTATGCTAAACCAGTTTGAATTTTTCCCTGCAAGGAATGATTGACCTAATAGCAACTTGTCAACTGTTACACAAAACTTTGGCCAAGGGCAACTTCGTTGTGAGAAGGAGCAATTGATTTTGGATTGCTTTGCTGTTTGATTTTGTAATAGAACAGGTAGTATTGGGAAGCCTGGAGACAAATAGGAGCCCAACTCATGGCAGAGGCATGACTGAGGTACACAGGACTATAGTACTGATATCAATGAAATCTGTGCTTCCTGGCTCAGAAATAAGAACTTAGGAAGCTTGTTAATGCCCACCTCACATACAAGGACACTAAAATTCTACAGATTTTAATCTGGCCAAAATTACAATTTATATTCTATTTCCTTCCTTCCCACCCACTACCAATTTATTTCATTCACGTTCTAACCTTCCTTACTGATTCAGCAACAATGGAAGGTAAGAGCTGATAGGTCTTTCTCTCCTCATTCCACTGCTATTAGAGCAGCAAGCAGGATAAACAGCTGAATGAGATGGAAAGAGGGGAGAGAAGGGAAGGTGGGCAAGCAAATAGGTGGATGGGTGTGAGGGAAGCTTGGAGACTCACATGGCCCTGGGGGACAGGATGTCATCAGGAGGCACAACAAGGTCCAGTTTCTCTCAGAATTGGTGTCTGAATAACCCTGTTTGTAGGTGAAGTGTTTTATCTTCCAAGCCCAATTGTGAGCCTGACGAAGGGACCATGCCACTAGATTGTATGGTTTTAGCAGCAGTCAGTTGTGAAGAAATCATGTGCAAACCCCAAAGGAAACCCCACTCACCCCTTCCTGTAATTCAAGAGAAGGAAGGATACATTGCCCTTGAATTGTGTTTGGGGGTTTTTGTAGCCTTTGGAAAGACTACAAAACCCAAGGGCACCATGTAACAAGATTTCAAAAAGGTTGAAATCTTGTGCACACTTATCTATGGGACCTGTGAATTGTAGCTGATGGATTATGGCCTATCAGTCAGGCAGCAATGATCCTGGGCAGAATCTAGAGGAGATGATTAGAGTCCCCTGGGGTTTATTGGGAATATTCCCAATGCTTGGATTTATAGCCAATGCTGCTGCAGATTACCCTTCTGAATTACACCAAGGACATCACACCTTCTAGTTGTTAGCATTTTTGTTTTGTTTTTTGTGAGGATGGCGATGATCAGGGGAGCAATCCCTGGTGACAGCAGGGAGTGCCAAGGGTGGGAAGTTGTAATTTTTTGTAATTAGTGTGATCTTAAAACCTGTGTGCGGATGTGGGTGGCTCTGTGGGTTAAACCACAGAGCCTAGGACTTGCCGATCAGAAGGTCGGCGGTTCGAATCCCCGCGACGGGGTGAGGTCCCGTTGCTCGGTCCCTGCTCCTGCCAACCTAGCAGTTCGAAAGCATGTCAAAGTGCAAGTAGATAAATAGGTACCACTCCAGCGGGAAGGTATACGGCGTTTCCGTGCGCTGCTCTGGTTTGTCGGCTCCCTTGGCCAGTAAAGCGAGATGAGCGCCGCAACCCCAGAGTCAGTCACGACTGGACCTGATGCTCAGGGGTCCCTTTACCTTCACCTTTAAAACCTGGGGAGAGAACAGCAGAAGTGAGGGTGTTTGTGTCTTTGGTGAGTGTGGCTGGTTGTCTCTGCTAGATTTCAGTCTGCTAATAGTTACAATGGTCCCCATATGTTAGTTGTTACTGATGTTTTCAGAGCATATCTTATCAAATTGTTGCTACTCTGAAATGTGGAGTTTTTCTTTTCCCTCTTGTATTTACTTAAGATATTTTGATGTTGTAAACTGCTTAGAGAGGATAGCCGGCGAGGCAGAGAGCAACCTTGGACTTGGGGGAAATGACCCAAGTTCTTCTTGACTTTAGAGGTAATTGGGAAGAGCTTCCCCATATTTTGAAACGGCGCCATGAAATAAGTCTATGGTAAAGATATTTTCAACCAGAATATGGAACGCAAGTAACGTTAAGGAAAACTTTGACAATTTATGCAATCATAGCGTTATCCAATTATCATTTTGGGGGTGGTCATGTAACATCTCATTTCTACAGTTCCTTCTCCCCTCCCACTCACCCCTTCCTGTAATTCAAGAGAAGGAAGGATACATTGCCCTTGAATTGTGTTTGGGGGTTTTTGTAGCCTTTGGAAAGACTACAAAACCCAAGGGCACCATGTAACAAAGGTGGAGAATGGACTGACCTTCATCCTCTCATCTCAATATGTCTCTAACCATGCTGTTTTTATTGCTAGCACCAGGGCAAGAGGCAATAGACAGACTTCTTTCCTCCCTGTGTTGTTTCTCCCAGCTGCTCTGGGCTGATGGCGAGGTTGTTTTGTGGATGGGGAGGTCTAGCAGCGAGGGAGCGATTTTCCAATCCTTGGATAGCCTTGGAAAATTATCTTAGCATTTTATGATTTTTTTAAAAAAACATGCAAGAACTCATCTCCCATCCCAAGTGAGAAAACTGTGTCTGTGGTGAGAAAACCTCCATAAGTACAGCTATATGCAGCCTATATTATTGTCTTTTTATCACATGTGGACAGTAGCAATGGATGGCAGAAAAACCTGTCTGGGATCAGTGCAATCGCACCGTGAATGGATTGTTAACTGATTCTGTGGGTCTCTCCCTCAGCAAAAATGTCTTAAAAACAGCAATAACATATGCCAATGCATATGCTGCATTAAATAATGAATGAAGGAACACCTCTGCTTCTTCCTGGAGCTGCCCTGCCCTATAGACACTAAAAAGAGAGATGCAAGGAATAGCTCCTTCATTTCCTTCTGACCACTTATTATTTCTCAGTCCTTGAACACTCGGCGATGGCTTCACTTCCTATGAAATAGGCAAAGCTCTCTCAGGCAGACACTGCACACCTCCGTTTCCCCTTAATTTTCTTCCCTCACTGCTGGGGTTTAAAGGTGTAATTTGCTTCCATCTTAAAACAAATAAAAGCTGTTGAAAATCTAATATTATACAAGACACAGAAATAGGATTCTAAAATATAAATGCCAGGAATCATAAAATATTTAAGAATAAAAGAATATACCATTTTATCTATTTAAATAGAACTCATAATCATATGGCATTCAGCCTCAACGGGCTCAGGCTGCTACTTGCCTGCTATCAAGTGACACATGACATGGAACGCCTCTCAAATTCCTTCCCTGTAAGATCCATTCCAATCTCCAACAGGAAAAGTATTCTCTTCTTTTTATTTTTTTATTTTAAAAAAAACTCTAGCATATTTCCCCCCTGTCCTTTAGTTCCTGCCTGCCTGCCTGCTACTGTGAGTTTAAATCTGAGATGGGAAATACAGCTATGATGCATGCAGAATCAAAAGGTCTTCAAATCCATATTGCATCAAACCATTAGTCCACCTGTTTGACCTGACTGGCAGTGACTTTCCAGGGTCTCCAGCAGAGATGTTTCAACCTCAAGATGTGAAGACTTGAACCTGAGTCCCTCTGTGTATGAACCAGATGTTCTAGAAGAACCAAATGCATCACACCACAGATATGTCCAGTCCACAATTCTGTTCTCAAAGTGGTTAAGCAGATACTTATGGGAAGCCCGCCAAAAGGACACGGTCCTATTAGCCTTCACCAACTCAGTAGCCCTAGAAACTGGCCTTCAGAGGTAGTGAATTCCGTAATATAACTATGCACTGTGCGAAAAAGTGTTTCTTTATAGACTATCCCGAATCTTCCAACATTCGGCTCAGAAAATGATGGATGCATGACATTTGCAGCTTAGCAGCTATCTACATCTTTGAAAGTCTTTCATGGAAAAAGGGAGGCATGGCTAAGAGCTTGACAGGAAGAAACCATGGAGAGAGGGGCAAAAGCAGTCAGACAAATCCCACATTAGAAATATTCCCATAGGAAATAATAGCAATCATGGACTTGCTATGTGAACACTCACCCAACGAATGATTTCCAGGAAATGCATGGTGTTCGGTAATCGGGACCTGCATGTACAGCCTTGGAATCAAAGGCACATATACCCAGGGGTAGGAAGACTAAAAACCCAGTGAATTGCTTTGATAAAAGGTAAAGGTACCCCTGCCCGTACGGGCCAGTCGTGTCTGACTCTAGGGTTGTGTACCCATCTCACTTAAGAGGCCGGGGGCCAGCGCTGTCCGGAGACACTTCCGGGTCACGTGGCCAGCGTGACGAAGCTGCTCTGGCAAGCCAGCATCAGCGCAGCACACGGAAACGCTGTTTACCTTCCCGCTATAGGTGTGGCCTAAATACATCAGGAGACTCCTGGATCATGTTTCCCAGATCACACATACAGTACACAGAATCTGTTCTCAAGTTGCACAGAATTCATACAGGCTCAGGAGATTTCAGTGGAAAAAGTCCTGACCACATATACACATTCCATGTACATGGTTTGGATGAAATGGCAAGTGATGGTTTGCTATAAAGTCAGAAGACAGGGAAAGAATTAGAACACTTGATGGGAGAAGGGACTGCCTGGAACAAATGCAAAGCCTAGGTATGCCAACCACACCAGTGCATGTTCTTTTGAGTCTCAGTAACAGCAAGCTCTGAAGAAAGAACAGGCTAGTTTTATGCAATGTTTCTCAGTGGTATAGCTGGGCTTGCCTTTAAAAGTAACTTCCATCAACATTCCTATTCAGTAAACAAACAGGCACTTAACCAAGGCCCTTTCCATCTGATAAGGTGGAGATAAAGCTACTGGTTTCCTCTCAAGAATTTGACTATAGCCTTTTCCACAAAGTTTCAAAAATCTGGACAAGGCATTTATGAAAGAAAAATAATGTGTCTTTTTCTTGTTACAGCAATATGAGGTTGGCAGAGCTACAGCTATATATGAGCAGAACAGATTACATATCAAATCATTGGAGGAGAAAGGGCCCTTAGAGTTATTGGAAACACCTGCATCCAAAAGAGAGAAAAAAAGGGCAAAAGTTTATACCCATATATGCAAGCATGCCTTTAGTTTGTTTCTGGAAGTATTGTTTTCAGCTTGCCTCCTGGATGCAACTTAGTTTGCTTTTTATTTATTTTAAAAAATCCTCAAGCACCTTTCATCCAAGGTGATACTAGGGTGAAGTACAACAGTAAGAGGTGGGCAAATTTCTGGGATCCGCAAGGAGGACATTACCCCAGTGGGAAGCTGTCATGTGGAAAACCTCAACCCAGTTATGGGTAAGTTCAGACGATTATACACACACACACACACACACACACACACAATCCTTGACACACAAAGAGGCACACACCATCCCACTGAAACAAGGACTAGTATTTAATCTGAGCCATTCCAACCTAGTTTTGTTTTTCTGTTTTCTCCACACACTTTTTTTAAAACAAAGGAAGGAAGGACAAAGAAGAAATAAGGTCTCTAACATCCTTTATCTGTCCTGATCACAACAGGCAAAAAAAAAAAAAAAAAAAACTTGATAACCCCAGCAGAAGAATACAAATAACATCAATACACAGCTGAATTGCAAGTCCTGCCTTGCCGCTGTTCAAAGCCTCAAAGTTCAAAATGGCGTTGCATCCCCAAAACCTGCATGTATCCAATTGTATGATGCAGGTGAACTTTCTGCATATTTGAAAGGAACACAAAGCTAGCATTCTCATGCAACATCTCTCCTTCCACTTTCATTGCCTGGGAAATTTAAGCAAGGGGAATGGGTTAAACCCTCGTCCCCCACCATTGCAGCCCTGGTCCACTTTAGGAGTCCTCCTGGTAATGGTTGTAAAATACAGAGAAATAGTCAGGAAATCCAATCATGGATAATTTGTCCTATCACCACATGCTGTGACAATAAATTCTGTACTTTAATGGTGTGCTCTGTGAAGAAGTACTTTATTTTGTCTATCCTAAATTGTTCAGCTGCATTAGATGACCCTAGATTCTAGCATTTAGGAGAAGGGTGGTAGCTCAGCAGTAGAGGAGCTGCTTGCATGCAGAACATCCCAGGTATAATCTGCAGCATCTTGAGATAGGATTGGGAATGCCCCCTTTCTGAAACCTTGCACAGCAGCTTCCACTTAGTGTGGACAACACTGAGGGACATTTGCAGGGAAGCCAAAATGCTTGTTTACAAAGCTATTGTATTACCAACCTTACTGTATGCTTGTGAAACATGGACCACTTATAAACACCATCTCCAACTCCTTGAAAAATTCCAGCAACGGTGTCTCCCAAAAATTTTACACATCACTTGGGAAGACAGGCGAACTAATACCAGTGTACTGGAAGAAGCAAAGATCACCAGTGTTGAAGCAATGATTCTTCAACATCAATTTTGGTGGACTGGTCATGTTGTGCGGATGCCTGATGATCATCTTCCAAAGCAACTACTCTATTCTGAACATAAAAATGGAAAGCGTAATGCTGGTGGTCAACAAAAGAAAGCACCGACAACAGGGAAACACTGGCCTGTGAGTGCTCCAGTTGGAAAACAGCCTTTACCAAAGGTGTCATGGGATTTGAAGACACTTGAACTCAGGACACAAGGGCAAATCCACACCGTGGTCATCTCCCACCCAGAAACCAATGTCCGCACTGTGGAAGGATGTGTGGATCCTCCACAGTCACTTGTGGACTCATTGTTAAAACCGTGTTTATGGAAGACAATCTTACTTGGCTACGAGTGATCGCCAAAGAAGAAGAAGAAGAAGAAGAAGAAGAAGATGGATTGGGGATCTAACTCACTAAAGCAGCTTCTTCTCTTTCTACTTTCTCCACACCATAAACCATTTTGCAAACCTCTACCATATCCCTCCTTTTTATTAATCTTTTTTTCTGAATGAAAACAGCCCCAAACATATGGGGCTTGAAGCTTGAATCATAGAGATGGAAGGGACCACAAAGATCATCTCATCCAACCTCCTGTAATTCAGGAATCTTTCACCCTATGTGGGGCTCGAATCCTTGACCCTGAGATGAAGAGACTCGTGCTCTTCTAACTGAGCTATCCCTCATGTTGCAGCCCCTTGATCATTTTGGTTCTCCCCTTTTTTAACCTTTTCCAAGCTCTACAATATCCTTTTTGAGATGCAGCAACCAGAGCATTGCACACACTGTTCCAAATGTAGTTACTTCATGGTGTCATTTAAATACATTAAAATAGTGAGGGGCACTTTCATTTTTTATACTTTCCCTCATGATTCCAGATTGACGATATGGAAAAGACACCAGGGTCCCAGGATTCAGAAGCTGATTTAGAGCACCAACATGGCATTCACATATTTTTAAAGAGCTGTACTGAACTACAAGGCTAGTCAGACTGCCAATCCCAGTTGGTCTGTGATTATATTACTTAGTAACTGCAGTTCTTTGTGGCCACATTCAGTATCTCTGCCCAGTGTGTAAAGAGACTGGATGTTTCCTCTTTCGATTGACCACTTCTGCCACATAAACTATATAGCAAGGATGGGGGAATCTGTAGCTTTCTGAATGTGGCTGGAACATTCCTGAAGCTTGATCACATTGGCTAAGGCTGATGGGAAGTCCAATAACATCTGTAGGGCCACACATTACCCATCCCTGCTGCAGAGACGAGGGGCAGAGGAAATACTTATAGTTTACCATTGTTTTGTTTTGCAAATAAAATGTTTTAGAGAGCTCCAACATGCACACCTCACATTATTTTGGCAGAAAGGAAGAAGAAAAAAGTCTTTCTTTTTTGGTTGATTTAGATTGTTGCTGGCTTATTTTCAGTACACATATGGATTTACTTCTTCTCCTTTCAACCTTGGAGATTTGCCAGAATGTAGACATGAAAACTTTCCCTCTAGACGGAACTAAAATTCATTATCTGAGCTTTGGGACATCCCTGCTTCTGCTACTAATATGGTTGGACACATCTTTGTTCATCTGTGATTAGCAGCAGTAGGTTCGCACACAAGAATAGTTCTGCTCTATTTAGAGCAAGACTCTGTGAAGTCATATGAAATGACGACAAAGGACAGTGGTTTGGGGAGTGGGGTGGGGTGGGGAGGGCAGTGACTTTAGCAAAGCATTCCAAATCCTGGGGCAGTTTACTTCCAATTTTGCCATTCTTGATTGAGTGACTGATTCATAAAAATATAGCTAATTTAAGAGGATTTGTCAGACCTTTTTTTTTAATGAAAGAAAGACTGCAAAAACCTTATGGAGCAAAAAGCCTTAGGTAGCCCTTCCTTTCCCCCCCTGTATATTCTATTCAGGGCTTGTTTATTTTTTATTTTTTGCAAAATCAGCTTTGGCGAGAGTTTTGAGGATTTCGATTTCATGCTGAGATAGATGGACATTATTTTATAATGTCCTTTTGAAGGCACTGGTCCCCAACACACAGTCTTCTCTGAAATTGATTACGAAAGAAATTTAAACACGGGGAACACTGAAGGTTGCTTAGAGGCAGATCTGCTGAGCAAATAGCAACTGGAGGTTGAAAATGAAAGAAATTTCTAAGGGTAATCAGGGGAAAAATATAGCGATTTTCCAAAAGAAAGGTGGCCATCAAATATTTTAAAGACCATTTACCTTTGGAGAAGGGGAGGCCTTGCAATACTTTCTACCCGCAATGCCCTCCTTACCTTGCTTCATTTATCTCGCAATAAAAGCTACTGTGACTGCCTTATGCATGAAAAGCAAACTGGACATTTTCTCCCTCGTGCACATTTTAAAATGACCCAGAATTTCACTCAACAACTGGTGACAGGTGAAATTAAAATGAACCTAAAATTGAATGGGGTCTCATCAAGAAGCTGTTATTCCATTCTGAATAATCCAACCACCTCATTCTCTGCATGTTGGCTTGGAAATCATTTTTTGTGGAGCTCTACCTGCCAGCATTTCTGCCCCATAACCATATCTTTCACATGGAGGCACAGGCTTCAATCCTGCCTGCAGTTAGGCTGCTTAAATGCCATCAACTTCAAAGGGATTCAGATTCCCTGTGTTCAGAATTGCACAGGATTGCACAGCCCATAGACATTATCTCTTTGATTGTATTCCCTGTATATATCTATAGAGCCCATTGCTCTATCAACGCTAACCAAACAAATTTCCAGTAATCTCTCCTGAAAATCATCTAGTGCAACAGCAGACTTAGAAAGCAGTCAATACTGTATTTGTCTTTAGAGAAGGCTCTGGGGGTAATCCTGGAAATGGAGGGAGGGTTATTTGAGAAACAAAATTAATGTCAGAGTTATAAGAAGATGAACATGATATGATAAGGACAAAATAGTCTAGGTTCTGCAAAGAAAACACTTTACCTGTGCGGCCTTATTAGTATTCTTTGGGAGAGTGAAGAAAATAGTAGATGAAAGAAGGCCAGTGGATATAATTTATTTGGACTTTCAAAAAGCCTTTGATAAAGTCTCTCACAAGAGGCTATTAAGGAAACTAAGTAGTCCTGGGGTGAGAGGTGAAGTTTTGTCAAGGATTAGAAATCGGCTAAGAGGTAGCAGAGATTAGGAATAAATGGTCAATTTTCAACCTGGAAGGAGGTTAATAGTGGGGTGCCCCCAAAGAGCCATACGAGCACATGCATTATTTAATATATTTATTAATGATCTTGAGGAAGGGTGAACAGTGAGGTGTCAAATGACACAAAATTATTTATGAACACCCAGACTGGAAAACACTGCAAGGAAAACCAGAGGAACCCAAGGAAGGGAGGCAACCGGACAGCAGGTTGGCGAATGAAATCTGATGTGGACAAATTCCAGACAATGCATACTGTAAGGATTAGTTTGAACTAATCATTTACATTGTTGGGTTCTATAGAAACTACAGTCCTGAGTGGAAAATAACTGGATATCTCTATGGAGAAGTCAATGAAAACATCTGCAGCTGAGGGTCAGGGGGGAAAAATGTTAAGATGTTAAGCTGCGTCGAGAATGGAATGCAAGAATAGACTGGAAACATATCCTTTCCACCGTGGACACTTTCTTTAGCTTTGGTTGTTTGAACATAATCTAATGAAATGAAATTTAAAAAGAAGGCAAAAAGTCATTGCAATTGCAGGCAAGCCTTTTATTACAACCCAAGTTTTTAAAATTTGGATAGAGTTTTGATTAAGGATGGGAGGGAAATTTGGTTTGGTTCACATTTTAATGCAAGCCTGCCTAAATTGCTTGCAAAAAAATGCATATTAGGAGAAAAGAATAGCTGAGGCCCAAATCTCCAAATTAGGCCTATTCAGAAGGATTTGCACCTTATCTGAGTTGGGAGACAGGACATTAAGCAGGAAGGAGAGGCAGACATGGGAATGCAGAAGGCTGAGAAACCACAAAAAGGAGAGACCTACTGGGTGGCTGTATCTCTGGGATATGCAATCTCCCGGACAGAAGTGGCCTCAGGTGTGGTTTATTTAAATACAGTGGTGCCTCAGGTTACAAATGCTTCAGGTTACAGACACTTCAGGTTACAGACTCAGCTAACCCAGAAATAGTACCTCGGGTTAAAAACTTTGCTTCAGGATGAGAACAGAAATTGCGTGGCGGCGGTATGGCAGCAGCGGGAGGCCCCATTAGCTAAAGTGGTACCTCAGGTTAAGAACAGTTTCAGGTTAAGAATGGACCTCCAGAATGAATTAAGTTCTTAACCCGATGTACTACTGTAGTATAAAAGTAAAGGTAAAGAACCTCCGGATGGTTAAGTCCAGTCAAAGGCGACTATGGGGTTGTGGCGCTTATCTCGCTTTCAGGCTGAGGAAGCCGGCGTTTGTCCATAAACAGCTTTCTGGGTCACATGCCCAGCATGACTAAACCGCTTCCGGCGCAATGGAACACCGTGATGGAAAGCAGAGTGCACAGAAACACTGTTGACCTTCCCACCACAATGGTACATATTCATCTACTTACACTGGCATGCTTTCAAACTGTTAGGTTGGCAGGAGCTGGGACAGAGCAATGGGATTAGCATGCATTTGAACCACCAACCTTCTGATCGGCAAGCCCAAGAGGTTCAGTGGTTTAGACCGCAGCGCCACCCACGTCCCATACTTATAGTATACCTGTTGTGTTGGTGGCCTATGCATATCCAGACCCATTTCTAGTCCTGGTTTTGACTTTTAAAGCTCTAAATGGAATGGGGCAGGTAACTTGGATCCATATAAACCTGTCCAGACATTTAAAAGTACCTCAGATGCCCAGCTCATGCACACACTATCACAATAAATAGATTGGCAGACACCAGAGACAGGGGTCTGTATCCTATTAAACTGTTCTGATAGTGCAAGCACTGTTGACTGAGCAATAGAACTTTATCTCCCTGTGTGTTCTTTGCACACCCCTAAGTATGTTCTGGACTTTTCCACCAACCCTCTGGAGCAGATGGTGGGGGCAGGAAGCAGATGGAGGAAGGGAATTCCATTGTGCAGCCAAAAGTCCTTGCACTAGTGGAACTATTTAGCAGGATAGCACCCATGGTCTTTTTGGTGCTAGCTCCATATTTGTGGAACTCTTTCCCAAGAGATGTACAGTTGGCCCCAGCCTTATGTCTTATAAATGGGCATTGAAAAGCCATTCATTTCAATTGGTTATTTGTATGCTTCAGGGTTAGCATAAGGCAATAAATCTAGGATGTTGCTGATTGGTAGAGAATTGTCATACCAGAACCTTTTAACTTAAATGGATATGGAGAGCTACTACCCACTTTTTGAGTGGCTGCCAATTAATGATTATGTATTAAAGAATGGTTGTAGAAAGGATGTAATGTATACCTGTGCTGAAGACCTTCTTCAACCAAGAGGAAATCAAGGTTTATTTAACAGGGTTATTAGAGTTTGGAACCATACGCAGTATTACATATATGTAATTACATAGCAATTACTCCTGTAAGAAGTTTTGACGTGCATACAAACTGCATGTATAGCAAGAAACCATATGATAACTCTTTCCCATGATGAATTAAAAAGTGGTCAAGTTTTTCAAGTTCTAAGAAACTATACATTTGTTTAGAAAAATAGTTGTCTTTTTTACTACAAACAAAAATTGCAAGGCTGTAAAGATCCATGGTTTGTTCATATTGTGTTTTAACCCAAACAGCACTAAGCCAATGCACTTTATTAAATTTGGCAGGGTGGGAATTGTGGAGGCCAAGGGTTAAAGGCCTTGTATACTCAGTGTTTGAACCCAACATTCGCTTTTATAACTCAATGATAAACTCTTGAAAAAATGGTTTTATGTAGGAAATAGTGACATTATATAGTCAAGTGGTTCTAGCAACCGTTACCAGAATACACTTTTTTGTACTTTTATTTGAGGAGGAAATGTGGGGGGGGGGGCCTTTTTCTT
The DNA here is from genome assembly GCF_965153285.1 of Podarcis tiliguerta. Taxonomy (NCBI): domain Eukaryota; kingdom Metazoa; phylum Chordata; class Lepidosauria; order Squamata; family Lacertidae; genus Podarcis; species Podarcis tiliguerta. The sequence continues at coordinate 30,282,500 of NC_139540.1, forward strand.
CCAAGACACATACTATAGCACGTTAATTTGGCATTAATTATAGAACATGTCAAACTGTATTTCAGTCAAAGCTCCCTGTTAGTCTCCAGAGCTTTCTTAATGACAGTAATTATAGGTCATAAAAAAGTCATCTAAAATTAACATTTCTCTCATGTCTTGATCGGAAAATGTAAATGGCTGCATAGTACAGATGTTTTGATTAGTAAAATTTACACTTCCTTTTTTGTTTCACTGCTTGTCAAACTTCACAGTGCTAAACCTAAGGTGCTACATTTTTAATCTTTCTGATGAGATAAAGGCGTACTCAAACTGACTATATGATTTCTTTGTACTTATCAACTCATGTACAATCCTATGTAACTATTCCAGGAAATTAATACAAATAAACCAGCAATATTCACCTTAAAAAGAAGGTTAGTTAAGGAACAGGCTGGATATTGTCTATATTAGTGCTGGGCCAAACCTCTCGTCTCCTTTTTTTGTTTTCAGCCTTCAAGGCAGGAATCAAGCAACAGGTCCTGGGAACAGGACAGGGTAGAAATAAATGGGAAGAATTCACCCAGCCAGTATATTAAATCTAGTCTAGGACCCCATCTGCAGTATACATTGTAGCATGCCACTTTAAACAGTCATGACTTCCTCCCAAAGAATCGTGAGAAGGGTGGTTTATTAAGGGTGCTGAGAGCTGTTAGCAGACCCGCCAAGTGTCCCAATTTTCCAGGGACGTCCCTGATTTAGAGAAGCCATCCTGGTTTCTGATTTGACCCCGGAATGTCCCACTTTTACTTAGGATGTCTCTATTTTCATTGGAGAAATGTTGGAAGGTATGGTGGAGGTATCCGACCCCCGAACCGTCTGAAGGCAATCCTGTATAGGGAAGGTTGTTGTTTTAATGTTTTTATATTTATTGGAAGCTGGTGGGGCAACCCAGTAAGATGTGCAGGATATAAATAGTAAAATTATCATTGTGGAATGGGACTCCCCTATTTTCATCAGAGAAATGTTGAAAGGTATGTGCTAGTAGAGTCCCATTCATGTCACAGAGCTACAATTCTCAGGTTGCACCAAGAAGAGGGGTTTGTTGTTAAATCACTCTTAGAATTGTAACTCTTAATCAACCCTTAAGAAACTACACTTTCCATGATTCTTTGGGGGAAGCTATGGCTGTTTAAAGTGGTATGATACTGATTTAAATATATAGGGCAGATCGGGCCTGCATTTATACCACTTTGTTTGTTGACTACCTCATTGTGCCTACGTGGGCTTGATCTTATTATCCAAATATCACAAATAAAAAATACAACCCAAACCAGGTTTAAAATGAAACACAAAGCTAAAAGCAGAGCCAGTGAAAGCGCAATTCACAGCAGCAGTGGAGCAGTGCCAATGGGACAAAAGAAAGGTTCTAATGGAATATCAGAAAGGAAAGCAACTGGGTTTTCTGAGATAAGAATTCCACAATCTTGGCACTACAAGTGAAGATGTCCAGTCCTGCGTACCGGCTTTCTGGAATTAGTGGCAACAGAATGTGAAGCAAGGCCTCTGATGAAGAACACGGTTGGTAGCTAGGCTATGGTGATCGAAGGTGATAAATCAAACATTCTGGTCCCAGATCCGTTTAGGGCTTTATTGGCAATAACGAGCACTTTGTATCATGTCCCCAAATGAGCTGGTAATCCATACAGCTGGATATAAACCAGAGTTATGTGCTTCAAAAACCAAGTCCTAGGTAATATGTGTACTTATTTTACAGGGGACAATTCTGCATTTGAAAGTCCAGTTTAAGGATGAAGAACCATAGGAAATTAGAGCAGGGGCCTTGAAGTCACTTGTCAACAATGAACAGCTGGTGAGCAGGTTGAGTAGACCTGGTCTAAGTCTTCCTTACAGTGAGATGTACTGTGTTAATTTTGGTAATTAGTTCTAATTTTGTACCTCAATATATGTGAATGTTATGCAAATCCGACCCCTTTTATTGATGTGTACAGTGGTACCTCATTGAAGAACAGTCCTGCTTCAGAACAATTCGGTTTATGAACTCCACAAAACCAGAAATAGTGTCCCGGTTTGAGAACTTTACCTCAGTTTAAGAACTGAATCCAAACGGTGGAAGGGCACCGGCGGCGGGAGGCCTCATTTGGGAAAGTGCACCTCGGTTTAAGAATGGTTTTGGTTTAAGAATGGACTTCCGGAAACGGATTAAGTTTGTAAACCAAGGTACCACTGTACTCTATTACAGATCACATATTTTCTTTCTTAATTACATTTATATATTCTTACTGCATAAGAGAGGTGGGGGGGGGGATGCAGCAGAGGAGAAACAAGCTGAACTGAAGACAGGAATGAGCCACGCTACAGCTTCCAGACTGATTCCCAATTGGCCTCTCTTTTATTATACCTTTTCAGAAAGAAAACATAAACTGGTGTATTCTGAACTGTCAAAATTTACTTACTTGAAAATGAGGATGGAAACATTCTGGTTTAAACAATGTTAATATCATCAAACATCCAGGGAAATATAACAAATTAAAAGGTAATCACTTCATAGCATAAAAGGCCTACACCTTAAGTAATAATAAATCTAATACTTGACATTCATCTCCCTAGAAAATAAAATTAGATAAACTTTTGCAAGGGCATTCTGAACAGTCAATCCAGTTTATTAATAATTTCCTGTTTCATACAGGAAGCTCATATTATCTGGTCACAGCCACAGTAGACCTCCACAGATATTTAATAAAGCTGCCGTTGGTAATCCTCTCTGATTACCTATAACCTTCCAGCTATAACACACACTGTGCGCCAGTTCCATAGAAGGACATCACACTGTCACCTGGTATGATGTTTGACAGCTTATTCTGCTACATCAAGCAGCACAAAATTACTTTTTCCAAATCCATCCCTAGTTAATAACCAAAAGCAATAATGGTATTCAGCATGCGTAATACACAGAGAAGGCAAAATGAGGCAACAGAGAGAGAAAAGATTAGAGGGAGACTATTATGAAGAGGAGATCAAAAAAACTGAATCTTGTAACATACAACAATGTTTCAATTATAACATCATGCAGAGAGCTCCGCATATCACTCGACAAAGCCCATCCTGCAAATCTAAGAAAACACAGGAGAAAATTCCTATTGTGTTTACACTGGATGCATCCTTATTCTAGTTCAAACAAAGAGCACATTTCAAATTTTTCCTTTCTAAATTATGCTCTGAAATTCTCCTGGGAGCAGATACTGACTTACCTTTAGTGGAAATGTCTAGTTAACAGAAATATATTGCTTTGATCTTTTTTTTTATTAACAAAAGCAAGCATCTTATTCTATAGTGAGATTAATAAGATGTTTTGCTTATGGAACAGATCAAAATTACTATCAGCTACATTTACAGGAAGACTGGGAAACTAGCAAGCAAAATGAGCAGATTCCCAATACATGAACACACACACACAACCGCTCTAGAAATAATAACAATAATAAGTGCTTCACTCTGTTAGTTGGGAGGGGAAGGACAATGTTAAAATCCCATTTCCTTTTGTAAGGAATTGATAAGTGACTTCCTTGAACTAGGGAAAAGATGCATTAAATAAGGAACAATAAAGGATGGTTAAAAAAAATAATGGCTACATCTCTTTCAACTGGCACAAAAAAAAAGGATGTATTCCCAGTTAGAAATATAATGGGCCCTTGCTTGCAGATTTTACTATAATTACCATTTAATTCCTCTCACACACATCACAGCAGGAATACCATTTAGAAATTAGCTAGGTGATGAGAAAGTCCTGCAAATTGGAATTCTAATGAATGCAGTTACAATATCCAATTGTATTTTTCCTATGAGTCTGGAATGATAATAGAAATTATCAAAGAAGTTTTATGGTATTCTACCAGAATCAGCAATTCAAAGCAAAGATTGAACTGGACAAATTCCTAAATGTGTACATTTGCAAATGCAAATTCATGACCTTTGAACTTCGCATTTCCAATCCAACCCTGCTTTGAATCTCTGACTCAACATGAGATATTTCCTAATTTGTAATTCAGAATTTATGTCTGTGTACTTTGCCATTCAGTGCTTGTGTGTGTCCAGTATTATACTACTTGCTCAGATAAGGGGTTAGATTTGTAGCTAGTTTAACTGGTTTATTTCACTTGATTGGCAAGCTGTGTATAGCACAGGAGGAGAAGAAGAGGAGGAGGAGTTTGGATTTCATATCCTGCTTTATCACTACCCGAAGGAGTCTCAAAGCGGCTAACAATCTCCTTTCCCTTCCTCCACCACAACAAACACTCTGTGAGGTGAGTGAGGCCGAGAGACTTCAAAGAAGTGTGACTAGCCCAGCAGCTGCATGTGGAGGAGCAGAGACGTGAACCCAGTTCACCAGATTACGAGTCTGCCGCTCTTAACCACTACACCACACTGGCTCTCAAGCATTTGGCTTCAAGCTGCCAAAGCGAATGAAATGAAGGATGAACAGGGCCAGCCCAAGATACATGGCTGACTGAGGCAAAGGAGAAGACACCGCCCACCCACTTCCTATAAATACAAACTGATCAGAGAGAAGGTGGAACCTTTGTTCAAGACCAGTAATCACAGAACAGCATCTTCAACTGCAATGGAGGCATCAGGCTAGTTTAGGGGGCGCATGACAGGCTAGTGTAGAGGGCTCTTGGGAAGGGGACACTGGGTACTACCACCACCCCACGTCCCCAGCTTTCACCTCCTGAAGCAGCTGCCTGGTAAGACAAGCTCTGGGTCAAATTAACACAATGTTGTGTGATAAAAGAACAAGGGCACATTTGACTTTGAAAGTGGGAACTTCCCCAGAATGAATATATAGGCGCTGTCCCCATAGTCGCTGGAAACACAGGAGGGGAGAGTGTGCTCGCACTCAGATTCTTCCTGTGGGTTTTCCCCACAGGCTTGTAGCTGACCACTGTGAGAACAGTATTCTGGTCTAGATAAGCCGTTTAGCTCCATGGTCAGAGCATTCATTTTTGGTGCATATCTCTACACCGCTGAGCCTCTGCTCCTGGGAAATCCACCCGAGTAGGGGCAACTTACACCTCCTGTTGCTACTATTTCGCCTCTCCAGGTGCCGAGTCCGTCTCAAGCAGCTCAGAGCTCAAACTCCGACCCAACGCTGAGGGCGCTGTTCCGGAAGCCTCCTAAAATCTTGTTTTAATTAACCTGGTTATTTATTTATATATCATTAATTAAGTATATTTATATATTATCCTTGGAGGAACAACACAGTGTGATAAAGCATCAAGAATTCCATCAACACTCAAAACACAAAAAACAATATATTTATTAAAAACAATGCACAAATCAGTCGGCCAATTTCCATAATACAGTATCACAACCACAGTACGATCCCCATGAGCCTTCATGTATGCAAAGCGTTTTTGAATGGATAAATAAAGCTCACAATTTTCTACCTGTGTTCACTATATATCCTCTCTCCCTCAATACGTTTTCTTCTTGCAATGAATTGTGAATTTTCTGAACTTGGTATTCCGCAGGCCATGACTGGTATTGTTTTGATGGTCACTTACCCTTGTATAAAATCAGAGGTATCAAAAGAGGCCTGGATTATCTTGGGGCTTTCCCCTCTTTTTTTCCCTTTCCCTTTCTTTTCTTTTTTTAGCTTAGCTTACTACATTTGTTTGCTTACTCAGAGGAGCTTAACCCCCTGAGTAGCATGTAAACAAATTCAAGGTTGAAGTGAGTTAAGGAGTTGTTATCCCATAATAAATGATGGTGAAAATAAGTCAATAGTGTTGCTGACAAGCTAACTATCTGGGAGCAATCTAATCAAATCCTATTACTGATTTTCTGTGCCCCTGTTCAAGTCTCTGATTGATTAACAGAAACTGCATATAAAAAGATATGTGGGAGATCCCTTCTCTCCACAGAATTAATAGCATCATAGAAAGGTGGGGCTGGAGCATTCCTCTAAGTCACTATATCCATATCAGATGCGTCAAAGAAATGGCTTATGAGAGATCCAGCAGTAGGAAAAGACAATATGCACCTGTCTTATAGGCCCCAGAAAGGTCAGGGACAACAGTATTGGAAAGAAAAGGCATTTGTTGTAGAAGCTCACCATTTTATGGCAATTGAATATCTGCTGGATTTTAAATCTATTAACATAATTTTTCTCGCATACAAAGTGGGGGTTAGAAAGCAAATTCTGTTATCCTAGTGTTACAAACAGTGACATGGTTTGTGTCCCAAGCAAGCTTTTTTTGTTAGGAATGGAGTAATGCAATTCAGGAAAAGGCAAAAGAAAGGTTTCGAATGGGGGAGAAGTCTTTCTAATATTGCAATAAGCAAAGCCTGGTATTTTGTACCCGCATGCATTGCCCTGGGTGCACATAATTATCCTCATTTTGCAGATGGGAGAAATGATTCAATAATACAGGTTAGAGACTATTTGGGGATTTATGAGTCAAACACCAACATCTTAAACTGCACTATGTGACTAAATAGCAGGCAGTGCAGATCCCAGGGCACTGGCATAATGAAATCCCTGCAATGCATATGCTTAATGAGGGGATTGCTATATGCTGTGTCAATGTCACTCCTGGAAGGCAGGCAGAATATAGCCTTTGCAGAATGCATTGCAATTGTTTAATCACAGGCGATAACTAGGTAACAGAGGAAAGGTTCACACCCAGAAGGAAAAGGCAGCAATTTCTCTGTATGTGCGGAGGGAGAAAGCCAATCTTGGTCACTTTTGTAATATTGTAATTTGGGCACACAAAACCAATTGGAGTTGCATTCTGGAATAATAAGGTTTTAGGTATTCCCGTCCAACTACATCCATATCTTATCCAAGGTTCTGCAGACAGATCCTACAGAACCCGAACATTGACATAATTCCCCTCATTGGTAAGGCTGTCTCACAGTGAGCATCATAATGGACCAATGAATGAAATCTGCACAAAAGAACAGGATTGTGAAAGAGTTAGAAGAGAGTTATGGAAAATGCGCTTTCTAAGCAGCCACAAGAGGAACTACTAATAGGTACATTTTCAGTATAAGTAAAGCTGCATCAAAATCATTTCTATGCAGTGGTGCAGTTATGTAATTTCAGACTCCAAACATAATGGTCTTACAGGGCGCCCCCCCCCCCTTAAACGGTAATGAGTATTATTTCACTTCATTCAAAAGACATGCATTACACCCCACCATTACATGCTTTACCGTATATTCCTGTTATGTTAGAGCAACTAAAAAAAAAATTACCATTCTTGGAAAATAAGAAAGACCCTCTAAGCAAGTGCAGAGTTTAATGTTTTAAACTCACTTTCACTCATTGTGGCACCACCATGACTACAGGAATTTGCTTCTGCTGCTAAAACACATTTACTTGGTACAAAAAGCATTCTTTTGTTGAAGAAAGGAATATTAAAGAGCAAGTTCAAAATGACCGTCTGTAACCACATACGTAGGTTGGAAAAAATGCCTGCTTCGGTGGTGGTGATCGCGGCATGAGCTGTGCAGCCCTAAATTGTAATTATGCAGGACTAAAATGCTTTGAGATACTTGTGCGTTGAAGACTTGAGTCTTTCAGCAGACTATAGCTATTAAGGTTGACAGATCACTTTCAGCCTTTCTCAAGCTGTGGGTCCCCAGATATTGTTGAACTACAACCTCCATCACCCCTAGCTAGCAAGGCCAGAGCTCAGGGATGATGGAGTTGTAGTCCAACAACACCTGGGGACCCACAGCTTGAGAAGCACTAATGCATCTCTCTTTATTTCAAACCAATGATCAGGGATGGGGGAAGTTGTTGTCCAGCAACATCTGGAGGGCCACAGGTTCTCCACACATGGTTTACATATATGAAAAGTCCCCAGTCAAACATGCAAAGCTGACAAATATCTTTGGACCCATCTGACCAAATTCGTAATGGGTATACTCCCCACTCCTGCCAAAAAAAAAAGTCAAGCATATTATTGTACCATTAACCTTCTCCCCATGTTAGATGCATATTGTTGTTAATCATAACAACATTTCTAACCCACCTTTCTCCCAAGGTGCTCAAGATGGCCTATAAAGTATTCCTGCACTGCCCTCCATTTTACCCTTAAAACAATCCTGTGTGGTACATTCAGCTGAGAGATGGCAGCTATGCCAAGCTCACCCAGGAGCTCCGTGGCTGATTGGAGATTTGAATGTTGGTTACCAATGTCCTAGCCCAACTCTCTAACCATTATGCCAAAGGGATCTCAAAGAACCCTGGAGACTCCTTGTCTTTTCTGGATTTCTTCTTTTTTATTTTTATTATCTTACCCATTTCTATGTATTGTTCATCTGTGTCCTGCCTGTTTATTTATTATGCATCCTTTCTATTCACATAAATAATACTTTTTTAAAAAAATGATTTCCCCTTATTTTGGACTCAGTTGCCTCCAGTTCAGTGCTCACAGAGAGCTTGCAGGTCTCTACAGACAAAGAATTGCTTTTTAATAATCTCAAAGGCCAGAAACTGCAATGTGTACACAGGCCAGCAGCTATAAAGTGCTGCTTAAAGAGGTGCACTATATATCAAACGAAGCTACGCCTTGGTATCTTGTGCACAGTGGAACGCTGCAATTACCAGGCAAAAAGGGTCCCACAAATCTTATTATATCAAATCTTGCCAAACCACTGAGTTAATATCCAGCTAATAGCCTTGCATAATTAGTAGTTGGCAATTTGAAAAAATACTTAATGGCAGTAGATAATAATGATGACCGTGGTAATAATGTAGGTAATAATGATGACCATTGTATATGTAGGAGAGATGGGTGGATGGGGAGAGTTAAGGGTAGAAGTCTGGCCTTGCATGAGCAATATTTGTAAAGTGAGTAAGGAAGGGGATGGGGAACGTGGGACTGAAGAGATACTCGACCTAGCTTTATGAGATTTCCTCTAAATCAGAGATGTGGTACTTGTGGCCCTCCAGAGCTTGTTGGACTGCATCTCCCATCAACCCCAGCTAGCATGGCCAGTGGTCAGGGCATTGGAATACAACAACATCTGGAAGGCCTCTGGTTTGATGGACAGCTGGGTTAAATATCTCCTCCCTTTCATGGAGTCATTTGTCCCCAGAAAGGTGGGCAGAAATTCAGTAGCTTTTGGGAGGTGAAGCATTTTCAGAGGGGCCTTTAAATAACAGGTTTTCCCCCTTTATTTGGGGCAGGGGATGTGTGAGTCTTGCTTCTGCAGCCCAGCTGCATTCCTCAGATGGAATATCCTTTGGCAATAGCATTCCACAGGGGAAAATATAGCTGCCCACGTTGAGTTCAATACAGTTCTTAAACTAGAACGTGTCATTCCAAGTTGATTCTTCTTCTCATTTCCCATTTTCATAATAGAAGCTTTCTGGTCTCCTAGAGTAACAGAGCAATCCTGTGCATGCCCTCTAAGAAATATAAGTCTCACTCAAAGGGACTTTCTCCCAGGTAACGGATGGGAATCGCATGGGAATGCAAGCTAAATAAGTTGGGAAACTTCTCTAAGAATGCAGGGCTCTTGAGGCAGGGTGAGGCAGTCTATTTAGGCAATGAATCTACCTGCTGGCCACTGTCGCACACCTCCTTTTTCTTCCTGAGCCACCTCAGGTTGCAAGATGGCGGTGGCATTTTTAGTTTTACCCAGGGCAGCAAAACATCCTGGCTGGCCCTGTAGGAAAGTGACGTACCTATTTTTTTTCATTCATTTAATAAATGTGTGTACCACCTTCAAGCAAAGTTCTTCCCAAAGCAGCTTACAAACCACTTCAGGAATAATTCTTGTTTACTTTTTAAAGTAGTATACTTTTCTTTTTTGGAATGCATGGGTGAATAAATCACATTCCTAGGAGTTGATATGGATACTTCTTTTTGATTTGTATTTGTAAAGCATAGTGATACTTTGTAAAGCATAGTGATACTAAGTGACTATTGAGAGAACTGCATTATAAGTGTATTAAAAGCAGGATGAGATAACAGCTAGACAGCTACTTTCACTTCTTGTGGATTGCTTCACAGTTCTGCATTAGTGCAAATTTTTGGGTTGACAAATTATTTTCCATCCTAAGAACCTCAGTATTCATTTAAATAAGTCCTTAACAGCAGTCAAGATAGGCTCAGAAGTGTGTGCGTAAAAGCCTTGCAAAGGAGTTTGCAGAATGTATGCAAACTAAGAAAATATATTAAATGTTGCATAATTTATACAGCTTGCAGAATTTAGCCTCTCTTAGCTCATACTCTGGGTTACTGAGCCACAAAATTATGACTTTGGGAGTAGGGGACTCACACACCCAGTCTTGTCTGTAGCCAGAACAAAGACAAATTCACCATGACGTCAATTCAATAACTGCATCCTTCGAGCCATGTTACATCACACAGAAAAAGGTGGTGGATTAAAGTAGTATCATACCATTTCAAGATGCATCGAGAAGTTATATTTTTGGATATTGTGTAAAAAAAAAAAAACAATTCTGCAGGCAGTAAATTCTTCATCGTGGGAGAAAGTTTGGCCTAGCTATAGAAGAAGAAGAAGAAGAGTTTGGATTTGATATCCCGCCTTTCACTCCCTTTAAGAAGTCTCAAAGCGGCTAACATTCTCCTTTCCCTTCCTCCCCCACAACAAACACTCTGTGAGGTGAGTGGGGCTGAGAGACTTCAAAGAAGTGTGACTGGCCCAAGGTCACCCAGCAGCTGCATGTGGAGGAGTGGAGACTCGAACCCGGTTCCCCAGATTATGAGACTACCGCTCTTAACCACTACACCACACTGGCTCTCGATATAGCCTAGATATGTTCATTTACAATATACAGTGAGCTTTTTATGTGTGAGAACATGCAAAAATACTGCCCCAGGAATTGAAGGCGATCTACCCTCATTGTCTGCCACCTCATTCTGCATAATGTTGAACATGTCTAATTAGAGCTGCAGTTATTTTTACAGATGCCGTCACTGGCTTATGGCCAAACCCTCAGTGCTTGAAGGAAGTTCCAAAACTGGGCTCATAATCTGTTACAACATATGGAAAGCAGCTCTGAAGGGTGTGTGTGAAGGGGAACAAGTGCCCCAATGCTAGTAGCTTCCCCAATCCCAATTCCTCTGAATATTTAAAGGAAATATCTGAATATCTAAAGGAAACTGATTTTGATGGGCACTGACCCCCACCGCAAAACACACTGTTCCCCTTTCATGCTCCCCATATTTTGGGGGAGGCTAACAGTGATCAGACCTTTCATGCATTTATAGTCCAGGCACCCAGAAGAGACCCATTGCAATTAATGGACATAGCTTATCCATGATCATTTAGTTCAGTGGGTCTACTCTGAGGGAACCGTCATTTAATCCCACCCTCTGAGTTTTTCCTTGCATTGAACTAACTGCCTTTTCTGCCCTGTTATACTAATATTGGCACTTCAAGTTGCAAAGATGTTTTATTTACTGTCTGCCAGGGGTTTTTTTTGTAAATAAATAGTCCAATCATAATAAACCATGTGGTCCTTGCTAATTCCCCATAGCAAACAAAGCAATATTGACATTCAGTGGTTTTGGCTAATTTCACCCAAAATAAGCAAAGCAGTATTGATATTTACAGAGTAATCGTATTTGTTGCAATAAAGTCTGTGGTGCGCAACTGTCTCCAGTAAAGATCCTCAAAGCATTAGCTCCTTAAGCACACATGTGCCTGTCTATAGCTACATAAGTAGATCAGTTCATACACTCCACCCAAACAGCTGTGGGTGCCAGAAGAGATCGCCCCACAAAAGGAAGCATGAGGGCACCACATTACAAAGTAGCATAGTTGCAACCGTCTCCCATGTCTCTCTGACCCCTATGCCACATGCAAATAGTAAGAGCAGAAGACAAGCCTACTGGATTAGGCCATTGTCCATCTACAGTAGTTCAGCATCATCTCTTCTCACTTGTCAGCTAGATGCCTTTGGGAAACCCAAGAGCACTCTCCTTCAACAATTCCAACAACTGCTATTCAGAAACATCACTGCTTCCGACCATGGAGAGCATAGACATCACGGCTAGGAGCAAACAAGAGCCCTAGCTTCTAGGAATTTGTCTAATTCCTTTTAAAAGCCACTCATGATGGCAGCCATCACTGCCTCCATATTGTCTCTTGCCTGAACCATTTGCTCTAACACTTCCTCCCAAAAAATCCAAGAGTAGGGTCTGTCTCACACACAGAGAGAAAGCACTTGCCCCTCGCGCAGGTAAGTGCTTAACTGGTAAAGGCCACTGCAACCCTGGCTTTCTGCTTGCAGGGACATGTTTTCATAGAATCATAGAGTTGGACGGAACCATGAGGGTCTTCTAGTCCAACCCCCTGCAATGCAGGAATCTTTTGCCCAATGTGGGACTCTAACCCACGACCCTGACAGCATGGATCTCATGCTCTACCAGCTGAGCTATTTGTGAAGGTCTGGATCAGACCAAGCACAAGACCTTGCGGGCATCCATTTGTATTGGTGGAGGGGCGAGGAGCCACCTGTGCCAGTCTGGCCCCCTCCAGGCTGACTTCCCCATGTTCAGCAGGAAGGTCTGAAGGGGATCGTGAACTCAATTCAGGTGAAGGTGTTTAAAATCTCCCGCACTGACTAGGAGCCCTAGAAAAGTCGGTGAAGGTAGCACCCTGATAATACACAAAAAATATGTCCTCACCATAAATCAAAAGTAGAGTAATGGCTTTATATCATGCGGACAGCTATTTTTACGCTGAAAATTTCATCCTGCATTTTCAGAGGAGTGAGAAGAGACAAGCATTCCTAATGAGGAGGCAGGTCACATAAAGATGATCTATATTGATATCTATCTGTCTGAACTATGACAGGTGCATGTCCACTGTTTCCTCCAAAGTAACTAAAAAGTGAAAATTAGCATCTGCCATCCAGGCCTTAATTTCAAGACTGAATTCACCTGGCCACATCAAATCCATCTCTGTCCACCTCTATCTTGGCAACTAGGAGAAGTTTCACATGTTGATTACTTTGGAAAAGGTGGGGTGACTCTTAGAAGCAATTCCCAGGCTGTACTCTGTCTCCATAGTTGTTGGAGGGGAGGGGAGAGTGCTCTTGTGTTCAAATCCTCCTTGAGGCATCTGATTGGCTGTGAGAACAGGATGCTGGACTAGACGGGCCATTGACCTCATTCAGCAGGTTCTCCTTATATTCTTAACACACTTCCCTTTGCCTCTTAGTATTCCCTGGACACAGAATCATAGAATAATAGAATTGTAAAGTTGGAAGTGACAATACTGGTCATCTAGTCCAACCACCTGCAATGAAATGGTTTTCCCCCCAAGGTGGGGCTCAAAACCACAACCCTGAGATTAACAGTCTCATGCTCTCCTGACTGAGCTGTCCCAGAGCCTAAAATGAGTCTGATTCCTGGTTGTCTCTTCTTGTTCATCCCTCTCATAGGCCTTCAAATGTGTCCATGTCAGAGGAGATAGCTAAGATATCCGTTTTCCCTGCCTTGCTACCCCCAAAGGAATTACAGGGGTATTCTGTATTACCTGGACTTTCACCAAAGTCAGCCCCCTTAAGATGGCTGGGGCCTCTTATGATTACTGTCATCGCCCCTTTGCCTTCCAAAATTGCAAGCCTTTTTCTTTCAGATAAACTGGCGTTATTTTTTGCTGCAAAGCCTGAATATTCTTTTTTTCCGCTGACAGAAGAGTTTTAGTGCATTGTTTGAACTTTTCATTTGATTGTTCTGGGCCTTTTTTGCAGTATTGCTCATGTTTCTTCATAAAGTTCAACCTCTGGAAAAAAAAAATCAAATCACTACTAGCAGCCAAATGCAGAAGTCATTATCAGTCCTTGCAATAAGGAATCTATTCACTCATTTTTCTGGATATAGAGAAAAGAGGGACTCTCATAATAATACACAGGAATCTTCTAAATGGCCCCCACTAAGTCCTATGATGTATGTTAAATGGGCAGAAAGCAACAAGATGATTGGGGGATGAACAGAGCCTTTAACTGGAACCCCAAACGTATGTTTCAAAGTACACCTCTTTGCTATTCTTTTGAGGAAGGGAGGGGTAGAGAATCTGCTTTGCATGCAGAAGGTTTCAGGTTCAATCCCTAGCATCTCCTGGTAGGGCTGGGAAAGAAGCCCATCTGAAATCCTGGACAGAAACGACCAGTCAGGGTAGACAATGCTGAGCTAGATGGACCAATGCTTTGGCTCACTAGAAAGCATATTCCTATGGTCCTGTGTTGTGTAAGTAAATAGTTGCCAGTTACTATTTAGCCTTATATTTACTCTTTACACCTATATTTACTCTTATGAGTACATATGGCTCCTTGAACCATCATTATTCTGTGTCCAGGACAGCTGTCTACCAGCTCCATCTGATATGCAGGCTGAGACCCTACCTGCCCACAGACTGTCCGCCACAGTCATGCATGCTCTAGTTATCTCTCACTTGGACTACTGCAATGCATTCTACGTGGAGCTACTTTTGAAGGTGACCCAGAAACTACAACTAATCCAGAAGGTGGCAGCCAGACTGTTGACTGGGAGTTGCCACCGAGACCATATTACACTGGTCCTTAAAGACCTACATTGGCTCCCAGTACGTTTCCGAGCACAATTCAAAGTATTGGTGCTGACCTTTAAAGCCCTAAATTGCCTTGGCCCAGTATATCTGAAGGAGTGTCTCCACCCCCATTGTCCGGCCCAGACACTGAGGTCCAGAGCCGAGAGACTTCTGGCAGTTCCCTCACTGTGAGAAGTGCGGTTACAGGGAACCAGGCAGAGGGCCTTCTCGGTAGTGGTGCCTGCCTTGTGGAATGCGCTCCCTTCAGATGTCAAGGAAATAAACAACTATCTGAAAGCAGCCCAGTTTATGGAAGTTTTTAATATTTGAAGTTTTATTCTGTTTTTATTGTTCTGTTGGGAGCCGCCCAGTGTGGCTGGGACAACCCAGCAGATGGGTGGGGTATAAATAATAAATTTTTTATTATCATCATCATCATTACTTGAGGTCTTCAGCGACTAGGAATGCTTATGACCAGCTCAAGCTGGTGTACCAGCTACAGTGGTACCTCGGCTTAAGAACTTAATTCATTCCAAAGGTCTGTTCTTAACCTGAAACTGTTCTTAACCTGAGACACCACTTTAGCTAATGGGGCCTGCCGCTGCCACCGCGCCGCCACCAAGCGATTTCTTTTCTCATCCTGAAGCAACGTTCTTAACCAGAGGTACTATTTCTGGGTTAGCAGAGTCTGTGACCTGAAGCATCTGTAACCTGAAGCGTCTGTAACCCGAGGAACCACTGTATTGCCTTTCCGGGATAGGGACAGCCTGGTCATAGTCGTCTACACTCTGGTAACCTCCCAGTTGGACTACTGTAATGTGCTCTGTGTGGGACTGCCCTTAAAGACAGTTCAGAAATGGCAACTAGTGTGAAATGTGACATCCAGGGCCATTATGGGAGTGGCAGGCTGAGGGTATTTAACTCTCGTTTTAAAACAACTTCATTGGTTGCCAGTTCTTTCCCAGAGCAAAATTCCAAGGTACTTACCGGTATATTCATGTTTAACATCATGAATGGCCTCAGGCCTATATGCTTTCTCCCATATCAAACTGTACCTTAAAGATATCAGATTGGTGGTTCTTGTGCATGAAGCACACAGTGCTGTGATATATGGAATCAGCCTTTTGTGCTGATTCCAGGCCTATGGAATCTTATTCCTGCTGAGACGAACACACACATCTTCCCAGCATGCTTTTGGATGAAAAGTATGACTAGTCATTTATAAATGCAGCAAGCCCATGCACATTTAAGTTGTGCTCATTCAGCATAATGTGTGTGATAATAATAATAATAATAAGTGGGTGGGAAGGGTTCTAGGAAAAATGACTTTGGCTCTCTTACCCAGCATTGAACCCAATGGGTTTTGACTATATGCTATTTTAGCTCCAAGAGCGATCCCCAGATGTAACCCTCACATAAGATGTGGGCTTACTGTAGTTTAATGCTACTGCTCTTATTATGAGTTGTATTGAAATAATTGTTTTTAAATGCTTCCATTGTATGGCCATTGTGTTATCTTTGTGTTGCAAACTGCCCTTTGGTCTTTTGGCAAAGGGTGATCTATAAATTACTTACTAAAATAAATAAACTTAATAAACGTTACTTTCTGTGGGGAAAAGGGAAGCATGAGGTTTGCACAAGGCTGTAAATCTGTCCCCTCTCAAACAATGGGTGGTTCAGCTGTGAGAGGAACTTTTAGATGAGGAGAAATTTTTGTATTGGGAAGTGAATAATTGCAGAAACTCGAACGATACAGACCTAGGCTGGGGAGAGGTGGAAAACATTTTATTCACCATGGACAGACTTTGGTCTTTCACATTTCAGCAGCACTCTGTGCAAGGCCAAAATTCACCCCCACCCCCACCTCTCACCCTCCAATCTGCTCAATTCACTATGTCACAGTTGCAGCACCCTGTGGCACCCCCTAGGCTCTGCGATGAAACTGGTTGCTCTGCCCAAAATCCACCTCTGTATCCACCTTATCCAATGCCATGTAGGGTGGAAGGGAGGTTAGATGAGGGCTCTTGCAATTCTCCATTCTTTTCCAGAATAGAAACTGATTTTTCCTATTTGGATTCTTTTTTTCTTTTCTTTAAGTAGAATGCCACAGGAAATTGGGTTGTGAGAGAGAATTGTGTGGGGTTTTTTCTAAGCATACTCAGAGTAGCACTTTCCCATCACCTCCCGTTGCTTGACATTTCTCCTCAGGACAGTCACACTTTTTGCAAAACAATTCTTCCAAGTATAGCACCAACTCCCCACCCCACCCTATCCCCAGAATGTCTAAGTGGATTAATAAAGCTCCCAATTTATTTCCCCATAATTCCTAATATTTCACCACAATTCTTAAGATTCCTGTACATGTGGAATCCATTTCGTGTTCTTACACTCCAGGGGAGCCTTTTGATTTTGCAGGTGCATCTGCTAATGGAAGTAGAGAGAAGCATTTTTTTTCCCCTTCTGATTCGTCCTTCAGTCCTCAGCCCACCACCATCAACACCTTCTAACTTGTAGAATAACTTCTCTGGAGATGATTGTGGGATTGCTGCAGACCACGTGGAGGAGGGTTTAGTCCACCCTACTCTTCTGTTAGCAGATTCTGCAACTAGATCAAAAGTTCTTCTGTTAGATTCCACCCACTGTGAGAATATTTTGCTTGCAATATATAGATACCACCTATATCTTCTTATCATTATGATGACCATTTTGCTGATCTTTGTAATATGGTTGACAAAATCTCACAAAGACATGAAAGTATCAAGAGGGCTTAAGGTGAAGAAAAAAAATGTGCCTTTTGGAAAACGTTTGATCACATGTCAAAGATACAAATATGATCATGCCCAGTCTCAACAACATTCCTACATATGTATGTTTAAAACAAAGAAGACAGTTATTTACTTCAAGTAGCATGAATAAGGAAAGCATAAGGAATTTCTCTATTTTTCCTTCCAGATCATAAAGTTTTTATTATGGCACAAATTAACAATAGTTTATTAATATACAGTATATTGGGTTGTGACATTACAGATGTCCCAAATGAGGAAACTCCTCGTGGTTTAATGAGATATTATTGGAATGGCTTCTTAGAACTAGCTCCTTCCTTATAAACCCTCAGACCACCTCAAAAGTACAATTCAGACCCATGTGCGGTTCAGTCAATTAATTACATGCTTAATACACATGTAATGGTTGTTGCTATCTGCAAGCAGGCAAAATGGGACAGTTAACTCCAAAATGTGCAGTGAACCAGAATCCTCCCATGTATCAGGCCCCACATGGAATGGAACAAGGCGACATTGCTGCAATAAATACATAAAACATTAGACAGTTAAATATGAATTTCTTGCAGTCAGAAGAATAATCAGATGGCTATGGACATTTGCAATACAAATGTACAAATTGTATTCATAAAACTGACACTAGAAACTTGTGAAACTTTGAACCTCAAAAAAATGGTTTGACGTGTTTTCTTGGGAACGGAACCAAACATAAAGGAACACAGACAAAATAAGGAAGTGGCAAGAAAGGAGTCTCTTTTGATTTATTTGATTGGTCATGTGTCCTATTTTACAGAGGATAGTCCTCTGTTTGAGCAGGTATTGGTCCAAGTCCAGCTGAAAGATAAAGAAGGGAGAATGGAGGGTGCCTTGAAGTTGTCTATCACAGATGACACCTGAGCAGCAGCCTTCTAAGCCAACACTTCCCTGAGAAAATGTGGTGGTCACCATTGTAATGGTTGGGTCTCTCCGACAGAAGCGAGACAACTCGGGTTTATTGTTCAAAACACACAAATCACTCTGGGGCTCAGTCACTCAGCGTCTGCTTCCAAATTAGCTGTTGCCGAGTCTGAGTTCCTCCCCTTCCTCTTCCCACATTTAAAGCCCCACTTTCACTTCCTTTCCTGTTCATGCCTCTCATTAATTCTTGTGCAACTACACATCATGGGATGGGCTATTTCCGGTGGCCTCTCCCTCTGAGTCCGAGCTTAAACTGTCAGTCTGTGTCTTCTCCCTTGAACTCCCCCCTTCCTTCTCTTTGTTCTCAGAGCTCAGGCTTCTACTGCAACTAGGCTGCTCTTCCCTCGTTCCTCATTCCTGCCTAATTACCTCCTCCTGTCTCTCCATGCTCTCCCCCTCTGTCAGCAACGGGACACAGCTGACATCCAACTTGAATGACTTTAAGACAGAATTATGACAAATTCATGGAGGATAAAGCCATCTACAGTTGCTAGCCATCCAAGTTGGTGGCCATTACAGTCATACCTCATGTTACGTTTGCTTCATGTTACATTCTTTCAGGATACGTCCCGCGGCAACCCAGAAGTACCGGAAAGTGTTACTTCCAGGTTTTGCCACTCGCGCATGCACAGATGTGCAAAATTACGTCATGCACATGCGCAGAAGCAGCGAATCACAACCTGCGTGTGCACAGACGTGCTGTTGCAGGTTGCACTCTTTTCATGTCGTGAACGGGCCTCCGAATTGGGAGAGAATTTCATTGTTAAACTATGTGTGGTATGTAGTAGTCCTATACAGATGTAACCGTGTTGAAATAAGGGTAGCAAAATCTCAGCTGAGAACCTCAAATCAAGTATATGACTGACACCCTTCTTTGGAAATTAAACCAATGTCCAGACTTTGACATAAATGGAGTCTCTCCTTCACTAAATATCTTATGTGACCAACATTAGCCAATCATATGAGAACTGCTAGAGAACTCTCTAGAATTTGGTTACCAACCAATCAAATTCAAACACATAATAATGTATGAAAGCATTTACAATTTCAGTGAATTAAATTACTATGCTTTTTGTACAGTCTGTTGCTGTTGTAAAGAGAATCACCAACCCCACTTTCAAGCCTTTCCCTCAGTCTGCCATGTTCTGAAGCCTCAAAACAGGTATGTGAATGTTTACTGTCATCACCTTATTACATATATACCATCACTGCAAATCTATACAACCAATAAATCTTTCAGAAGTTGCACCAATGTAGGAAAAGCTCTCTAATAACTGCTTAAATATTGACAGCCATTAAGAGAACCACAGCACAGTTAAAAATCTTTCAGTGTTCCTGGAATATATTTTCCTCTCTCGGTATTCTATCCGCTCAATTCTTTTGTCATCTGTTTCTGCCATATTTTGGCTTTAGTATTGCTGTTAATTAGAGGTGACTATAGTTTGATTAATTGCTAACATGTGTCACATATGCACAATATGAAGAGCTGCAGTCTAATTTTTTCCACTCACTGCATGCCTGAATTCAATGGATTTAAGCCAAACATTTCTTTTTAATGACTAAAGAACCTAATCTTATCACAGCGAACAATGTGGATGTAATCAAAATAAGACACTCTAATCCATTCAAAGTGTTAAAAGTTCACAGAAGTATGCAATAACCATGGGCCACATTTCACAACTGCAAGCTGGATCACAAGGGTAGCAATAGAGGCCATCTGAGTGTCCTTCTTCCTCCGTTTAAGACTCTGTGCATTTGCTTCCAAGTTTGCGCTTAGCTTTTTGCAGCCTCATGACTTGCTTCTCCGTGCTCCATGGTAGTTTCGATTCCACGTGCAA
The DNA here is from genome assembly GCF_965153285.1 of Podarcis tiliguerta. NCBI lineage: Eukaryota > Metazoa > Chordata > Lepidosauria > Squamata > Lacertidae > Podarcis > Podarcis tiliguerta. The sequence continues at coordinate 30,302,634 of NC_139540.1, forward strand.
CAGCTCTTGGCGAGCCTTCATAAAGCTCACAGTGAATACCTATAAGAACACATACAGTGACCATTCACTCTGCACAGTGGTCTATATAGGTGTCATTCTCTATACTCACAAAGCTGTGGTTTCTTGGTTTTACTTGCAATGCCCTCTCTCATCTGCACCTTTGTTCTACACAAACCAATTTACTGTCACTGCTGCTGCAAAGACTTGAGCTAATGTGAGGGACAACTAAGCATGGGATATTTTTCTCATTTTTACCTGTTAAATTTATATCCAATCTTCCTCCCTAAAGAGCCCAGGGCAGCAACAATGTATATAATAATAATAATAATAATAATAATAATAATAATAATAATACCAGTTCCTCTTCAACCAGACTTTTGGCTGATTGATATCCAATGTCTCTTCAAATGTGCTATGAAATGGGGGATTATTGAGTTGTCTTTGTTCTTCTTTGTATTATGTATTTTTATATATATTGTAATTTTATGTTGTGAACCGCCTTGATATCTACGGGTGTAGGGTGGAATATAAATTTAATAAAAACAAATAAATGATGTGACCCAACAACGGGGGGATTCAACATTGTGCTCTTTTGATTGTTCCATTAGTGTTAGCATTTCTGGTCACTAGACAAAATGATTCCCCTTCTCCTCACCCACATGCACTTTTCAAGGCCTTCTCCTGACTCTGGATTTGGGTGAGGCGTCAGCGTGGAGAATCCCTGTTGTGCTAAAGGAATGCCTAGCACTGGGTTCCACTAGCATGCCACATTAGTTGAACCTGGGCCAATGTTTCTGTACAGGACTGCTGAAATGGGAAAATGCTTGTTAGGCATCTAAAGGAGTACAGGATGTTAATTTCTCTTTGCCACTGAGCAGCTGCTTGGAGTCACAGGACTCTGTTTACATTCCAGAGACAGTCCAGACTGTTGGAAGTCTCACGGGAAAGGAGATGGGATGTGACGTTAGTGGGTTTCCTGTTCCCTTTGTTCCTTTGTTTCGGTTGCTCTCTGCTTTCATAGAGAGAGGATGTCTTTTCTGTCTGCATGGCTTAGAAATAAAACTCTTTGCAATGTAGCCCAAACCTCTCGTCTCTTTCCTGTGCTGGAAACTCTGCTGAATGCGGGGACGTGCCTTGGAGCCTCATCAAAGGCTCAAGTCATTAATTATTCCTCGGGAGACGATTCCAAAGGCTCGGCTGGAAAATGAGCTTTATCAGCTTGGCCGAGCGGAGTTCCCAACACAGTAATATAAATTATGGCACGTGCCTAATGTCAATAGGCAGGGAGTTCCAAAGGAACACTAAGGGAATGGTTCCTAACAAATGTGGAACAGATATTTTGTGGCACTTGCAGAAGTGCAAGTTTTACAGGCCAAAGTGACCAAACCAGCAGTTATGCATCAACCTATTGGTCCCTCTAATAGCCAAGCATGCTATGGTGAAAAGGAAATGACTCCTTGGTGGATGGTGGATGGACACACACTATCTATGCTACAATAGATTGTAGTGGGTTTTGTGGATTTGAATATAAACCAAAAAGGGAACCAAAGTTCTTACAGCACCGGAATTAATGTGTTTTGTTTCAACACACACAAGTGTAGACTGTTGTAAATAAGATCTGTACTAGAAAAGTTACACTCCAAGAAAAACAACAATAGTATTTCCATTTTCTGGTTCTGGCTTTTTTTTTTTTTAATGTACAGCTTTTATATTATACAGCCCCTGGTAGTAAGTGAAATATAATTCTAATTAATTTTTCCTACGGCTGTATACAAATCAATAATTGTAAGCATCCCAAAGGAAAAAGCACGCTACATGGTCCTCCAGGTTCCTAATGAATGCAAATAAGCTGACCTTTTTCTGACAACTATGAATATTGTTTCACAATTTTACCACCAAAATTGCTGTAATCAGCAATTCATGCTGCAAATCTGGAGCCAATAATAGTTCTAAATAACTATTCATTATAGCAAAGCAGGATGTGAATTGCCCCTCAACTGTTCCAAACTTCATGGAGTAGGGGTGCACAACTCAAATAACTCTTAGGGCCACTTTCACGTGTCTTAACTCAAGGCAGAGGGAAAGCATTTTGTTATAATTTAAACCAGCCACATGGAGGAGCCTTTGCACAGCAGAGGGAGAAGCTGTATCTCAGTGGCAGCCCATCTGCTTTCTATGTAAAAGGTCCCAGGTTCAATCCATAACTTCTCCAGGTAGGACTGGGAAAAGACTGATGTCTTAAACCCTAGAATCTGCGACTGGCCCATGTTGTCAGTGCTGAGCTAGGTGGACCAATGACCTGATTTGACAGAAGGCAGCTTCCTATGTTCCTGTTCCACAGCTGGCTCTTCCTTCAGACCTTCACTCAATGCATGAAGGGGTGAGACCAGGAAGGTGGGCATAACAACAGGGTGGCACCCCTGCTTCCCCCTTAATCATGTGGAGCCCCTTCATGGGATTAATCCATGAAGGGGGTCTAGTTAAACCAGGATTCAAAAGAACTGGGATGTGGGCTCCATGGCATCTATAGTATGAAGATCTGCCAATCCATATTGTCCTTTATGCTCTTTAACATCTACCTGAAGCCGCTGATGAGTGGCATATAGATGTCATCAATATGCTGATGACACTCAACTTTTTCCCCTCTTTGTGACCTGAATCAAGTGAAGCTATCTAGGTGAAAGACTGGCACTTGGATTTGGTAATGGGCTTGGGAAAGTTCAATAAACTGAAGCTGAAACCCAACAAAGACACAGATATTTGTGCATGGGTAGTTATCATATCCAGGACTTAGGGGCCCAATCTGTTCTAGATAAGGTTGTACTCCTCTTGATGGAGCAGGTCTCTGTCTTACTCCTGCTATTACTGGATTCACCCTTGTCACTGGAGGCCCAAGTGGCTTCATTGGTGCAGAGTCCCTTTTTCAGTTCCAGCTCGTTCACCAGCTGCAGCCACTTCTGATAGGGCCTTCTCGGTAGTGGTGCCCACCCTGTGGAACACCCTCCCACCAGATGTCAAAGGAAAAAACTACCACCAGAGTTTTAGGAGACATCTGAAGGCAGCCCTGTTTAGGGAAGCTTTTAATATCTGAAGGACTATTGTATTTTAATATTTTGTTGGAAGCCGCCCAGAGTGGCTGGGGAAACCCAGCCAGATGGGCGGGGTATAAATAAATAAACTATTATTATTATTATTATTATTATTATTATTATTATTATTATTATTATAGGGGCTTTCCACACTTTCCATTTATAGTCATATAATTGTTGCTCCCCCCCCCCCCGAGTTTTGGGCATCCTGCCACATACCAAATGTCATTATTCAGTTAGTGTTCTGGAATAATGTACTTTGTGTCTGCAGCAAAAACAACAACAACCCTGACTTTTGTGAAATATCCAGAATGGATCCCAATATTTTCATTCTGGTGGCATGTGTACAAGCAACATCCTAGCTTCTGTGTAGAGGGGAAAGGATGGGCAACTGTGGCTTGGCAGACACCTGTTTTGAACAACTTCCCTGTGTCCGTTTGCAAGCTCAGTTTAGTGGAGAGATGTGGCAGGCAGAGATGATGGCCCTGATTCAAACTCCTGCCCATGGCAGCAAGCATTAGCTGTGGAGAAAATTTCATCACAAGGTTCTTCATAGCTACGTCAGACACCTAGTTCCCCTTCTAACCTTCTATACTTCCGGAAGATTTGAATTCCGGAACACTAGGCATGGAACACAAAAAAGACGCAAATGTTCATAACTCTGATATTCATGAACTGGAGGAACACGAGGGTACATAAAGGGTATGACTACAGTTATGGAGCTGTCCTCAGTTTAGGTGCAACCTGCTGTTAGTGTGGTAAGGAAAACTCACTCTTTAATAATAGCTATTTGTGACCAAACGCATGGACAATCAGCTACAAATGCACTCTTTAAAAGTTTGAATCAAACAGCAACTATACCACTATAAATGGTAAGTGCAGAAAGTCCCATAAATTCTAGTCCAATAGTGCTCTCCACCTCCATTTAGAGTCAGATTGCAGTACTGGCTTGAGTGGCAAGCCCAAATCCCTGCTTGATAGCATTCGACAAGTCATTCCTCAGCCTAACCTACCTCACAGGATTGTTGTGAGAATGCAACGAGGCCCATGTATGGTGCTCCAAGCTCCCTAGTAAAAGAGAGGGATGCAAATGTGATTGATTAAAAAAATCGATGAGAGTTTTGTGATTGATTTGCATAGAAGTGGATTGTACTATAATTGTCGTACATTTCAATCAGCAATATTAAGTAACCAGCTTGTTATTTTAAATGGTCCTTTCTATTTAACAGGCAATTTTCTGCATGCAGTTAGCCTGGGAGCAGTCTGGAATAATGCAACAGAGCTTTGATTGAATCAAGCAGGTATTGCTTCATATACCAAGGAGAAGCTTTCTACAATATAATACATAGGTTTTCTCTCTAAAAAACAGTACAAACTATGTGGCACAGTACAAACTTGTAAATGTACCATAGCAACAAAACAAGAGAAAGGCTAAAGAAATAAGGATGAAATAAAAGCCTAATAATACACATCTAAGAGTTTAGCACACAAAAGCTGTCTGGTAAACTGGAGAGAACATATATCATTCTGCACAAAAGGCTCACACTGAATTAGACATTCAAAAAAGATTTTTGTAAAAAAGATGATATTGATTTCATTATAATACTGTAAACAGTTTCCCTGTTGTTTATGAAAGTTGTTGTTTTGCTATAGAGCAGCATCACATTCTCAAAGTTTCCTTGAGACAGATTGGGCTACCCTACTGAAGCGTACTGGATCAATGAAAACAAAAGAGAAATTTGACTAATGCCGACTGTGCGTATGACACATATGATGTTCTAAACTGAGCTAAACAATCTTTTCTTGATGACATCTCAAAAGATACCTCAACTCTCTAATACTTGTAATTCTTTCATGTTCTGAATGAATCCCTACTACATCTCACTCAATATCGATCTTCAAGCCATGTCTCCCAATCCTTTTCCCTGTGTGGTCACTGAACAGTATAAAAGTTCAATAGGAAGATCAGCTGCTCATCCACTTTTTGCTAAAGCAATTTGTATTATGGATTTACTTTAGCAGTCTACAGTGGCAGTTGCTGTTTTTACTATTTAAATGCTTTGATTATCTGACCTTGCTTACTTTATCTTTTTAAGCGCTGTGCATGAGCTTTAAAAGTTGATCAATAATGAGGGATTCCTCCACCACATTATGCAGAAATCAATCGCGTTTTGGGCTATTTGTATTTCACTCTTACGAGTCCATCTGTCTAGGTTAATTTTATATTTTCTTTTTCTTTCTTTCTTTCTTAAGTAATTTGGACCTGTCTTTGCAAATAGACATTCCTGGGTCTCAACGGAATCCAGGAACTAGGATTTGTAGTAAGTGTATCAATGGAAGAAGCCTTTCAGGAAAGTTGTGGAATCATTTCCTGTACAGGATTTTAAGATAAGACAAGATGAGCATCTGGTTGGTATGGCCTAAGTCAAGGGATTCCTGCTGCCACTGCAAGCTGGACTAAAAGACTCCAAAGATTCCTTTCAACTTTATCATTTTGTTGCATCTGGAAGTATTTTGCAGGACAGTGGGGTATTTTTTTTAACAGAAATCTAGCATTTAGAAATAGTAAAGATTTTACTGAGTTTTATCACTGTAAATGGTAGTTGTACAATCATTTACAATTAAAGCTCTGTACTTTGGCATCTTTCCCAAACAAACGCAGATGTGATGCTGTTAAGAAAACAGCAGCCCTGGGGATCGAGACCATGGTGTGTGGGAAGGGGGATTTTAACCCTTTGTCCTGGTGCGGTTCCAACTTAGATCGCCCAGCTTCTATTTGCAATGGGACCTTTCCTGCAAATAAATGCAAGTAGCAGAGGGGGGAGGGGGGTCCAAGGGGATGTAGCCCCCACCCATGCCATGATCCCAATTCAGACACACACACCCCCATACAGCTGCTATTTATTCTAGGAAAAATAATGCAATTAATGACAATGAATAATTGCATGTCTGTTTTGGTCCACAGTGATATATGCAAAACAAAAAGATTGCATTCAAAATGTGATTGGTAACTTTCCACAAATATGTGATTTCATGCTGTACTGATATTCAGAGCTCTTTTGTTTTCAAACCCCTTAGTGTTCTTCCTTTCCCAATCTACTCAGACCTCTCCCATTGCTTCAAGCCACCATCATTCCCCTCTCGGTGTCTCTCGCTTCTTGCTCCTATGCCACAGACACTGTAGGACTTGCTCTTTTGCTACCCTATCCTACGCTGACTTTATACAAATCCAGAATTCTGATGTGTGAGTACAAAACATCCAATGGGGGCTGCACTCTGACTTCGTTCAAATCCACGATGGTGATGTGGTGCTACCGATCCTCTACTGGGGGGGTTGTGTGATGACTATCTAGTGCAAACATAGTATGCAGAGAGAAACAAAATGAGTGGAACTGTCACAGAACCAGTGCTGCAAATAAATAGCCACAAATTGTTAGCTAGGCTCTTTTTCTTCCTTTAAAGATGGGAGAAAGGAACAACACCTCTTTGTCGCCTTCAGGACTGTATTTTAAAGGGTGTGCATGGAAGAGTATCTTCCCATTCCGGGAAACTGTGCACTACTTCTAAAACCCATCTCTGCTATTTAAAAAAGAATGAGATGGAATTTTCATTGCAGTGTGCATAAGAGAAATTCCTTGCTCACTTCCGGGCAGGGAATCAGATCTATGGACAGTTCTACCTCTCATGGTACATCTTATGACTCCTGCCCTGTTCTCTAGGCAGAAGTAGGTAGCCCATGTAGCATAGGGGGAAATGCCAGGAAGGGGGGCATACTGCCATACTGCCCAAAATTCAAAAAACATTGGCCCCATAGGGGAATCCAACATTCTTTGGTTTAATTGACTGCATCTTGATTATGCAGGTGATTTTTTTTCATAGCCATCACTATCATGCTCACAAAAATTGCAATCTTATTTTAAGTAATCTGTGCCATGGTAGTTAAATTAAACTTTCATATTCAGAGCTGATATTCTTTTCTTTATTCAGGTGCTGGGGAAAAATTGGAGTTGCCCATCTTTATCACGCTTCCCTCCAACCTTCCAAATTGTTGTTGTTTAGTCGTTTAGTCATGTCTGACTCTTTGTGACCCCATGGACCAGAGCACGCCAGGCACTCCTGTCTTCCACTGCCTCCCGCACCTTGGTCAAACTCATGTTGGTAGCTTCGAGAACACTGTCCAGCCATCTCGTCCTCTGTTGTCCCCTTCTCCTTGTGCCCTCCATCTTTCCCAACATCAGGGTCTTTTCCAGGGAGTCTTCTCTTCTCATGAGGTGGCCAAAGTATTGGAGCCTCAGCTTCAGGATCTGTCCTTCCAGTGAGCACTCAGGGCTGATTTTCTTAAGAATGGATAGGTTTGATCTTCTTGCAGTCCATGGGACTCTCAAGAGTCTCCTCCAGCACCATAATTCAAAAGCATAAATTCTTTGGCAATCAGCCTTCTTTATGGTCCAGCTCTCACTTCCAAGCTTCCAAATACATCTTGGTAACAATAGATGGCTTCACCAGATTGACCTTGTTCTGATCCTTGCAGTTTTTGCTCTTGTTCTATTGGTGCTAGTGCTAATATTTAAACTGCCCAGTGTTATCCGCAATTTAAAGGGAAAGCATTTATTCCACATTAGGTTAGGCAAAAGGCAAAGTCAGCCAAGTATATTGTGCATGATGTAATTTAATTGATGTAACCACATGATGTAATTCTTATAGCTTGTTCCTCGTTCTAAGCAAAATATAATGGGAACAGATGCTAAAGTAAAGTTTTGCTGATGGAAATATAGGCATGCAAATTAATATGTATATAATTTATAATCATGGAGCTGATTCCATGACTGCATCAGTTAAGACAGCTCTGTTTAAAGGGATTCGTATTGTTTAATGATGGGGTCTCCATATCATTATGTAACCCAAATGACAAAAAAAAAGCTGTCTGAAATTAATTTAAGATGGGTTCTGCCTCAAACGTGTTGAACACAAACCACAGATTGAATTGTCTTTGTATTTTTGGATCTGCTGTGAGTTCTCGCAGATTCACTCCTTCATATATGTATTTGTTACACAAAATATCAATTTGTCTCATGAGATTATAATTCTTCAATTGCATGTGATCTGAGCATAAATTCAAGCTTTTTAGACTGTTGGTGTTCAAAGTGATACTGGAGAAGATTACAGGTGATAGTTTGAGACAAAAGGGTGACAATATCAGGAGAATCAGATTTCATGAGCATATATAATGTTCATTGACGTAAGTATGAAAAATATTGGGAGAATGCATAATGACATTGTAACCATGAAAACATTTTTTTAAAAAATGCTGCATGCTGATTTGATAAAAGTATGATGGATTTCATTATGGCTACTAGAGAAAGATCCTGTCTTACCCTCGTAGCTCCAGTGTGAAACTCAAATGCTGCTTCTGTGAAATTTCAGCAGCTGCTCTACTTCACTCTCTAACATTTTGCTGCTGCTAATTCCTAAATATGGCAAAGGAAAGACAGTTTGGTTCCCCCTCCCTCATAAAACGATAACAATTCATTATATACTAACTAAGGCAATACCAACAAAAAGGGAATGGGGTTTCATGTGCAGCACATAAGGAACATTTTCAAAAGCTATCACACAGTACACTAAATAATAAAGAATTTTTTTGCTTTTATTTTTTCAAAACTCAGTTCCTTGAAAGCTGAACAACCAGTGTTATGGGGGATTAAAGAATTTGGCATATAAAAGACCTGTTAAAAATAGCTGCTAAAGATCGAAAACAGCTTTCCCCAGAGGCCACGTTTTACATTTTTCAATGTCTAGCTCCTTTAAAAAATAATAATAATAATAAAAGGTGATGAAGAACAAAGCCAAACTCTAGTGGGGCAATTCACTTTCTATGCAAAACTTTTTCGCTTGCAGTTATTGATTGAAGCCAAAAGCAGCCATACGCAGATCAAGATAGGAGCTACAATAAACTGGTTAGTTGATGAAATTGTTGTGTCTAAAAATCATATGTTCCTTATCTGATATTTCCCTTTAGATGCAGAAAATTGGGGGGGGGGGGTATCAGGAAGCTCTGCATAAAGTGTACATATCACTACATGCCCAGCCCTGAAAGAGAAAAGTCCATACTTTATTCCTCAAGTGGGTAAATGTTAAGAGAGAAGAATCCAAGTTTCATGATGCAGCAGCACAAAGCTGGGAAGTGAAAATTATGTTGCAGCAGAGTCTTGAAAATATGACTGTAAAAGTTAATCAATAAAATGTCTATTCCTGTCTATTCACTAGGGGCCCCAGCTGCATAGCTTCACACAATCGATACTACAAATTATTACGATTTCCAGGTTCCCACTGGACATTCTGAACAAATCTTTCAAGTGTAACAGGCTTACATAGTGGGGTTGTTGTAGCTGAGCTTGGCCCCCCCTTCAAACTTTATATGTAGCTCGTCCAGAATAAGTGGTAATAAAAATCTTAAAGCCTGTGAATTTTCTACAGCTGTTAAATATTTTCTTTCTGCCCTACCTATGCCTTGTTGGGTGTTTTCTTCATTTTATACGACATCAAATAAGGTAAAGCGTTACTTCGTACTCATGTTAGGAACAGGCATTGTGGTAACAATAGAGGAGATAACTTTGCACATGTTGGTTTTACACATGTACGAACATGCCACACAATTTGAAATAGATTGCTGAACGGAAAACAAAATGGAATAACTTCTCACCTACCTGTCCTCTGCAATTTCCATTTTTTTTTTTTGCAGACCCCACCCTCCCTGCATTTGCCCGTTCGCCATACTGAAAACCAAGTTCTTAGTGAGTTTCAGTGTTGGCACAAAGCTCATTTAAGTTGCTGCAGTTAGGGCTGGAAAAGCCAGTGTTACCATTCTCCCAGGACATTAACCTGACTTGCAAGGTTCCCCCATCCATGCTCATAGCATGTCCTTGGCTTCTGTACATCTTCTTAGCAATGAGGCAGGTTGGAGAGGAAGCTTTCTTCCAGCTAGGGTGTGCCCACCTCTTCTGCTGTAGAAATGGTCCTTTATAATTTCACTGCATGGATATGGGGAATAGCTGCTCTCTAGCAGTTGCTCAGACAGTGAACCTGATACTCCCATAGACATTGCAAATGCATAGAGCTTTGGGATGAGAGAAATCTGGGAGCATGAGCTTTGCTTCATGACTAGCTGCTACAGGGAAAAGACTTCTCTTTGTGGTTGCAGCTACAATGTAGTGAGATTATGGGTCAATTTAAATCAGGGGTGAATACAAAAGTGTCTTCCAATTTGGGAGGTCATTTTGCTACATACAATCTCTCTCTCTCTCTCTCTCTCTGTGTGTGTGTGTGTGTGAGAGAGAGAGAGAGAGAGAGAGAGAAAGTGAAATCTCCAAGAGTTCTTAGAAAATTCTCTTCTGAGAAAAAGCTCACTTAATATTAGTTTTCAACTCATATTGGTGGATAGAGGAAGGAATAGGCTAAAAGGACTAGAGGGAGTTGCTTGCTAGAACAAAATATCAATAAATATAAAACCTGCATCTACATGAATGGCAAAACTGGGGAGGTCATGTCCCTGACTATTCTCTAGCAGAAGCACGAATTTCACCATCAGTTCAGAAAGAGCTCAGAAATGAAAAATTTCACAGAAAATTATTTTTGTGAGAATTATTTTTGGCTCTCAGCCTTAATTCAAATATTATAGCCTTAACAGCCTCAAGTAGGCTGATAGTAATGCAAGAAATTCTCCTGGCTTTCATGTGGTAGGTAGTAACACTTGAAATCCATTCATCATATGGCTTGCACTAGCCATATGGAGCGTCTATGTGCCAACAGCATGCATTTCAGGCTGCATAGGTACTGGTGTAGAAACTTCCAAAATGACTAGAGAGATCAATCTGGTGCATAGCGTTCAAATGCTCTAGGTTATGCAAATCTTATCATGAACCAGTGTTTCAGGCAATGTCTTCATGGTGGTTATAAGTGCTTTGAATCAGCCTCATTAAGCAGTGGAAAGACCATAGCAAAGTGGTACAGTATCTGCTTTTCATGTGGAAGGCCTCAGGTTCATTTCCTGGCATGTCCAGGAATATCCTCTGGCTGGGAATGTCCCCTGCCTGAAAATTTGGAGAGCCACTGTTGGTCCGTGCAGACAATAGTAAGCTAGATGGACCAGTGATCTGGCTTAGTAAAAGGCAGCTTCCTATGCCCACCACAGGATGTGATCTGAAACCAAATTAGTGCCTCCACGGTTTTTGAAATGACTACTCACTGGGTGAATATAAGCAAGCATTTACTTACCAAGGTGTACATACAAACACGTGGAAAGTTGTTTGTCTGTAACATGCTGCCCAATCAGAAGATATATTTTTTTTCCTGTGGAAGTGCAGGAGTGGTAGAATTCTCTGAAGCAATTTACAGGGTAGTCCTTGTGGCCAGCTTACCAGCTGTTTACCTGAACACCAAGGCAATTTCCCACTTGGTCAATGTTTGTCTATAGCCACTCACCATGGCAAAGGGAACTGTGTGTGACCACAGCCCACCAGCTAGTGCTTCTAAAGTCTGGGTTTTTGCACCAGTGCTTAAGCCTGAAACAAGGTGTTGCTAAACACACATGCAAATGTGATTCAGCCAAAGTTGAACAAGCTCTCTACACAACCTCTTAATTTGGCAAAGAGAAGGACTGACCAATAAAGTTCAATATCAAGCCCACATTTGCAACTTTAGAATTATGGCTAAATAGATACCTTTAGTTCTTAAATGGGTATGAATCAGTTTAATTGTTTAGTTTATTTTAGATTAAACTGGGTGCTTCTAACATGAAATGTCACATTATAAAGTTTTGTTCTACTCGGAACTTCAGTTTCACAAATGAAGACTGGTCTTCTTAAAGGGAAACTGAAAAGAGCAATGTGGCATAAAGGGAACAATGCCACAACTCAGAACTAAGCTGAAGGTTCATGCAGAAAAGTGGGATGCACTGCCTGGTTTGGTAGTAATTGTTCACATGCCTCTCCAGTAAATGAACAACTTATACCTTTCCAGTAGCATTTTCCCCAGATATGGAAGCTTTGAGTAACATGGTGATAGATTTACCTGTTTTGTCAAGTTCAGGGGTATCTTTGTTTTCCACTCATAACATAGAATTAGAAAAGTACAAGTGGATTGTGTGGATATTTTGAGCTTCTCTCACCCAGGATGCAAGGATATAAAGTCACCTTACATAAGAAGCAAAAGAAACAGGCAATGTAAGTGGTCTTGCATTGTGGACCTATGGGCCCCCAATAATTCCACAATAATGCCATCACAACTATTGCAAAGTTATAGCTGCCAAACATACTTCTACTGCTTGCAAATTTACCTTTAGATGTGGCTGACATGGTCCCTTTAGGATTCCAGGATCTCCTCATAACATTGTTATATTAAGTGACAAAAATGTTTCTTTTTCTTACGCACATAGAAGAGTGTGTGGCAAAGCAATTGTTTGGGATTCTAAGGGCCCCTGCCAGTCTCATCTACAGGTAAATTCCAAACAAACAATCATAACCTTGCTAGGCATAGCACTCCATAATAGCTGTGTGACAAAGTTTCATCATTTGACATTGCAGTGGAATCAGAGATGTAGATATCTCGGGAGAAAGCTCCGAACCTCGCTGCAACTTTCGTATTAATAAAAACCTCTTTGTGATTAAGCCATCACTTCAGGAAACGTATCTTAGAACTTCTGAAGTTCACATTTAATTTGTGATATCGAAGGGAAAAAAGACCCAGCCTGAGAAAGCTACCTAAATTGAATGCACAATGTAACAAATTCAGCAAGAAGAATGCATTATTCAGAGTATTTACATATAGTGAAAGAGACAAAGGCATTTAGCTGAGATGAATACCTTTCATAACATTCGCTTGAAAACTGAACAATGAATCAATTTATGATTCATAAACATGAAAAAACTCTTTGAAAGTTTTAGCATTTCCCTTAAAGGGAGAGAGAGAAAGAGAGAGAGAGAGAGAGAGACCTATTAGGATTAGGATTTGAGTTCATTTTAGCAACTTCATATG
>NC_139540.1:30320754-30510754 GCF_965153285.1 Podarcis tiliguerta
TTAAAAAATCCTCAACTTTAATTTAATTGCAATTTTTAAAATATATTTTCAACTTGTGTATCTCCCATTTACTTGTGAATATCCAAGTGCAAATGAATAAACAGTTCTGAATGATGCAGAAGTTCAGCCAATAAGTTTAACTTTTGTATTGCCCGGAACTGGGAATCCACAAGCATCTGTGCTTCGTTGGCATAGTGCCACACCTTGATTCTCTATCATGCTCCATCATGCTTCTTTTAATCTGAATATTTAGTACTCTTTCATGTCTTAATTACAGCAAATTGCACACAGTTGGCACCACTTCTTGAAATTAATCCCAGAGTACTTTGTTTCTGTCAAGCACAGTCAAAGCCTTGGAGAATAATAGTAAATGTTATTGCAGATCTAAATTTAAATGACTGTCTATGTATTTAACTTAAGCCTTTAATTATTCGTGCTGTACTGTTTTTGGTTCAAATGTTAAACATTCTTCATTGAGAAAGTAAAATTGCTTTAGACAGCTTAAAACCTGCAGATATGTTTGGCTGTGATGTTAACATGACAATAATTATTTGTATTAACTTATTTTTTCAGGTGTGTAAAACTTTAGGCAGTACATAATATCCTGTCATGCTTTCATTTAATTTCTCATCATCAGTGATTTTTTAAAATAATAAAAAATAGCTAAATGTTATTTTAAGAAGGGGAATACTTATTTTCTCCTGGATTTTAAAAAACATTTTCATTCTTATATAGGGAATGGCAAAATTATATTCCTTTACCTTGTGCTTTTCTATAAAATAGAGGTAGATTTCTGCACACAATCTACAAACATATAAGCTTTGTCACTGTAGTTTTGTAATCATTGTTAGAATAGCCACTTCAGTTTAACAAAACACAAATGTATAGCAGGGGCCCCAAAATTCCCCCACCTGCTTAACATAATGAAATCTTTCTGCAGCATATTCCAGAAACCTCAACACTGAGATATCCCCGCTCCCCATAATGCAGATCTCCATCCAAAGTAATGCACCTATCTTCCCCTCTCCCATGTATGTTATACAGATAGCTTTCGCATGACTATAGCATTAAAAAAAACACAACTCCAGGCCTCTGTGCATTTTTATAGAAGGGAAAATGCCTCCAGCTCCGTCTCTGATATTGAGCATATTCACAGCGAAAATGGGAAATGCAGTTTCTAAAATCTCTACAGACATTTATACAGCTGTATTCATTTTATTTCATATCAACATGCTATTTGGAAGGGATAGAATTGTTATCACAAATGCAAACATATCTTAAGTTTCAAGACCAACACCAAAGAAATGTGTACTTACAAAATTTGTGATAAAACAGGGTGGGTTTTTTCCTCCTTTCGAAATTCACCTCTCCCCCCTCCCCAACACACATATATAGTGCTGCACATCACAGCTTCTCACACTCCCTTTTGCAATGTGATTTTTAAAAGAGATACCTGTTTTGCTCATTTTTATCATCGCAAGAGCGTACCTGATCTTTCTGACTACAAAGTTTCCAAGCATCTGCAAGGTCCCTTTCAAGCTGTGTTATCTGCTGTTCTAGCTGAGCAAGTACCATTTTGTGTTCCTGCTAGCAAGCTATTACATTCAGATGCAACAGCTGCAAAGGGATTTCCTAGATGTCCTATCTCAAGAACAGGTTTCCTTTGGTTGGGAGGCATATTAGCAGTTTCGGGGTTTTGTTCCTATAGATTCCAGTTCCTCTTCTTCTTGAGAAGCAGTATACTTAGTTTATTTATTTTCCTCCCAAGCAACTTCTCTCTCTCTCTCTCTCTCTCTCTCTCTCTCTCTCTCTCTCCCCCCCCTGCATCTATAGGTACAGAAACTGTAGTGGGTTATACCCCATTTTGTCAACTGTCAAATAAGAAACATGACTGGCAATGAATCTCATTAAGTTGAACAAGCGAGCATTACCTATCATGAGGCATAATTTTCCACACATAAAAAGTTGCTTCCTTGCAACTTTGATTCCAAAAATATATAGGCTTTGCATACTGGGCAGGGGACACTTCCGCTGAGTTTTTTGGGACAGGGGAGTCAATTGCATACTGGGAAGTTCAGGTTGCCCAATTAGAGTTGACTTAATGATCAACAAACCCACTTCCCTGAAAGATCAGGCTTTTTACGAAAAGGAAAGTGATAGGAAAAGGCACCGGAAAGTGCAGAATAACACTTGCATCAGATACGAATGAATGCTTAATAAATAGCCAACATCATCTTACCTCCCCCCACACAAATTTGGATAAATCCTCAATGAACAGGTCATCAGGAAGTGACCTGGGAAAGGGCACTGGAAAATCCATCTGTCTTGGAAAAGAAAGCACTAGGTCAATTCAGATGTGATGCTCAAGTTCTGTGATATTTCAACTTTAAAGCAGTCATGGGGGAGGGCTCCATTTTAGTGGAGTGGTTAGTTTAACCCTTTCCCCCAAATCTAAATCCGCAAACACACACACATATCTGGAGTCTTCTTTCAAACCCAGAGTGTGACTATATCTAATAGGAGCTTCAGGGTTGAAGGAAACGGCACCAAGAGCTAGAATTAAAGAACCCCTTTGCCAACGTTGCTACTCCAAATTGGAATGTGACAACTGCTTGAAAGTGAGCCAAAAAATAAATAAATCCCTTGCGATATGGGTTGCTCTCAACCTGTATTCACTGAGTTACTGTGTGGATAGTTAATTTGTGTTTGATCCTTCCTTGTGCCTTCTCAAGGAATTTTAATTTTTGTATGCTTAGTAAACCTGGATAGCCATATATACAAAAAAAAAAAAAATGCTAGGAAAGAATTTTCTTCTGCATCCAATTGAGATCAGGGTTGAACGTACAGTATTTTCATCAAGAAGCTTCTCCTCACTTGGCTACTACTGTCTACTTTTGTTAATTGCAGTTCATTTTGGTTCCTTTCTGTATTCAGACATCATCTTCATCAGGTCTGGCTACCAGCTCAGCTACCTAATAGCTTACAACTACCAGGTGACACCACATTTGGAGATGAGGGTCATGGAGGATGAAGCAAGAGACACCTAGTTTTGCGATGTAAATGTTTTATGATCTTACTTATGTGCACATTGTGTGTGCATTATGCTCCCACATGGGTAGGTAAGGAGGTTATTGGCTGATGGCCATAGCAATACACAATCTGGAATGGTAAGCATCCAATGAAAAATTTTATATTACTTTCTTCTTCATTGGGGGCAGGCCTGGTCGTGCTTTTTGCTTTACATGATAATAATGAATGCAAATGCTTCTACAAAGGGTATCATAGAAAGGATAAGATTATGACACCAGCTAATGATGGCGGGCAAGTGGATTAGCTGCTGCCTTTGTTAAAACTATCTCTTCAGTGCATTCCAATAATTAAAGCTAGGGAAGCAAGTCAACATTCCAGTGTTCTGAAGTCCTTTTGAATTATTCCACTACCTTAAGTCATCAGACACTCAGAGACATTTAAAAAAAACAAAACCCAACATGTTTGCACTTCTTTTAATCAGATGCACAAAATAATGATCAAATTAATTTGTTTTCCTCATTGCTTTAATATGTTTTGTGGGAAGCAATTCATAACTAAGTAACTAAATCAGAGAAAAAAAACACCAATCCAGAAAATACTCTATCAACATTTCTGAATGAATGCTTGGTCTGATCAAACCAACGAATCCTAGAATAGAGAAGAGAATAGTTTTCACATTTTGATTCCTTTTTATAAACATGCATTTTTAAACCTCTATATATTAACCATTAAAACGCTTTTGTTTTTGTTGAAGTGCTCAAGTTTTGGGGTCGTTCGGTGGATTCAGAAATAGCCTCTTGCACAAGTTGACTTGAATAGCCTCTTTTCTTACTTCTGGATTCTCAACAAATAAGGAGAACTTGTGCATTATGTCCTACTCAAAGGACAGTGGATACCTTCAACATCCTAGAAATGGTAAGGCATTGTCCTTCAGTCTAACCTACCTCATGGGGTAGCTATAAGCTATGATGATTACTGACTTCAAGAAGCAGGCATGCTTCAATTCCAATCCCTTCTGCCAAGCCACTTCCACCATACCTCATCTTGGCTGTACTGTAGTCTCTCAAAACTACCCAGTGGTACCTTCAATGCAGAAGTCCAGGGCACCCCATTCAGCTCAATGAACTGGCTTGCCACATTACGAAGTTAGACAATACACATTAAGACCCTCATAAGACTATTACATTCAGAGTATAAGTTCAAGACTCAAATTTTTTTTAATCATATGTGTGTTTGTGTGGAAGGGAAAATCCTTCATGAAAAGGGACCATAGCTCAGTAGTACAGTGTCTGCTTTGCATGCAGAAGCCTCCAGGTGGAATTCCTGGCATCTTAAGGTACAGCTGGGACAGAACCCTCTCCGAAAACTCAGCAAACCTCTACCAAGCAGATTGCTCCATCCCTCCTGCACCAGTCCACCTGCTTTACCTAACCTTTCACTCCTCAGGCCAGCATGCAGAGACAGGCTACTAGCCTTTGATCAGGGTAGAAAAAATGTTTGCAGGCTAACAATTTCCATGTGCTTATTTACAAGGGATTTGTGTGTGTGTGTGTGTGTGCGCACACACACATACACACATGTACACATTACAACAAAAAGACAGAACCTCTTATTTGCTTTGTTTTTCCAGGTTTTCCTATGCCGAAAAGTTGACTTGGTGATAAACAGTAATAACACCATTGCTCTTTCAGAGGGAAAAGCAAGCCAGACTACGGAAAGAAGGGGGGGGTTCCTACTTGGTGTGCAAAGATTAATGGATTTTCTGCCCTCTGACAAGGTTTGTTAACAAGCCAAAGACAAGCGTATGGGGAAGACTTCAAGACACTGTAAATAAAAAGATCAATGTGAAAATCAAGTCCCTTTCCAAAGATGTTAAATTCTCTTAAGGGCACTCTGTAAGGTGCCTTTTATATCAGGATTTTATTTTATTTTTGGCTGGCCCTTTCATACTTTCTCCATAATCTACTTTGTATCACAAACAGGGATGCTCATTTTTGCTATAATATATATGATTTATTTGTTTCAAAGATTTACGTGCCACCTTTCAGGACGAAACCCTCCCATCGACTAGCATGCTCCTGAATACTTAACTATTTCTCTAGGTAAAATCTCTTAAATAATTCCTTCCTCTCTTTTCCCCCTCTTTTTTTTTGCAGACAAAAAGCATCATGATTCTGAGCGCCTACTTTGGTTCATATGTTCCTGTGCTGCTCTTATACATGAGCAGCCCACATTGTATAAACAGCAGCGCAGGAGATACTTAAAAGTCAATGTAGCACTGTGCTACGTATGAAGCCAACAGCCAGCCTGGCCTTAAGTGACCCAACTGGCAATTGTGGACCTTGGAGTCTCAGATTTCAGTGGCACCCTGTGTGATGCCAGAATCTGCCCCCCTCCCCCCGCCTTCTGTGGACATAATAGTTGCAACGCCTGCTGAAGCACCCCAGAAGCTCCACACCCGGCGTGACCGAACCAGTAACGCTCCCCTAGATCTGCCTTTGCAACAGGATGCTTTCTAAGGATTCTCCACTGAGAATCACAAGTGGGGAGAGTGTTATCATGCTGAGGTCCTACTTTGCGGTTTCCATACACATCTGGTTGGCTACTGCGAGAACAGTTAAATTATTCTATTTCCAACAAAAGAGCATGGTCAGTCCTCATTGGGCAGATTTAACTTCCTCTCCCAGCAAGGTTTCTAACCTTAGTGTCTCTCCTAAGCATGTTGATACCTCCCTCTTGCATGTGGATGATGCTATTTCGGCTACATTAAGGACCGGCACTTGAAGAACGAGTTCGTTATTTGCGTACAAGTAATAGCAATAACACTAACATTTTAGGCCATCTTTGCATGAAAACTTCCAGTGTGCTTTCAAGTGTTCTTCAGACAGTCCTAAGTGCATAGAGGAAATTAAATAGCCCTGGTTTAAAATATGCGGTGCTTGCATGTCTTGTTTGTTTGCTTCTAATGTATACAGATGTAATTAATGCTCATTACTAATCATAAAGCTGTTATAAGAGTGCCTGTTTTTAATGTGTAGTTAGTTGAGGATCAGCCTCGTTGTTTCACAACTAATTAACTCTTCCAGATTTGTCCCTTGCCTCTAGAGACACAACACTACTACCTCAATATGTCGCCGTTCTCAGTTTTCTGGATAGTTCTTTGGGTGGACAGTTCTGTTTTAAAATCCAAGTGGCTGAAGCCATACCTGATTCCCAACCGCCCTCTTTATTTTATGCTTTCTTCAAGGACTCTGAGTTGCTCCCAAATTGCAACATCCTAGCCCTGCTTTCTGACAATTTCATTGTATTGTTCAATCTACAGGAAAATAGCCACATTAATACAGCTTAATTAGCAGAACTGCAATGTAAGGGAGAATACTCCAAGCAAGAAAAGTCTCCTGTGGAGCTAATAAGCATTCTTTGGGGGTAAAAATGCCAATTAAACAATTTACTACTATGTAAATTTTGCTATTGTATTAGCAGAAACTGGTCATTTGGTGCTTGTTCTAATGATGAAATCTATCACATAAGCACCTAAGTAATTAGCTGTGGGAATTCTAAACCATATTTAAAGGGTTTACAGTGATGGTCCATAAAAGGATAAGATGTTCAATCTACCGACAGAGTCGTCTTTTAGTCACTGTGGATCTTTAAAGGGAACACTGCCACTACAGTTCTGTGAAGAGTCCCCTTTAATAGTAAACACAGCCCCACCTTTATAGTAAACTCCAATTGGGATCAAAGGGACGTGTCTGATTCAGGTATCAGCAGGATGTTTTATGTTAGCACTTCATGCTCACCTGGGAGCTGGCGTGATGTGCTTTGCACAGGACTCATGCTGATTCCTGAAAGTCCCACCCTGTACAGCTGAATTTCTTCTACCAATGCTGCAGGAATCCCTAAGGGATAATGAAGTGGTGAAGCAAAGGGGACATGCACTGGATTCGCACCTTGACTCTCAGACTACGATCCAGTCACCTTACACATTTCGCCATCAAGCTCTCAAGCCAAACACTGGAGCTTCCTCTGATTCCTTATCGCAGCCCCTCTAAGGACTCCATTCAAAAGGTGATAAGTCATTGCCATAGTTCATACATGTCAGGGCCCTGCAGGGTCAAGCCTTCAAGCAGTCAGCTGCAAGGGCCAGAGGCAAGTACATAGACCTCGCAGACGTCTAGCTCCAGAGCATCAAATGAAGATTAGAAGGACCAGAGGCAGATGTAGTCGGGTCAGGCAGATGGTCAGGTTGCAAAGAAAAAGAAAAAAGCAACAGTCCAGCAGAGGGAGGGAAAGGAGAGAGGGACGGGAGGAAGGTGAATCTATATGGCTGCTCTCAGTAATGCATTCTCTAGCCTGAAAAGCTGAGCCCAAAGCAGAGAGACTGATAGCTGTCTCAGTGGCACAGAGAGTAAAGCATCTGATCCCTGCTGCCAGATACGCTCCTTGCTTCAAGCCTCCTGGAACCCTATTTAACTGGGGTGGAGTTGCAACAGGGTGGCAAGGGAGCCGTACAAAACCCATCCTACTTTGCAAATTATCACAGTGGTGCTCCACAAAGCAGGAGGATGGCTGTGCATCTATCCTTTTTTCAAAGTGCTGTCACAGGACAATCCTCTCTTTTGAAGGAGTCCTTAGTTTGAAGGCCTGGTTGATTTCAATTCAGTTTAAAGATAAACCATAAAAGCTGAGACCTTGACTTCGCCCATCCACAGCTAGCAACCTGGACAGGAGACTGAGCACACAGGTTACTTGGTGCCACTATTCCTATTTAAAGTGCATAAATTGTTTGCACATTTGCACCCAGCCATATTGATTAGCACTGCCTTCGCCAATTTGGTCCTCTCCATATGTTTTGACTGACAACTACCATGAGCCCAAGGGGGTCATGGGATGTGTAGTTCAAAACATCTGGAGAGCACCAGGGTGGTGAAGGTTGAATTGCCACATGCAACATTTAATGTGAACCTGTCCCATCAATTTTTTTATTGTATAATGTCTGCAGCATTCTTATGCGAGTGTTGTGTAGCCCAGACAGCAAATGTGCTGATTTGAAGGTATGCTGTGTGCAGGTCCATAACTAATCTGGTTATACTTACCAAAGCAGAGGGCCTCCATTTTTCTTTTCCTCTTCCCTGTTTTGTTTATACCCTGCCTTCTGGTATAAACACACCACTTAGGGCAGCACGCCTAATGGAATGCTGTCCTGGGCTGGACACATTAAAGAAGCGTTTCAGTTAAACGTGTTTTAAGCTGTTGTATGAGAAATTGGGTTGGCAAAAGTGGAACTCCACAGCGCCAGCTGATGTCAGTGTAAGAAGGCATAAGCAACGCATATAAAGCTTTTTCTTTGCCAGTGTAGCTGAGTCCCTGTATTTAAGTCCTAGCTCAGCAAATGGTTATCACAACCATACCTTCAATGGCACAGTTGGCTGGTGGTCATCATTGGCGCTTGTGGGAGTGAATTTCATAGTTTAACTATGTGCTGTGTGAAGAAATACTTCCTTGTGTTGGTCCCAGATTTCCCAACATTTGGCTTTGTTAGATGTCCACAAGTTCTACTGTCAGCAGAAAGGGCAAAAAACATTTCTTCATCCACTTTCTCTATGTCATATTGAATTTTATAAATGTCTGTTGTGCCACCTCTTGCTTGCCTTATCTCTAAAGTAAAATGTCTCAAAGAATACCACATTTTCTCCTAAGGGAGTTGCTCCATCCCCTTGAACATTTTGTTTGCCCAGAACCTTTTCTGAGCAGGGATCCTTATTTGGCCCACTAGGCTGTTTTCTCTAAACTGCACCTGATATCATGTGTGACATCAATTATGGCATAGGTAAAGACAGGGCTGTAAAGTGACAGTCTGGAGCTTAAAGTGTGCTCTTGCTTGCTTATTGGTGAGCAGCGCACACAAGCCCCTTTGTTATATGATGTCATAATGGTGTCAGGTGATTTTCAGCTGGGTAGCCCTGACTGTCAAAGTGGCCCATGCAGGGAGGGGGAGAGGAGTACTTGGCCCGCCAGCCAGCTCCAGTTCCCCGCTTCTCAGAGAGACAAATATGCATACAACATAAGCCTTGCAATCTGTTGAGATTATTCCAAATAGTTACTCAGGTGCATTTATGCTGCAGACATGTAGAGCTAGCATCTGCATGTACGCAAGAGTTCTGTAAACAACTCTGTTGTCTTAAAGCAATCTGTCAGTCTTTCCACGATGTGGATGGTGAATATGCAGGTGACAGTGAAATTGTCTACTAAACACAGAAACTGAACAGTGCCAACACAAATGAGAGATTAGATATGCAGGCATACACACCAAGTGATCCTCAGAAAAGCATGGTAAGGAGCATGATAACCAGTTGCTACTTGCATGTAGAGTATTCCAAGGTGATAACAAGCTTTGCAAGGGAGCCAAAAGCATGGCAGAGGACTGGATGGAAAGTTGCCAAGCACAATAGGAAGAGTGTGCTCCAAGGGGATGCTAAGCTTAGTAAATCCATCCAATATGCATTGTTATCTGGGGGCTGACAAGAAATGCACAGGGGAGGCATCTGGTAGTGAATTGTACATGTATGCTGTGATTGTGGTTACTGAGGAGTAGTTGTCTCTGAAGCAGTTGGAAACTGCTGCTTCCAAGGGATCAAATACAAAACACATCCAACAGGGAGTTAGAATTTATTAGTTGGTGGGGGGTGGGAACCACCAAGCATATGCTAAGGCAGATTATAGAAAGAAGTCTCCATCGCTTTTGTAATGCAACAAGGCATCACAGCATCCAATAGGAGC
Source organism: Podarcis tiliguerta (assembly GCF_965153285.1). Lineage (NCBI taxonomy): Eukaryota > Metazoa > Chordata > Lepidosauria > Squamata > Lacertidae > Podarcis > Podarcis tiliguerta. The sequence goes on from NC_139540.1 coordinate 30,330,565, forward strand.
ACAACCAGCTCCAATACACTAAGTACTGGTGTAGGAGTCCAGTTCCTAATCCTACCAGAACAATTTTGTGGTCAATTTCAGATGACAGTAGGTGCCCATGAAGGACATACGCAACCGTATCTATGTACATGATGGTGATGACTAGTCGAATTGGCCTGGCAAAGTCTGTGTAGTTGGCACAGCAATCAAAGCACTGAGTATCCGCTCTAGTTACATAGGGATGCTTGAGGAAGTCATTATTTGTGAATTTCTATATGAAATGACCCGATCAACATCACTCAGGACTAATGTATGGATCATAACTTAGCTATTTTATTTCAGACTAAACAGTCCTTGGCCATTTAAATATTTAAATACAGATTTAAATACATATTTTGAAAAATAATACACATTTTATATGTATTTTGACAGTTTTCTAAGATCACAGATTAACATAAACCTGGGATAAATTATGGTTAAAACACATAAAGGTGACACAGTTCTGTCAATCCTTCAAGTTGGTGTTTCTCCTTTCCCATCCCTTCCAATGCCCATTTCCAATTTTCTTCTGCACATAAATATCCAGAAACAAATGTGTGGTTTGTGGAACACTTAAAGTTCTGGCAAACAATGCCTGAGTACAAAGTTTCATTGCAGTTACAATAAATAATTCCCATCTAAATGTGACAGTCACATAAAATGCCAAATCATTATTTGCTTACTCATGGCCTCACATACTGCTACCTCCTCATTCCTTTGGATGTTCACATATCTCCTCTATCATCCTGATTTGCAGCAAACCATAGTTTACCTGCAACCTAGAATTAGAAGTCACAGTTTAAAGTTGCCACACAAGTATGGAACAATATACTCAAGGGTTAGGAATGATGGGAGTTGTACTCCAGTAACATCTGATGACCACAGGTTTCCCACTTCTGGTCAGATTTTGTTAGACTCCAAATCAAATGTTGTTGGACTCCAAATCCCTTCAGTCCCAGCAGCATGGCCAAGGGTTGGGATGATGAAAGTTGCAATCCTGTACCATCTGGAAGATCTCAGGTTTTTCACCTCTGGTTTAGAGGCCAGACCACCATAAGAAGATGGCTAGTGCTTTTGCATTGAACAATGGTTTAAACTGTAGCATGGAATTTTTTATTTGTTAAAAGGAAAGTTTTGCTCATTAGTATTTAAGATTTGCTTAAAAGAGAAAAATAAAGTTTGCTTAAAAACAAAAAACAAAACAAAACCCCTAAATTCAAAAAAGACCTTGGCTCCCATTCGCATTTTGGTGAGATCTTTCAGATTTAAAAATAGACACCCTATCTTTTGCTATGATAAGTAAACAGAGCAGAAAGTATTACAATAATCTCTTTGACGCCCCACTGAAGTATATAATACCTGTTTTATATGAATCTTCTGTTCATGCTCTAGTTGCTGGTTCACTTTCTCAGCATGATTTCATCAATCTTTCTGCTCAATGCTTCCCCCCTATTTCTTTCTTTTCTTTTCTTAATGCCCACTGCTCATGCACCTACCTCACTCTGCAGACTTTCTCTAGTTAAGTATACATTTTCTAGTTAAGTATAATTACCATAGTTACCTGAATTTTCAAGTTAAACTTTAATACGCATCACATGCTAAAATACAGGTAGCACATTTTCAGGTTCTAATGAAACTCTGTAGCCACAGATTATTCCAGTACACTGATTAACACATATGATTAATCTGAACTCAATTTACCTGTAGATAATTTCTCCCAAACTTTAATCTTTCTCCTACTCAAACCTCTTTGCAACAAAGCTATATACGTCAGCCTTCCACAACTTGGATGTTTCCCCAACCTGGGTGCCCCCGGCACTGACTGTGTGGGACTACAAGTCCCATCAGTCCCAACCAGCATGGTCAATGGTCAAGGATGATGAGAGCTTTAGTTCAGCAACATGTAAAGAAGGCATCAGGTTGGTTGACATGGTCTACATTGTCTAACTTTTAAACCGTTCTCTATCCAAAAAACCCCATGCCTTTATGTCGATGTTCCTTACGGAACATAATAGGAGCATGACCAACACTCAGGCAAGACAATGAACTGACCATGCTGCCTCAATATAGTCATGCTCCATGTTGTACAGATGCCTGGTAATCGTCTTCCAAAGCAGCTACTCTATTCCAAACTTTAAAATGAAAAGCGTAATGCTGGTGGTCAGCAAAAGAGGTTTGAAGACAGTCTCAAGGCAAATCTTTAAAAATGTAGTATAAACACTGACAACTGGGAAACACTGGTCTGTGAGCACTCCAGTTGGAGAACATCCTTTACCAAAGGTGTCATGGGCTTTGACGACGCTTGAACTCAGGACAAAAGGGAGAATGATGCTGAGAGGAAGGCATGCTTGGCAAACCCTCACCATGATCAACTCCCACTCAGAAACCTATATCCCCACTGTGGAAGGACATGTGGATACAGAATTGGCCTCCACAGTCGCTTACGGACTCATTGTTAAACCGTGTTCATGAAAGACAATCTTACTCAGCTATGAGTGATCACCAAAGAAGAAGAAGCTCCAAATCCAGCACCACTCTGCCTCTGTCACAAGCGAGTTCACCCAGCTCTCTTGTCCTCATGAATGAAATGTTGAAAGCCTCCTGGATGTTTACTAACACTTAGAGCTTGACTTACATAGTTACAAACTCCAATAAGCAGTTCATTTTCATGTCCTCTTATGCATGAAAGCCATGGATCCCTTGTAGCATTATCACTGCTACTCTCCCCATTTCCATTACCTCAAAATTGCTTACCAGTCACTGCCCACTATTCAAATGATGCTTGATATCCCTTCCTCCCTATCGCTCAGTGGTGTAGGACACATTATATCTTAATGGCTGCTGCAGAATGAGCTAAAGGCCAAATAGGATGAGTGGCTTTGTTTTCAGCAAGGCTCAACCTTAACATTTATTTATACATACAACTTTATATATCACTTAATATTAAAAAAGGAATCTCTAAGCAGTTTATATAGAATAGGGGGAAGGGTGAATGAATATACATTCATTTGAAAATGCAAAGGCTTTACTATGCTGTTTTAGGTATCTCCCAAAAACTTGTCTGTTGCAGCGGGAATGTGAAAACACGTGGTTTGGTTATATCTATCCCTGCATGTGAAGACAGGCTGTGGCCCACTGAGCAGACAAGACCAACAGTGGATCTAATGGTCAAGAAAGCAGTTACACGCTGTAGAGGAAAATGAGGGGCACATGGGACTTGTCAGCCTGGGAAGGTAGCCCATGTAGAAGAAGAAAAACTCAGACCCTGAACCTCTGCTGCTTTGTGGCTACAGTTGTACCTCAGGTTAAGTACTTAATTCGTTCCGGAGGTCCGTTCTTAACCTGAAACTGTACTTAACCTGAAGCACCACTTTAGCTAATGGGGCCTCCTGCTGCCGCCGTGCCGCCGGAGCCTGATTTCTGTTCTCATCCTGAAGCAAAGTTCTTAACCTGAAGCACTATTTCTGGGTTAGTGGAGCCTTTAACCTGAAGCGTATGTAACCTGAAGCGTATGTAACCTGAGGTACCACTGTATGAGAAAAGGCTATGGAGTAAACCCTGCACAAATCCATCCTGGAGTCCCTAAGGCAGTTGGATGGTGTCCTGTATGGCCTTCTTCTGGCAACTCCTCTGGTGAAACTGGTTCCAAACTTTGGACCACATCAGCAAGGCCTTGTAGTCTGGGCAGCCCTCCATACATACTGCCTAGGCTTGCACCCCAGAGATTTTAACATTTCTTTTAGTGTTTTATTGTGTTACATTGTTGTTGTTGTTTTAAAAAAACTATACAGGTGCTTTTGATGTTTTTAATAAATGTTTTAAATAGGGGTTTGCTTTATTTTATATAGTATTGTTTCATCATAGATGTGTTTACCAGCATGAGCTCCTTCGGTAGGAAGAGTGGGGTATAAATTTAATAAATAAATAAAATGCATCCAAATAAAACTTTTTGAAAAGCTAAATGAAAACAAACAACCCTATATAACATATATAAAACTGAACAGTATACAAAAAAAAAAAGTTTGAGTATTAGTAGCCTTCTGAGTCAGCTGCTAGCCAATTTCTTCTGGGACTATGTGAATTATAATATCTATAAAGGGAGCAAAAACACAGAGAGATAGTATAGATCGATTTATCTATACAAATTACACTGGCACATGTGGGACCAGCAACATTTTTGTTTCCTTTGTTTTTTAAAGGACATTGTAGTATTTCAACTACATAAATCTCTGCTGGATCACACCAATGGCCAATCCAGTCTGCAATCCATCGTATTATGGAATACCATTTTCCAGATATTATGAAAATAAAACATATTACTCATTAGACTACTGCCACCTCCTTCAGATCCCACCCAAGTCAACACTGCAGAGTAATTAGGCTTTCTACAAATATATAGTCCAATATTCCGCAGAATCCACACTTCTGCTGAATGCCTTGTTGAAGGCTCATGTTCAGATCCGCAACATCACTCCAACATAAAATATGATGCAGCACTTATCATGTTTCCATAGTGGTCAGCCAGATGATTATGGGAAGCTCACAAGCAGCACATGAGAAATAGCCCTCTCATGCTGTGGTTATCCGCTGAAATAATCCAGAGTTCGTATACAGCCATCATGATTAGTAGCCATGACTAGTAGAATTTTGTGAGTGAAAGTCCTGTTTTTGTTTAGACCCTTTTAAAAATTAAATCATTTACAAAGATTTTTTATTCTTCTGTTTCTTGAAATGTTTAAAATATTGTTCATGAAGTAAGAATAATGGTTGGAGGCATTAATACTTCTGAACACCAGTTACTCGAAGCCACAGGAAGGGAGAGTGCTCTTGTATTTGGGTCAGTGTGGTGTAGTGGTTAAGAGCGGTGGACTCGTAATCTGGTGAACTGGGTTCGTGTCTCCGCTCCTCCACATGCAGCTGCTGGGTTACCTTGGGCTACTCACACTTCTCTGAAGTCTCTCAGCCCCACCCACTGAGGAAGAGAAAGGAGAATGTTAGCAGCTTTGAGACTCCTTTGGGTAGTGATAAAGCGGGATATCAAATCCAAACTCCTCTTCTTCTTCCTCCTCCTGCTTCTGAGTTTCCCACAGGCAACTAGTTAGCCACTATGAAAACAGGATGCTGGACTAGATGGGCCATTGGTCTGATCCAGCACATTCTTCTTAACTTCTTATGTACAGTGTTCTAGTTAAACAATCTGAAGAAACACCTTTTTGCTTTTGACACCCGAAACATATATTTTTAGGACCTACCTTGTTTTGTGATTGTAAGTTGTTTTTAAACTGTTCTTAAGTTTTCATTGTTGGAACCCAACCTGGCACCTCAAGGTGAAGACCAGCTATAAAATTAAATTAATAATAATAATAATAATAATAATAATAATAATAATAAACATTAGATTTTGAATTCTCGTAAAAAGCACTCTGTTCTTTTCTGCTGCCATTTTAAATGGGCTTCTGTTGTTAGATATCTGAATCTCTCTCCCTCCCTCTCTCTATATATATATATGAATGAAGAGGGGGAAGGGTGTAAAAGGAATTCATGTGAACACCTGCTGAGTTTAATTGCACTACAGCTGGCTCTGATTGTAAGTAGAGAGAGTGTGGTTTGCGACTGATTGGCTGTCATTACATTCAATTTTGTTGTCTTTTTTCCTTTTCAGTATTATCCTTCCATGTTGAAAAAGACCATGAGGGATTAGGGGTCTAAACCACAGAGAAATCTTATGATCTCTGGACAGAATGCGATGCACTGCTCCTAGGATGAAAACATCTGAAAGGAAGTGCATGTACCTGAAGAGCAAGACCGATGATCTTGAGAGCTCAAAGCGGCATTGATGAGAAGGATAGGCGTACTGGGTTAGATATTGAAAGAGGTCACAACGCCCAGAACATGTGGGTCTCCAATTTAGTGCTGCACATAGAACGGATGAGTGCAAGCAATGAAGCCTAAAGAAGTCCTGGTCATTCATATTTTAGAACTGGAATACAATTCAATCCAGTTGTAGGGAGCTGGGATCATTTTTCAAAGAAGCATTAAGATATCATGAGTCAAATCTTCCCATTCAAATGAAGAAATGGAAACAGAGCAGGGCTGGCAGCAATTTGATAACTGTTAGGGAGATGTGCTTTGGCACAGATATGCTTGTCTCATGTTGTAAAGAGGACTCAAAGGTATACAGTTTCATTCCGACTATCTCGCCAGAGTGGTGTATGGTCTAGTTATCTCCCACTTGGACTACTGCAATGTGCTCTACATGGGGCTACCTTTGAAGGTGACCCAGAAACTACAATTAATCCAGAATGCGGCAGCTAGACTGGTGACTGGGAGTGGCCACTGAGACCACATAACACTGGTCCTGAAAGACCTACATTGGCGCCCAATACATTTCTGAGCACAATTCAAAGTGTTGGTGCTCACCTGTAAAGCCCTAAATGGCCTCGGCCCAGTATACCTCAAGAAGCATCTCCACCTTCACTGTTCAGCCCGGACACTGAGATCCACCTCTGATGGTTTCAGGGAACAAGGCAGAGGGCCTTCTTGGTAGCAGTGCCCTCCCACCAGATGTCAAGGAAATAAACAGCTATCTATTAGAAGTCATCTGAAGACAGCCATGTTTAAGAAAGTTTTTAATGTTTGATATTTTATTGTGTTTTTAATATCCTGTTGGAAGCTACCCAGAGTGGCTGGGGAGGCCCAGCCAGATGGGCGGGGTATAAGTAATATATTATTACTACTACTGCTACTACTACTATTCAGCAAGATGTCAAATTAGGTGACTGGGCACCACAGGTAGAGAAACCCTTGGTAGACCCTGGTCTTAGTTTTTATTGGAGATTTTGCATAATGAAATCAGATTTGAGTGTGGTAGACAGGTAAAGTGGAACTCTCCATCCAAGATTTTTTCAAAAAGTACTTTAAATGGTTACATAGTTGACATGATTCCGTAACAATCAGAACTATATATATATAAAGGCTATAGGTTGTTTTGGCTGATAAGGACCAGGCCGTCCTGTGATCAGTTTTAAAGTTATATATTTTCAACAGAGTGTGTTAAATTAAAAGGGTTCCAGGTTACAAAGTAACTAAAAATTTTAAGTTATATTGTGTATTTAAAACATTAGGCCCCAAGTGAATAATATAAACTCAAACAGGATTAGTCGGCTGACTGATTATTTCATTTCTATACCACTTAAAATATTTACAGTATCTCTAAACAGTGTACAAAAAACTGAAGTGATAACAGGCAACTTAAACAAATGGTTACAGATTTACATATTCAAATGTTACATTAATATAATGCAGAATCCAACAGCGCTGGAAATGGTAAGCCGCTCTACCCAGAGGCTGGCAATATTAAACAATCTGGCAGGCTGTACAAAACCCCACCCTCACCAAATAAGCTAGAAAAGGATTTCTCCTCAAAGGATGAACAACTCCTAACAACCTACCTCAAGCAGATCCTGCTTTCCCAGGATGCACTAATTGAAAGACTTTCGACCATAAGGAAGTCCCTTCCACCTCTAGCCCCGCCTCCTCCCATGGAATTTAATTACATCAGTTGCATTAATATAAAGTTACCAATCTATATAAATCAATATTTGTTCATTTCCTTCTGACACACCCTCTCAGCCTCTGGGTTCTCACTCTGGGGCGAATCAAACTTTTAGCTCACCCACAAAAGTTTCACAATGATAAGAGATCCTGGTAAGAGAAGATATCACTCTAGGCTCTAACTCTAGACTTGCTTTTTATGAGCAGGTCCAAGGTGGGTGGTACTTCCTCAGGTTGCCCACAGCTGTGTCCTATTCAGCTGCACTCTCCACACCCAGTTCCAGGTACAGCAGGTTTGTTGAGTTTCCCAGGGTGTCCAAAGGATGGGAAAAGGGCTGCTCCCCACTCACAATTCTTTCTTCACCCTCTGTCCTCTTCTCCTCTTCCAGTTGCTTAGTTAGCAATGAAATTGAGGAAAGTCCTTCTTACAAAGTATATTGAGTTTAAAGGGGGATGTTTCTTTTTAGGGAAATGGCATTTTCTTTAAAAAGGAATGGATAGTCTTTCTTCAGAACATGAGTAAGCACATGGTTGAGTAGCCTTTGCCCCCATGGTGAGGAGAATTTTGGGTGCACATCCCTTCCTAAGCAGAAATCCAGAGAAGCAAGAAGTGATTAAAATGCTTCTTTCTTACCTGAGTGGATGCCACATAGTGTCCCCATGTACACTATACCTACAGGAGTGGGTTGCAATTTGAAAAAATTGTCTTACGTGTTCGGCCACTGAAGTCTCAGGATGTGTACAGAGTACAGACAGGTAGGCAAAGAGCACAAGATGATGCTCACAGAGCAGTTCGGGGATGGCAGAAGAGTCCTTCCACATCATGACTTTCATTCACAGGAGTCCTGCTGTGTGACTAAAAAGAAAAGGTAGCATAGTGTTGTGAAAGCTGGCCATGCTGTGCCAGCCACTCTGGCCATATTCTCTGTCATACAAAAGAATGTTAGTGGCTGGCTGATGTCCCTTAATGGTCGGTGAATACCTTTTCGTGGGTGTTGATTAATAAAAGATGGTTTCTTGATATAGAGACGACTCTGGAATCCTTGGAATCTGAGACCCACTGGAGGAATGTGACTCATCTTCTCCCTTGCCCCCCCCCCCGGCCGGTTAAGTGTGGCTCTTAAGGTATGTGAAGCTATGAAGGGGAACAAAAGAAAACTGCAGTTTGAGATGGAGACAGAGAAAATCAGAAAAGGGCAGAGTGGGAATGGGGAGAGTGGGGGGAGTGGGAGAGGCACCTTTTGGGTAGTATCTGATGTGAAGCTGTAGCTATTCTGGTTTTAGGCATGCTTAGAAATGGGGGGTGCATTTGTTTGCTTCATATTTTAATGCAAACCTCCTAAGTTCACACTTACTTTACCAATACGCCAACAGAAATGCTTCAAAAATTCATATTTCTCTGAATTTTGTGATGCCATTCTCCAAGCAAACAATGCAACCGGAAATTGTATGTAAAGCATGCACAGAGATGCTTTGTGATGCTCACACACACACACACACACACACACACAATCAATTTTATGAAAATTGCTTACAAAAATGCATATTCCAGGCAAATGGGGGAAATGCATATATTAGAATGTACACAAGAATTCATATAAATTTTCATGCAAATGTTTGTCATTTTTAAATCACAAATGTGTGCAAAAATGTGGGAAACTGAAGACTGGGGAAAAATGAAGAACCGAGAAAAATCAAAATTGGCAGATTCATCCATGCTTAGTAGTGCTTAAACTATTTATTTTCATTTTTGCCCAAGTTGTATATATACCAAAACCTTACAAAGACACCATAAGTCCCCACTAACATCTTTTCCAAAAGGAAGCCGAACAGTGGGCAGCATTGCTTATCATCACTTGATGAAGTGGGAACCATACAACAAGCTGAAGGGTTTATAGCTCTATCTACTTGAATGTCCAACAAGGGGAGGCTGAGGTGGTTCAGAATTCCTATGTACAGCAGCATCCAAATCATAAGTAAACAAAGCAATAAATCTATGCCATATCACAATCATGAGAATAAGGTTCATATAATACCTATCAAAAACAGGCAAGTTTTTGCTTAAGCTCTTGAATCTGCCCTTCCAGATCTCCATATCAACTCCTAGGTGGGTTATGATATGCAGAAATCTGAAACAGAGTCAACTTCACATATTTTGATTAAAAGAAACAATTTGATAGAAGTACAACGGTCAGTTACATTAGTTGGGATGGGAACATGCCATTGCTATAGAGATTTACTAGGAAACAAGGCCCATTGCTGATAATAGAACATTGTTTTATGACTTTTTATGATTTTCGCCATGATTGACATCCTACACATAACGTACAGATATCCTTGATTTCTCCCCATTATCAAAGCCTTGCAAATAAAAAGAAGTAAAGATTATGGGTGATATCCAACTAAGTTGTTTACAGAGTAAGGCCATTGATTTCAATGTGTATCCCCTCCCAGACCTACAATTCCCAGAGTTCCCTGTGAAGCAGGACTGATTGTTAAAAAAACCACACTGGAAACAGTAGCTCTGGGAGGGGAAGAGGAGCCTCCTAAAAACTCTCAGTACTTTTACCAAAATCCTGTTCCTAGAAATCCTTTGGGGGAGCCACACCTGTTTGAAAGTGCTGTAGTATCATAAATGTATGGTGTGAATGTGGCCTGTGTCTCACATCCTCCAACATTCTTCAGCTAAAAACTGGAATGCGCAGCTTTTGGTTCATGCTGCTGTACAAATCAGCTGGCTGCCTCCCCTGATGCAGCCCCCACCTGGCAGCTGCTTGCTCCCTTCCCTCCTCACTCGCTTCCTCCACCCATGTCACACCTCACGCTGCCATGACAGCAGCAGTGGCTTTGGCGGTGGCAGAGAGGGGCTGGCAAGAGCTGTGGGAATGTTCAGGGATGCAGGAGAGGATATATTGTTTGATTATATCCTTTCCAACTTGTGTTAACAAGTTCTACAATTTAGCAGAGTAACATTCCCCTTTTTAAACTTGCACAGCGGATGCGTTTGCTCAGGCTTGCTAAAGCCTCTAGGATAAGTTTCATTGGTAATTTCCCCTTTAGTCCCTCATAAAAAGATATACACAACACAGTCTTCTATAAAAGTATTAAAAGTTTACTCACACATTCTGTTCACAAATGGATCCCAGAAGGCAGACTTAAGTTACAAAAATTACGCCTGGAAACTATCCCATAAGGAGACAAGTCCTTTGTCCTCTCTTGGCTGGAAGTCAAGAGAACACCTTAGGCTAAGCAGATGTCGCTTCTTCGACGAATGTGGTCAGAGAGAGAGAGAGAGATGGTTGACCAGTCCTGCTCTTTTGTTACCTGGGCAGGTGAGGTCATGGCCACCTCTAGTCACATGCAGAGGAAGTCTGTCCCAGCCTAGGAGAAACAGGAAGTTCCGACTGGCTGGTCCAGACATCCCCTTTTATGTCCACTCTATGGATGTTGTACTTGACTGCTCTTGTGTTTCACATCCCACAGGACCATCACGTGCATCCGCCGCCTCTGTTCGAGTGGGGAACTACCTCCCCCACGTACGAGGGTTCTGCTTCATGAGAGTTTCACTGCGAGCACAAGTGCCTTCTGCAAGCACCTCCTGCAAGCACCAGCTCATCCTCTTCCCTGAGCTCGGCGGAAGTACTGGAAGAGGAAAGGGGGTATCCTGAGATCAAAACAGAAGCCAAAATGGCTTCTGTCATTCCAGGAATGTCCTGGGAAAATCAGGACACTTGAAGCTTATAGTGTCTTCATCTTCAGATTGCAACAAAGTATATAAGCATTTGAAGGCAAAATGCTTTCCTTATCACACAGATTACCAGCCTTGCATTTTGTAGTCTTAGGCTGCGTACACACCACACATGTAAAGCACATTTAAATCACATAACTTCCCTCAATGAATGTTAGGAACCATAGATTGTGAAGGGGCCTGGGAACTGTACCCCTGTAAGGGAAAAACTACAGCATACTTTAGGGAAAGTAGTGTGAGTTAAATGTGTACTCAGCCCTAGACAAGTGATTCTCAGCTAGGGTTGCCAGCTAGGATTAGGCCATCGGAAACAGTGTTCTGGCAGAAATAGCTCAAATGTCCAAGAAAATGCAGACCTATGACAACCCATGTTGGCAGTGTTATTCTGGGCGATTTCCCTTTAAAATAGCTCAAAAACTTCATTTTTGTGTGTGTGATGTTCCCAAGAAAGCTCAACAACTTTGGCAACCCTACACTCAACCTAACAATTTCACAGAATTGTTGTAAGGATAAAATGGGGCAGTCCTGTGTCTGTCGCTAAAATTCACTGGATGCTGACATATAAATATAAATATAAATATAAATATAAATATAAATATAAATGATATAAATATAATAATAAATGAACAAATATCTAATTGTAACGGTGAATATTTTTTTGTGTGTGTGTGTTGCATATATTATTTCTATATGAATGCAATATCTATCATCTGAAGCAAGTTGCAACATGATAAGCATATTGCAATAACAACTGCCCTGTGGGGAGAAAGGAGGGATAGCCAACATAAATGTTCTGGGATCAGTATGTAAGCCATCTTGGCCATGCTCCTGTTGACTCTACTTATTGGCATGGGTCCCACAGAAACACATGTAACTTCATTAAAATGCCAGTTTTGATTTGAAGGCCTTGCTTAGTAAGTGAGATAGTAAAAGTGGCATTGAGAGAATGAAAAATTAATTAGTGCTTCTTAAGCTGGCATGTCTAACTTCTGTGCAGTTCTACCAGACATATTACAGCTTCGTGCAGTTAATAAATTTAGGCTTCAAATCTAACCCCATTTACCTAGAAGCAAGCCCTGCTGAGGTCATTAAAATTTACTTCTGAGTAGACCTGGTTAGGACTGCAGCCTGAGTTGGCATTGTATAGGAATTCTGCAGTTTATCTCAGAAAATTTTGTTCACTGGAAATAAATCCCATATTTGTTTCCATCTAGCATTTCAATGTCCCATTATTCACTACATGCTAGCAAATGCATTCCCTCCCCTCTTGCAGGTAAGTACACATATGCTGCAGGTATATAAACATATAACTATTGTTATATATGGTTAGAAGTGGTGAGAGTTGTTGTCTACAAATGCTGGTCCAGTAGGGTGACAACATGTCCTACTTTAGGGAGACTGGCTGCTCACTGAGTCCCAGCGGCGGGCAACATTTGAGGCCCCATCCTCCCATGGCCCCGCCATTGCTCCACCTCCGGGGATTGCCGCGGAAGCTTCAGTGCTCTCACCAAAGCACTGTTTTTGAATTGGCCAATCTGTGGCAGACTGAGGAGCAGAGCTAAAGGAGTGGACCGTGTAAGTGCAGGCTTAAAAAGGAGGCTGCAGCCGACGTCGTTAGCACACTCGGCTCAGAGTGTTGTCGGTGAAGGTGATCAGGAAGAAGAGCAGAAGACCCAGAAAGAGGTTCATCAGTGGATGAAGAATCAGAGCTGCAGTTTTCTGTCCAAATGGGTCTCAGCTCCAAGTCCAGTTTAAAGATAAAGAACTCTAAGAAAGAAGAGGAAGGGTCTACAGTTAGTACCTGGACAGCAATCTGAGCAAGCACCCAGATCATCAGATCACAGTCTTCCCAACTAGGGAAGATGTATTTCTATTTAAATTATAGTAACTATTTCTAAACTTGCAACTATACCTATAAATTAGCATGTAAATTAGCATTTTCGAACTTTATTACATCATCAGAATATTTTACAGTGGAGCAAAATAAAGAATCAGGTGGCAATTTGTTGTTATAGATCCATAATACATGGTTCAATATGACATTGGAACATGAAGTGGTTCAAACAATTGTCAGACAAGAAAATAGGATTATTGTTCTCACAGGAACAAAGAGGGCTAGTTAGTAGCAGTAAATATTGGTATGTAATCAGTACCAAATAAAAACAAATTTGGTGGGAACTTTCCAGCCATGACTTTGTTCCTTAATATATGTCAAAACCACCCACTACTAACTCTCTCCCACCAACTACACAAAGTTGTCTGCGAAGAGGCTATGTTAAGCATTAATGTCTTAAGAATCTGCTTGGTTCTTGAAATGGCACTACAAACTTGGTGTGATGCTTTTGTGGAGATTGTATTATATAAGTAGACATACCCAGTTATTGTTCTTAAAAGTTTTATTATGTTGGAAAATAAAAAATGTTATTGCCAAAAAAGGAAGGGGGGAAAACCACCACTTTGCAGCATAATCCATTGCCTTGGTGGTGTGTCACAGAACACACAACTAATGAGTCAGCTTTTCAGAAATTGCAATATGTAGGGCCTTCTTAAACCAAATGAGAAGGAAGAAATCCAATGTATTTCTCTATCCTTGGGCAATGGTGAATATATCCACAATAGTTTTGCAAATTAGTTCTGCATTGTCATATTTGAATATGGATAATATTTGGTGATAATATTAATATTGATGGTAATGATGCAGCAATAAACACTGCCACATTCTGTTCACTTATTTATTAGTATAAGAGGTCTTGTGACTTGAAATGTTCTAATATAAATGATGTAAGTGTTCTAATATACCTGTTTTTCATGGCAGTTCACTATACAAACGTAAGTCGGTTGCTGGGCATCAGAGAGGAGCTTATGCTAGGTCTACTTCACTGCTAACAAACCTGAGATTTTACAAATTTAAGTGTTTGGTTGTGGAGGGGGAAAAGGAAGCAGCCTTCTGCATAACAACTACTTTAATGAATATGAATGTGTGTGTGTGTGTGTGTGTGTTGCACAGCATCTGGCGTTTGACATGTGTGGATTCACAGAAGCAAATAGAGAGGATGGGCAAAAAACACACCTCTGGGCGAAGAAATTTGGTATCACTACCTTCATGTAAATGATATATTACATTCTAATGCCCATCAGGAATGAGTGAGCCACTGAGAAGATTTAGACATAAAGATACCTTATGCAGTACGAAAGGTTTCAATTTTGCCATTTTCTAAACACAGAAAAATGCAGCCCTCCAATTCAGAATATTGAATGTCTTATGGAAAGTGAAAGGTCATTTGTAACTGTCCAAAGGATTGATGGAGTTGAGATACCTCCTTGACCTTCACCCTGCACTCATAAAGAACAGTCTCAGATGACAGAGCATCAGGCAAATTTTCAGAAAATGTCTTTTCTTATTTTATATTGCATAGTGGACTGGTTACCTGATATTTTTCATAATTGTATGTCAGGATATAATTACTGTATGTCTTCCCTCATTAAAAGTAGCCTGCCATCTAATACCGCTAAGCTACAATTGTCAAGCATTTTTTCATCTTCTCTCCTGCCATTGTTTTCCATCTTAGTTTTCTGGAATAATTGCTTTGGAGGCCTACACAAACAACGTCAAGGTCAAATCTTACAAACACACAAATTCTTTTCCAATTAATTACTGTCTGTTAAGGATGCATATGATAAAAATCAGTGAGGTGCTTGAGGGGAAAGAAGCAGCAGCAGCAGCCCACTGGTGTAATTGTCATACAGTACAACTGGAGAGAACTTAAGTTGAGATGTTAAAAACAATTGTTAAACTTTCACAAGGCTTGTGGGAAACAAGCAGTGTATTGTATATTGATCGTTGTACCATTTTTCAATTATGTAACACTTCACTGGAAAGAAATGCAATACATACTGCCAGCCATATAAGTTGAAAGTAAGGAAAAATTACTCACTGAAAATTCCTCCCGTCATGATCCCACCTCTTCTTTCTCTTGGTAGAAGCAAAAATAAAAACAGAGCTTCAGGGTTCCATTTCTCATTTAAAATAATAATAAAAGATCCCCTTACAGGACAGAAAAGGATAGGAATACATATATAAATGTCATATCCGATCAAGAAGATGAGTCAATCTTATTATTACGCTACTCATTCATTGTCTAATAACCACTTACCATCTTTCCATGGACTGATCATATCTATCATCTACTTTCTAATGGTTCAATCCGAGACATGCTTACTCGTAAGTAAGTCCCACTGAAGTTTAATAGGACTTTTCCCCAAGTAAGTGTGTATAAGATTGCAGTCCTTGTCATAGAAAGTTAATGAGCTACAAGCAAGGTTAAGTCAAACAAAGTAAGACTACAATCCAAACTCTAGTTACTTGAGAATAAGCCTCACTAAATTAAACAGAACTTACTTTGAGTAGACATAGTTAGGACTTTGCTGTTAGATTAAGGAAGCTAACCAGAAATCTGAACTTACATAGTACAGCAGTTAGGTGCAGTACATGCAAAGACCCAAAGGAAACAGGCAAGGTGGGAAGAGTCAGGGAGGGGCTGATTTTTTGTTAACACACTTCCTCACATACACCCATGCATGCAACAATGATACACGTTGACAGAGCTGCATGTAGCTACGTAAGTAGCCAGTGGAATCATTTAAAAGGTAAAGGTAAAAGACCCCAGACAGTTAAGTCCAGTCGCGAACGACTCTGGAGTTGCGGCGCTCATCTCGCTTTACTGGCCGAGGGAGTCGGTGTTTGTCCGCAGACAGTTTTTCTGGGTCATGTGGCCAGCATGACTAAGCCACTTCTGGTGAGCCAGAGCAGCGCATAGAAACGCCGTTTAACTTCCCGCTGGAGTGGTACCTATTTATCTACTTGCACTTTTTGGGGTGATTTCGAACTCCTAGGTTGGCAGGAGCTGGGGGACTGAGCAATGGGAGCTCACCCCGTCATGGGGATTCGAACCGCCAACCTCCTGATCGGCAAGCCTGAGAGGCTCAGTGGTTTAGACCACAGCGCCACCCACA
This sequence comes from Podarcis tiliguerta, assembly GCF_965153285.1. Classification (NCBI taxonomy): domain Eukaryota; kingdom Metazoa; phylum Chordata; class Lepidosauria; order Squamata; family Lacertidae; genus Podarcis; species Podarcis tiliguerta. Next base: position 30,346,898 of record NC_139540.1, read on the forward strand.
TCCCTAGTGGAATTATAGCACCAGGTATACGAGCTGAAGCAGGAAAACACAATGGGCATGACAATGGAATACATCACTCTGCTCCACTGCTTATGGAACTGTGAGTCCATTCAGACTATTAAAAAAAATGGCTAGTTTCAAAGTCATGTGTTCATTTAAAATAAAGTTATTTCAAAAGTATATACTGTTGGTACTTGGCTCCACAGGCATTAGCAAGTGTAGACCCAAATGTCAGCTGTAGTTGCTGGAAGTGTGGAAAGCTTTAAGGAAAGTAGATTTCATTTCACACATGGAAGAACTGTGAAAAAATTAAAAGTTTCTGAGAACATTATTGTTCAAAAAAATTAATAATTGGAGGCATTGGCCTGCAGAAATAATAGGATATATATTTTATTATACTGTTGTTTGTCCTGTATTTTTTCTGGTACATGTGATTTTTAACAAGTGTTTTTTTTCTCCCTTCATGCAATCCCATCACACATACGATTGTGTGGAAACACACTTCTCATAATACTTTTAAGTAGAGATCTTTCCCAGTCTGCATCTGTATTAGAATTGTTTTTAGATCTTTCCTATTTTGTGGTTTTTTGCTGCCCTGAGCTCCTTTGGGAGAAGGGTAGGTTATAAAATTAATAAAGAATAACATGTCTTGACAGTGTGCACACAGGCACCTATCCAACCAGTGTACCAGAACTAATGGAAGGCTCTTTGGTGCAGGAGAATCATTCAGCAGCAGAACAGGGATCAGAAGCGACCAGCATGGTGGGCCGATGTCATGGAGCCACCCTCCCCATTCCAGGACTGCTGCTTCTTTCCTGGCTTGGTCAGGTGATAACAAAGCGTGTTCTCCTTCATGGAGAGCACGTGTTGCGGTGGGGGCCTTCAGGACACTCCAAAGTTGGAAGGCGGGCTAATTGATTGTTGGCCACTGATGCGACTGGGGCTTCCCTTGTTGTTGGGAAGAAGTTAATGTTGCCATTTATTGATTGACAGCCAGAAATACTAAAACTCCTTGCACGAGGCTAGGGCTTCCTCTTTTCGCCAGTGCATCGGATTGCCCATCCCTCCCTCCCTAGAATTAGGGTTGTTCGCTTTGACCTTGCTATTGCCTGTCATGGGGTCGTCTGCTTTGAAGCGGGGGCCTGGTAGGAATTTGTCCATCTGGCTGATTGGCTGGGGCCATTTGGTTTTGCCTACTACATAGCAAATCGTCACAACTTGTAAGGTTCGCGGTTAGGCATTGGTTTATGGTTTGGTTGGTTGAGGGGCATGGATTGGCTGTGCCTGCCCCTCTAATGCTGCTGCTGCAAGGGATTCCGTTAAAGGAATTGGGAGCTAACTATTGCTTGTCCACTCTGTCAAGGGGGCTCGGGCCATAGCAATGAGCTCCTGGTTGCATTTGGGGTGAGGGCAGGTTCCCTGCTCCGCGTAACCCCCAAGTGTATTTCCCCATTCTGACTTTCGCATCGTGCGGAATGTCAGTCTGTCCCCCATGGTGGGGGCAGATAGTCGCACCTGGTTGCATTTGGGGTGAGGGCAGGTTCCCTGCTCCGCGTAACCCCCAAGTGTATTCCCCCATTCTGACTTTCGCATCGTGCGGAATGTCAGTCTGTCCCCCATGGTGGGGGCAGATAGTCGCACCTGGTTGCATTTGGGGTGAGGGCAGGTTCCCTGCTCCGCGTAACCCCCAAGTGTATTTCCCCATTCTGACTTTCGCATCGTGCGGAATGTCAGTCTGTCCCCCATGGTGGGGGCAGATAGTCGCAACCAATGCCTACGCAACCACTCACAAATTTGTATTTTAATAAAGTTGTGGCCAAAATTATGCCAAAAATCTTAAACAAAAATTTCTGTGTGATGTGTGAGTTATTTGGGGTGGACCTGGGGACCTCGACACGCAAAGGCAGGGCAGGCACACTCAGAGCCAATCCAGCAGTCCTGCCCATAGGGATGTACCCATACAAGCCCAACCTTGCCACTGTTAAAATAGGCAACAATCACAGAAACCATTGGTTCATGATACCACCCAAATGGGATGACTGTTTCTGATGAGAATCAAGGCAATCTTCAGCATTCCCCACATCCCAAACAGCCCGAGTGTGTTACCAAATCTGCTCTGAACCCCCTGTGGAGACTCTGTGTAGGAGGTCACTTGGGGGCTGAAAGGCAGAGAGGGGCTAAAGCTGCTTCAATTCCTGTTCCACTGAGGGATATTCGAGAGTCCCATTCACATACCATCCCACATCCATCAATTCATACAATCAGGGTAGCTCTGTGCTGCTATGATTATGTTGGCAAACAAGAGCTAAAATATCTTCCCGGAAAGTCTAATAAGGATGCAAAGGGAATCAGGTTGGGGAAACCTAGTGTTTTAGAATAAATTCACTTCCCTCTTCACCAAAACTCAGCAGACAAAAACCTATCCTTAATCCTAGTCTACCCCTTTTTTTTCCTTCTTTAAGAACAGTCAACTAAAATGTTGATTTATCCAGAATTTACAACAAACCAATACATTTCAAACTGAATATTACTGTTCACTGGGATGGGTTGAGTATATCCAGAGGGTACAGGTTTGGATAAGAGGACTCCAGAACAGCCTATCATGCTCCATTTTGGGAGCTTCCTATGTATCACATTTATTTAATTATTTAGCCATTTTGTATCCTACCCTTTTTTCCAAGCTTAGGCTGACTGAATAAAATAACATTGAATTCTTAAAATATTAATACCCCCTTAAAAAAAAACCTGCACAATTATAGCAATAGAAATTTCAATTTTTCTTTTGTCCTGTTGAATGTCTTGCAGCATATTTGTGGAAATATATCATTATCCCTATGCGGTTGCCATAAATCTTAGACTTTAGGGGGAAAGAACAAAAAAATTGAATTCCGTATTGAACACCCTGATGCGGCATGTGTTAATGGGGAAGCAGGGTGGATTGAAAGTTTTTAATGTATGGGCTTTTTTACTTGGTTTTTTTGTAACTGTGGCCAAGTGCTTTGATTTAAAGAATACTTGAAATGTTTTGCCATTGGCAATGAAATCACAGTTAATAACTTTCACAGACTGCAATAAACTCCTGAGAGATCTGTACACTGTCAAATTTATGATTTTAAGGCCTGATAATGTTATATATTTATATATAGTTTATCAAAGTGCACTTTATTTCTATTTCTTTTGATTTATGAAAAAGACATTATGTAAGAAATGCTTCTTCAAATATGTCAGTCAACAAGCATGTCAGCCCTACACTGTAATCATTTTGAGGACTGTTTAAATAGGTGCCATTATCAAGCAGAACCTGGAGAAAATCCACTGTTTCATAACAAAGAATTTCTTTTCATATGCATTTACAGAAACAAAATGGAACTTTGCTATATAATAGATGTTAACAACTATTCTGTTCTCAAACTTATCTTCAGATATTATTAATAGGAAGATTCCATAATTACCGGCTCCTGTCCAGTTTACACAGAAGACATGGAGCAAGTCATAGCAAACAGGCCCTCAACTTTATCCAAATGTCTCCCTGTTGGTGCAAAAGGACCTGGAGATTTCTTGTTGTGCTATATCATGGTGAAAAGACTTTCAGTGTTTGTATCTCTAAAGAGTAAAATTCTTTATTTGCTTACAAAAGCACATGATGGATGGTACTTTCTTCCAGAATCTGATAAAAAAACACACCCCTAAAGCCCAGGTCCTTGGACTTTACTGCAAACCCCCCAGTCTACGACATCCATTGTACGAATCTGACTTCTTGCGTCCTGGTCTACAGATGCAGAATAATATAGTGGCAGTGTGCCACAGTGGCAGAATGAACTGCATTACCTGAAACTGCAGGTGGGTGATCACGTTTCTGAATGCTCCCCTATATTTCAAAACTCCTAGTGAGCTGAAAACCAGCACAGGTGTCAAATGCCTGGAATAAATTTTTAACTCTCCGTACTATACAGTGGTACCTCGGGTTAAGTACTTAATTCGTTCCAGAGGTCTGTTCTTAACCTGAAACTGTTCTTAACCTGAAGCACCACTTTAGCTAATAGGGCCTCCTGCAGCTGCCGTGCTGCCACCGCACGCTTTCTGTTCTCATCCTGAAGCAAAGTTTTTAACCCGAGGTACTATTTCTGGGTTAGTGGAGGCTGTAACCTGAAGCATAGGTAACCCGAGGTACCACTGTACTAGTTTTCTATTTGGAGGGTGTTTTTAATGTGGATGAGTGTTCAAAACAGATCTTCTCCCTGCATTCTGAAATGGTGCAGTCCACCTATTGTTGCACCATTCTCCCCTTGTATGTGTAGGCATCTGTGTGCAGTGGTATTCTTTTTCAATTTCTTGAGTTATGTGGCAAGAAATGCCCACCCCAAGGAGTTGCAAATTTTATCTTTGTACAGGTTGAATGAAAAGGAGCCTTCTACTTCTTCCACACTGATCAGGATTGTCTCAGCCAACATCTCAGCATCAGAGTTAAGGAGGGTAGGTTTGCTTCACCATGTGTGTGTCCTTACATACAACCCTTCAGCCCCCCCCCCCCCCCCGGAACAAAAGGCTGCTGTTAGATTAAGCTGTATACTTTCATTCTGGCTCTGAAAACCCAGGTTCTTCAGAAAGCAGATCTTGCCAATCTCCCAACACATGAAACTGCCTTAAACGGAATCACATCAGTGGTCCATCTAGACTGATATTGTTAACACCAAAATGGATTTGCATATCCACCAATAAAGATTTACAGTGCTATTTTTCTAGAAAAAGAGGTGCTGGAACTCTCCATGAACACCTCCCTTGTTCTCTTAGAATGGCAATGGTGCCCACCTGACAGATGCTGAAACTGAGTTCTGGTGAGTTCCAGCTGGGGGGGGGGGAAGCCCTGGATTCAAGGCAGGTATCTTTTCTGGTCCTACCTGGAGCTGCTAGGAATTGAACTTTAGTTCTTTTCACAAGCAAAGCATGAATCCTGTTGCTGAGCTTCCACCTTTTCCCCAGTTGTACATCTAGCAGAAAATTGACTTTGACCTTCACACTCAAGAGAACAACCACTACAAATCAAGACTACTTATCAGCATGGTGAACAGCAAGATGGATAGCATAGTTTTGGGTGGAAGACAAAATGCACCACAACGGAAACAGTGCTGCATGCGGTGAATACAAGGGCAGAACAGAAAATGATGCCTTCTTACATCGTTGCTCACTTCTCACCTATTATCTGATGCCTTGTGAGAACAAAGCATCCTGCCAGTGAAAAAAGACTTTCTGCTTTAAAAAAAAATAGGGGGAAATTAGTACTTCTTGGTTGTTGCCATTCATGAGAATTAAACCTTTACATTTTTATCAGCAGCTAATATCTCTTCAAGATGGAGGGACACAGATCACACTTTTAATCTGATCAGCACCAAAGGATTCGCACATGTACCTAGAGGGAGGAAGAGAAACCTGAAAATGCTCTGTTTAACTTCAAGCTTCAATCTGAGTGAAATCTCAATATGACATTCTTAACAGGAACCTCCATACTGGGTTTGTGCATCTGTTTGTTTGTTTTTCCTCTGGGTATTAGAGTGCTTAGTCCTCCAGTCTTCTGGAGCAGATTTTGAGATGGGAAACTGCAAGGAGAGAAAGCTAGGGAAACTGCTATTGCATTAGATGCAACCCACAATAATTTGAATACTATTGTTATTACCTGCCCTTCACCAACACGTTTCAGGGTGGGTTACAATGTACATTCTTCTGCATAGTTCTGCCACATTCCCAGTGGTGAGGATTATCTGTCACTTTGCGTGGGCTTCTAAATGTTATGAAAGGTGACTCTAGCAACATTACATGTGATTACACAAAAAGGAAAAATGCAGAAATATGCTGTAGTGGTGTGCACTATGCACACAAACGCCAAAGTATATTGTAGCAGCACACTTGGGTATCTCTTTCCCTGGGAAACGATGGCTGGAGCTTCAAGCTGCAATGTGCTTTGAGTGTGTTTCTGTGTGCTTCCTCCTTCTCTCAAGCGTCTTCACAGGCAGCTAGCAAGGTCCTTCCTGCCTCCTCTCCTCCAGTGGCCCAGGGAGAGGTGAGGGGCAGGGTCTGAGAGCTGGTCAGGAAGCCAGGGAGCTGGTGTGGAGGCCTCTCATCCTGGGATAGGAATGTTCAGATCTTCTCAGAACCATGGGCAATGTGGAGAACTGCTGAAACGTCCAGCTCCCCGGGCTCTTCAGGTTTGACCAGAACCCTGACAACTATGCATGTGCATTACAATAGGCCCCAGCAGAATTTCTATGGCTCCACCAAAATAAAGGTGTTTATAACTGATTTTTATAATGCTAGAATTGATAGCATTTTATTTAAAATACACTGCATGTGAATTGAATCCAGTGTAACTTTTATACTTGAATGGTAGAGACATGAAACCTTAGCATATTGCTTCTAATGTCATATATATCTATCTCTCTTTGTGTATATATATTGATATTGATATATATCTTACATGCCATTTCACAATGTATAATTGTTTTAAAATTGCAGATTTAGAAAACAGAGATTTTTTTAAAAAAAGTTTGCTTTTATCAGTAAGTTTTAATGAGCCTTTTAGAATGTTCTTTGCAAACCACCGAACAGCTTCCTGCCAAGTAAATTTTGTGAAATAAATAAAATTAATGAATTACATTATTATCTATTAAACTTATTTGTCTGTTTTTTGTTTTTTCTTTACAAAAAAATACTCAAAGCAACATACAACAACAAAAATAAATAGATCATACATTAAAGCTGCATAAAACTAAAACAGAGTTAAATGTAAAACTCATTCGTGATTTTACAAGACAGGACTAAAACTTCCCAAACACCGAAGGAGGCCAACGATAATTAAAAGTCAAAGGCCTGGCATAAAAGAATTGCTCATCATTAGTGTAGTCAAGACACAGTGTCTTTATGTCCATTAATGATTGTTTGTCTCTTTTAGGTCCTTTCCAAGTTGTACTTGTTAAGTTAATTTTATGTTGTGGTGCATTTTATTTGTGCCCAGCCCTAACATCCCATGGAATGAAGGATGGCTTAGTAGTAGTATAAACAAACACATAAATAAAATGGTCTAAATTTGCAGTCCTTTTTGCATACCTAATCACATTTTTTATCTGTACACCGCCCTGGGTTCCCATGGGATGAAGGGCGGCTTAGAAGTCTAAGAAATAAGTAATTAAATTGCCTCTATTTATGGCCCTATTTACATACCAAATCGCATTATCTGATAGGCATCCCACTAGTAGTGAAATATTATGTAGCATCTGACACATACAGCTACAATATTGCCACCTAATCAGGTTTAGCATTTGTGTGTATAATATTTTTAAACATCCAGATGGTTCACTTAGCATATGCAAATCAGAGGCATTCATTTGTCAAAATGAAAATGATAGCTTGAAGTAATTATTTCACTTATTGCAATCATCCTATTTGCAGCTCTTATTTACTGAGGGACAGCTCTGACTCGCGCATTGGCTTCCAAATAGGAGTATGGTTCATTAATAATATTAAAAATCATTAAGCAGGGCTCAGTTCAATTGCCATTAAATAGACTTGTGTATGGATGGCCTGGGACGATAGACGGTTTGGCGGAGAGAGAAATGGCTGTCTTAGGAATGCTTAGGCAAATGTTCACTTGATCTAGTTTTTTTAGATGATGCTGTATTAAATAAAATAGTCAGGATCTGTATGACAAATATTTTTACTTGAATGAGTTAATGCTCTCATAGCTTTTATAACCTGTCTTTTTCTTAATCAGGTACATGAGTCTCTGTAAACTTTCTCTGCTTTCAAAGGCAAACATAACTAATAATTTCTGTAAAGGTCTTGAGCCCTTCGAACATCTGTTTTTAGTTTACTATAAAAACGATGTCTCTGATCTCATGTGTTGAACTACTGTATGTTTGCCACTGTCTATTTCCTGTGAAAAAATACACTGAACAATAATAGCTTTTGTTCCTAACCTTCCAGCCACAAAAGCAGCTGAACAAATAACTTTCGTGCTTTCATTTGGAATTATTTATTCCATGTATGTGTTTGCACAGGGTCATTTGGGTTATTGGATGTTTCATCATTTAAAAATCAAATCTTAGAACTCAGAACTACTGAAACCTTCAGCCTAATAGGTTCCTCATGCTAATAGCCAGTCTATTAATGGAATATTTTCCCTCCTAAGTACTTCTTCCCATTATGTTTAACAATTTATTAGCCTTATAAAGATATGGTGGAATACTCATCATTATGATAAAAGCAATTATAAAGATAAATATTGTGTATACAAACGTGTGTAACTCCGGAAAAAGTTTTTGTTTTCATCAAGATTCCTTCTCTTCTGCCCTACTTATTTATGTGAATTATTATTTTTTCATTCAGCACCATAGGAAAACATACACAAGATCAATTTGCAGTTTGGATATACTATGAACCAGCTTATGTCTTGCATGCTGGTGGTCTCTGGTTCAAATCCAGGGCACAATCCCACACTAGGAAAGAAATGACCATCACACCCACATCCCCCAGATTTTGCCCATTCAGAGCTATAAGAAAACATATGCAACATAACCCATTTTACATTTTATCCAATCTCCAAAGTGATCGTGCGTATGCAATCCTATATACACAATGCAATTTTAAAAGAAGCAAGCCCATAGAGTTCAATGGGACGTACCCTATTGAAATAGATAAATGTGCATAGGATTGCACCCTATACAAAATTATAGAGGCTGTGCTTCCCCCTTGCAATACTGTTCTGTTAAAATCTGTGCAGCTGTCAATAAATTTATTCTATGTTCTGTTATAACTCTTCCAAATAGTGGCAGCGTGTGGGAGGGGTCACAGGGGAAGTTGCCCTGGGTGCAAAATTCATCGTGGTGCAAAATTTCAAAAGAAAAAAGAGAAAGTAGTAATGATAAATTTAAAAATAGCACGTCCTCCCACTCACACAGACAATCTCCCAATGTTTGTGTGGGTGGACAGAGGAACGGATTTGGGTGGTGGCCGGTTGCTAAGGTGACCTCTGCATATCCACTCCCGACCAATCCCCCGTCCCACTCTCCACCATGCTCGAGTACCCAAGCTGACACTTGGGAAGGTCACTGAGTTATTGCGACTTCATTCCAGCCTATTGGCGAGTTGTGCCAAGGATACTTGCCTTACCCTGGGATCTGGCAACCCATGCTATGCTACTGCTTCCAAATAACCTATGAGCATATTTATGAGATCTAACACAATTTCCAGTCTTATCCCTTTATTTTTTTATCCCCATCTGTTAACGAGAACCCCTGCATCAGAAAGGCAGAAAAGGACGTCCACAGTATCTTACAGCTCTCAGCCATCAGCCCATGTAGGTGACGCAAACAAATAAGGAATAATGCAGAGAAGGAGAAGACAACACTAGAAAACTAAATAGTCAACCAGACTTGACTATGTAATGACAGTACTGAGATTTTTTTGGGTGCCAAGTGTGTCTGCAAAATGTCCCATATATACTCCTAGTTCTAAAAACAAGAGAGGTGTAGATCCATTCCATGCATCTTGGTATATAAGATCTGAGTTTCCAGTGTGGGTCTCAAATACATTTGTGAAGAGCTATGGCTCGGTGGTACTTTATATGCATATGGTCCCAGGTTCACTCTCCAGCTAAGGGTGCAAAAGTCCCTTGTGCCTGAACCCTGGAGAACCACTCTTAGTCAGGGCTGCCAATACTGAGTTAGATGGCTCAATAGTCTGATTCTGAATAAAGGCAGCTTCCTATGTTCTTACATCTGGTGATGTGTTGCAATCAGCTACATTCATTGGGAATCTTATGTGTGTTTGTGGCTGCCAGGAAGGCCTATCCCTCAACCATATCCAAGTGTAGGATTTCACCATCTGTTAGGTGGCTGTTTTATTGCTGTTTTTATGTTTTGCTGGTTGTGTTTTTATTGCCTGTTACTTCAGAGGACTTTGTTTTTAATTTGTATGCCACTTCAATTCTATTTATGGAGAAAATGGTGCTTTGAAAGAACCCTCCGTCAAGCTGAAACAGCAGCAACAGCCAGAGATCAGAGATGTGTACAGGGAAGCAGTCTTGTTGGCAGTTTACACTAGGAAAAGGACAGCCCACCCAGTCCACATCCCCTCTTCAAAGTGGCCCTCCCTCTCTCAGGATATGAGTTGCTGACAAGGGCATTACACAGAAGCGAGAAAAGTAGATGTGTGAGTGACTCACTCTTCATTCCTCATTTCTGCTGTAAGGTGTAAGGTGGAAAGTGGGACGTGGACCTCACCGGCTGTGAGATTTGAAACTCCCATATGGCTTCTGCAGCTCATAGTCCTCACGGTAGGTGGCAGACTCTGGTTCTACTTCCCATATTACGACAGGTCTTGAGAAAGAATCACATCATCACATTTCTTTCTCAACTTCTGTGTAATGTACACAAACCTGCTCTGAGAATCTGAAGAGCTACATGGGCTTTCAACTCTCCCCCCACCAAAAGAAGCTCAGTGAACCAATTGTGTGAAGTCAGAAGATAAATATGCTCATTATTCCAGCTGCATAGGCCCACATTTATGAGATACAGACTAGTATACAAGACACAGGAGTATTCCAGGGAATTCAAACTTTTGAACCATTTCTCATGAGACCAGCCCCGATGAATGCATTGTGGAAGAGTTAGGTATATGAAGTTTGGTAGCCTTTTATTACCAACAGGTATTGATCCATTTAAACAGTCTCTGAAAAGTTCAGCTCTACATAGTGGCATCTGGAGTTGCTGTGGAATCATAGAGGATAACTCAGTGGAAAATATTATGTTTATAAAGGTAAAGGTACCCCTGCCCGTACGGGCCAGTCTTGACAGACTCTAGGGTTGTGCGCCCATCTCACTCAAGAGGCCGGGGGCCAGCGCTGTCCGGAGACACTTCCGGGTCACGTGGCGAGCATGACATCGCTGCTCTGGTGAGCCAGAGCCGCACACGGAAACGCCGTTTACCTTCCCGCTAGTAAGCGGTCCCTATTTATCTACTTGCCCCCGGGGGTGCTTTCGAACTGCTAGGTTGGCAGGCACTGGGACCGAGCAACGGGAGCGCACCCCGCCACGGGGATTCGAACCGCCGACCTTTCGATCGGCAAGCCCTAGGCGCTGAGGCTTTTACTCACAGCGCCACCCACGTCCCCATTATGTTTATAGGTAAATGTATTTCTTGCCATCCAAACAGTCCTTTGCCCTTGAGTTCTGAGAATGTCATTTACTGGATATTTGGATCAGAACACTACCAAAAGAAATGGAATACCTTTTATAGATAAATTAAAAGTACTAGTAAATGAAGCATGCACTTTGCAGGCATACTTCAGAAACAGCTGCCCATGTTTGTCCTACTCTCCTAAACCTCATTGAAGTGAGTGAAGGGAAACAGAACACAAATAGCCCCTGGTTTGTTCCATGGCTTGCTCTGTGTCAGACTGATGGCTCCATCACTGCCTTGATGCACTCATGGTCCAGCTAAGGCTAATAAGCTGCAACTGAGTCATGAGAAATAGGGACCCTGTGGGTGCGAAGTTCCTGGGTCTAGGACAGTTCTCCCAATGGAAGGATGTAGAAAGTTGAGTTCCCCCAAAATTATCAGTGGGAACTGTACTCTTTAACTTGTTAAAAAATATATATAGAGAGAGTTAGGGGTTAGCAACAAGGGAGCCAAGTTTGGTGATGATACTTAAAAACAAAAAGGGATTGCAAGGAGTTACAAAAAGACCTCTCTAAAACGTAATGGACAGTAAAAGGGAAATGCAATTCAACGTAAGCATGTGTAAATTGATGCACACTGGGGGCATCTCCCTGCCCCCATTTCACACATATGCTCATGGGTTCTGAATTGGCAGTGACAGACCAGGAAGAAGACCTTGGGGTCATAGTGGATAGCTGGATGCAAATGCCAACCCCGTGCACAGCACCTGTGAAAAAGGCAAATGCCATTAAGGAAGGGATTGCCAATATCAAAATGCCATCATTCAAATCTGTGCTGGGACCGCACTTGGAATATTGTGTACAGATCTAGTCACCTGACCTCATTAAGTATATTGTAGATCTGGAAAAGGTTCAGAAAAGAGCAAGCAAAGTGATCAAGGGTCTGGAGCAATTCCCTTAAGAGGAAAGGCAGGGCTTTTTAATTCAGAAAAAAGGGAGCCACACTAGAGGTGTATAAGATAGTGTGGACAAAGTAGGTATAGAAACACTTTTCTCCATCTCTCCCAATAATGGAACCCAAAGCCATTTGTTGAAGCTGAAAGGTTCAGAGCAGTCAAAAGAAAGTGTTTATTTGCACAGCACATAAACTATTGAATTAGCTAACTATGCGATTTGCTCCAACAAGAAGTAGAGATAGCCACAACCTCTGATGGCTTTAAAGGAGTATCAGACAAATTCATGGAGGATAAGGCTAGTAATGGCTACTAGACATGATGGTGAGGCTCTGTCTCCGCTGCTACACCCAGTATGCCTCTGAATACCTTGCTGGAAATCACAAATGGGAAGAAGTACTGTTGCACTCAGCTCCTGCTGGTGAGCCTCCCATAGGCATCTGCTTGGCCCCCGTGAGAACAGGAGGCTGGAATAGACGAGCCATTGGCCTGATTCAGCAGGGCTCTTCTTATGCTAGGTGGAGAAAGTAAAGACATTCAGTGGCATAGCGTGGGGGGTGCAGGGGAGGCCGGCCGCACCGGGCGCAACATCTGGGGGGGTGCGCTCGCATTCGCAGCTCTCTGCCCCTACCTGGCTCACTCACTCTCTCTCACTGCAGTGCTGGCTGTGCAAATCCGATCCGAGCCGCCAGGTCGCCACCCACTGTGGAGGGGGGGTGCCAGGCATGCGGTGCGGAGAGAGAGCGAGTGACTATCTGGGGGAGGGACAGTGCAGCGGGGGCCGCAAATTACTTGCCTTGCCCCGGGTGCTGACAACCCACGCAACGCCACTGAAGACATTTAAACTTCTCTTTCAGAAACATATCTACCCAAGCTTTCCTGTATTCTGACTTTACATTTTTAATTCTCTGCATACTGCTCAGTTTTGTCTGTGACATATAGTTCGGTTTATCTTTTAAAATTTGCATTGAGGAATTTAATTGAAAATTATTGTTTGTACTTTGTAAACTACTTACCGTAAGAGCCTTTTATTCTGTGAAAAATAACGAAGACACTAAAATAAATAAACCACCAGCAGCTCAAGCTCTGTTCAGTTGGAACTTTATATGTGTGATGAGAGCAAGTCATTTTGGTCAACCAAAAGATGCAGCGTAAGTCAAATCTGATCCTATGGTAAGCAGCAGGCATGAGAGCCACCGGCAGGAGCAAGTTTGCATATACCTAATTAATCCTCCAAACCCAGCGCCCCATCTAAGGCAGGAAACGTCTCTAATTCAGCCATTAATTATCCTTTGTAAGTTATGGCTTCCCTCCAGCAAATATATTTCACCCTAATTAAAGTAAGCACTTTGTTTGCATTTCCTAAGAGGTTCAAGCTCAATTCTTTCCCTAGACCCTTAAGACCCAATCAGACTGCTTAGGATGCCCAAATGCTCCACCACATCTCTACGGTGGGAAGCTACATCCTATTTACAGCTTTTATTTACAAAGCTAAGTAACAGCCAACTGCTAGCCACCAATGGCTTAGTATTTAAGACTTAACTGCCCCCTGCCCTCTAACATAACCCCACAAGCACAGTAAGCTCTTACATGTTGAATATATAAAGCAAACCCCGTCTTGGTATATACATTTTAAAAATTGATTTCTCCACAGAAATCATCATTTTGCATTACATCATCCTGGATAGATCAGTGGGTTAGAGCATGGTGCTTATAAGGCCAAGATTGCAGGTTTGATCCCCATATGCATGGGGCTGGACTAGATGATCCTCAAGGACTCTTCCAACTTGACAATTCTATGATCCTATAGGCCTGCCAATTACCAAATGGTGGTGGTATCCTCAACACCACAATGTGTGTGTGACTTTATCAACACTGGAGATCTTGTGTCCATAGAGTTTAAAAAACCAGGAGCTGTAAGGGCACTTCAGCAATGTGCCAGGAGATGATTGGGAAATAGCTTGGACTCAAAGGCATACTGGTCCCATGACATGTCCCCCACATTGCAGAGAGATTTTGATATTTGTCCTCAGTGGGAATGAAATAACATTGGTAGGGGAGCACTAAATGAATGGAGGAGCACACGAAGGCTTTTCTTCCTTAACTTCTGCCCCTACATACGGGATTTAGGAGGAGGTGATTTGGCTGCCTTTTAGTTTTCCCCTCCCTTAGTTTAGGATTGTAGCCTTAGTTTATGTTAAATCTAAATCTCCACATGTTCAAGTGAAAACAGTAATTTAAGGCGGTCAACCAAGCATTAAGAGACAGAGATTGAAGCTTTTCATGCCTAGTGGGTACTGGCGATTTAATTAGATTCGGTTTTAAGGTCCCAGTTAGTAGAGTTGACTATTTTGGTTTTAAGTTAAACCAATTTAACAGATGGAGGTTTCAGAAGGAAAATCAGATGACTGGTGATGGCATTCTGGTAATCTTATCAATGTTACCTGTATAATCCCGCCCTTTTTTTTTCAAGACAGAGATGCAAACTTAATTCTTCTTGGTGTTATGTTTATATTCAATTTCTGGACACTGCATGGGTATACAGTGGTACCTCGGAAGTCAAACGGAATCCGTTCTGGAAATCTGTTCAACTTCCAAAACGTTCGGAAGCCAAGGCGCAGCTTCCGATTGGCTGCAGTAAGCTCCTGCAGCCAATCAGAAGCCATGGAAGCAGCGTTGGGACATTCGGGTTCCAGAGAACATTTGCAAACCGGAACACTCACTTCTGTCTTTGCGGCGTTCGGGAGCCAAAACGTTTGAGTCATAAGGCGTTCGTCAACTAAGGTATGACTGTACTGTGCAGTGGTTTTTTTCCTAAAAGAATGTTTAGGGGTACTCTCATTTTCCTACTCATATTGAAATACTGCCCCTCAATGAGGCCAGTCTTAGATTCACAAAATGTTTAGGGGTATGCGTACCCCCAGAAAAAAGAACTGGTACTATGAATTTAGAACTTATATATTCTGAAATAAATAATAAAATTAAGGAAACATTTAGGTGCTTGGTAAACGTCTTTCTATTCAAGCAGCTTTTTAAACAGCTTTCATTTCACATCTTGAATCTCTCAATTTCAAATTTACTTTTAATTTTGCTTCAGAATTTGTTAACATTGTTTTAGGGGGTTTTTATGCTGCATTTTCAAACTGTTGGTTTATGAGCCATTCAAAAACTTTGCATCTATATTAAATGTAGAAAGCTATGCAATGTATTTAAAGTGCATTTAAAGCACCCTGCTTACCCCAAAGACTCCTGGGAACTTAGGTTTACCCCTCAAAGAGCAACAATTCCCAGCACCCTTAACAAACTAGTGTTCCCATGATTCTCTGTATGAAGTCATGTGCTCTAAACGTACACAGTGTAAGTTAGCAAAACATCTGTTCTCGCATGCTACTGATGCAGCTGGCCAGAGGAGATACTGCCGCCTGCTCTCTGGCTCACCCAGTTGACTCATCATCAGTTTGTCAAAAGGCCAATGGGGCTTGATCTTGTCATGTAATTCCCCAAACTCTTGCCCTGGGGCTCTTGAGCAACTCATCTCCACAATCATGACTGAGACGCTTTCCTCTGTGCCTACATATCTCCTTAGCCAACTGACACACTCTGGCTGGCTCTTCTCACACTATGGATATTCTTCAATTATGAGACTTAACCCACTTTTCAGATTACACTTTAATTGCTCTTTTACTCTGCCAACCCCAATGCTCTTTTGTTGGAAGCAGTCACTGTTTCTTTGCTGTGGTTATTATTCATTCCTAAAACTGTGTAAGAGAAGATGGATAATCTGGATCCTCAGTCTAAATTGTTCTCTAGTTAACTACCTTTAACCTAATCCAGAGGATTGTTTTCATATAGCATTGTGTCTTAAAGCACCTCTGAATAATATACAAAGACAGCTATTCTCTTTCTAAGTCACCAAATGTAATAATGGTTGCTTCTTGGAAAATTCTCTCTAACTCCTGCTGACAAGTATCCTTTGAAGAGATATGTCCATATTTGGTTGACAAATGAAAAAGAAAAATTACACCTGACATGAGAATGGCCATACCTGGTATAAATTGGGAGATTATTGTCCAGTCCACAATTCCTGGGATGAATTTCTGGAGCTGCAAGTTTCAGCTACAAGTTCTGGAGAAGTTGGAACCTGGCAGAAAACACTTTTTGTCAAGCAGGCAGGGATGGAAACAAAGTCTCCGAGTATTTATCCAAAGTCTTATCAACCCAGAAGCTTCACACTAAGGTATGTTTCATCACTCTTTAGGTGTTGCTGTGTCACAGCTTGGAATGTTCATTTTTGAAATGAACTCGTTAAAGTTCAACATATCCAAAAGGGAACAAATTCCTATCCACATTCATCGCTTTACAAAAGAAACTAGCTCATTTTATGTTCAGTGTAAAATATACTTAAGAAGACTAAGAAATTGTCAATATACACATCCAGTGGAATGTGAAATGTTTAATTAAACAATTACAATCTTTAAGTGCAGAGGTCAAAAGAGTCTGAAGAGTAAACAATGTATAAGAGGCAAATAAGCAGTATATAAATTAATAAATAACAATTAAAAACATATGTAAGAGAATAAACTTGGAGATGAACTAGAAATTATTCAAAGTTCTGCCCCAAAGTGAACATAATACAGTGGTACCTCTGGATGCGAACGGGATCCATTCCAGAGCTCCATTCGCATCCTGAAGCAAACGCAACCTACGTCTGCACACGCGCGGGTTGCGATTTGCCGCTTCTGCGCATGAGCATGACGTAATTTTGAGCTTCTGCACATGTGAGAGTGGTGAAACCCAGAAGTAACGTGTTCCATTACTTCCAGGTCACCATGCAGTGTAACCTGAAAACGCTCAACCTGAAGCATATTTAACCCAAGGTATGACTGTACATGTTTACTTCACCCATCAATTATGTGACCTATTTTCGGGTGCAGTTCAGAGATTTTTGAAATAATTCAATGAACTTCACTAAACCGGACTAGTTCATTCCAAGCATTTTGTTGGGCTACTACTCCCATCAGATCCAGCCAGCATGGACTATATACAGAGATAATGGGAGTTGTAGTTCAATAACATCTGGAGGTCCACAGGTTCCCTATCCTGCTTTAAGAAAACACCCAGGCAATCCCAGGGAGCTCACTTAGCAAAGCCAAGATGACAGGTGGCTCTACTACCCATGTGATGGAGTTTCATCCCAGGAGAAAATATAAGGCAAACTGCCCCGGTGTATGGTCTCAAGGCACACGATAGCACCACTTTGCTGAAGCTAAGCAGCTCTGGGTCCTGTCAGTGCCTGGGAACCACATGTATGCCACCTTCACAAATGTAAAAAAGAATATAAAAAGCTAATAAGAGCCTGAGAGACCAGGCAAATGGCTCAACTAGTCTAACATCCTACTCTCACAGTGGCCAACCAGACAAATGGTGGTCCCATGACAATAAAATTACAGGATATAGATGTAAGAAAATGATTGAAAGGAACGTAAATAAAGCTACTCCCTTGTTTCACAAATCTCAAATATAGCAAAATAATAAATGTCTCATCAAGCCACCACACAGAATATCATTGAGATTGTACACTTTGGGAAAAATTACACCTGCAGCCAGCGCCGAATTAAACCCTGTGGAGGCCCCTAGGCAGTCAAAATCTCGGGGGGGGGGGGCACTCTTGTGGGATAACAATCAAGAAAGAGTGATTGTAATATTCTTTCAATATCCAATCAATATTATTTTGATCCATTGTCACGGGGCCCCTAAAAGGTGTGGGGCCCATAGACCAGTGCCTAGTCTGCCTATTTGGTAATCCAGCACTGCCTCCAGACCAACAACAGTGGAAGGAGCTAAAATACTCGTGCTTATTTTTATTTTTACCTTAAGCAACACACCCATAAGTCACGTCAATTAAAACTAGTATGGAGAACAATACTATGGAGGGAGACTGTTTCTGTCTCCTCTGCTGATCAGCCATGACATTAGCACCTCCTGCTAACATCACTTATGAAAGGAAGGATTTCCCCACTTTTATTAACGGATAAACCACACTTTTTAGCAGATGAAAATATTTAAATGGAATTGCACACCTGAAGAAAGCTCCCATCATTGGGCTGGTCAATTATATCCGACGAGGTCTAAAGGGTGGAAATGCATAAAAGTGAGGCGTAAGGGACAGCTGTCTACTTGCTTTCTCTATCCCCAGGAGATGGAGGTACTTCAATCACATTCCTTGATCATATCCCTTGCTTTCTTTAGAGAGTTGCTGCCCGCAATCCAGAAATGGGGAGTTGGGGGGAATATAACCTCTGGATATCTAAAGGGGTGAGGAAGATTGTGTGGTTGGATAATTCAATTCAGAGTCTACCTGTACATCCAAGAAAGCGAAAAGAGAATCTTTAGGACCGTCCAGTGATTGCCGCTTTGTAATTCACGAGGGAACAAGCACCAAGGGCAAAAGAAAATGCAGCTTAACGGAATGGAAACATTTATACTCGCATACAGACATAGAATACCAGGAAGCCGGAATACAGATCCAGCTTTCATATAAATTCTCTCATCTCCAGTTTTTCACCTGTCTAAATATACCAGAGGGAGGTTGGGAGCACAAATATTTCTAATAATACCAGCTGTGTATAAAAATGCTTAGTTACAAATTAGTGCTTCACAGTCCTCCTGAACCGCACCGCAACTGCTTGATATTTTTACCCATCCTCATGTTATATGAAAAAATGTGCAATATATAGTCATTAAAATCTTCTGTTCTGCCTTAAGATCTGGAATACTATTTTTAATGCATAGCTGATGGCAATTCTATAAGGGCACAGCTGCTCAAAAAGATGGCTCAGCCTCCATATGCTGCCCCTGCAAATGCAATAGAGTAGTTCATAAATATGAAGAGCGAACATACCATTATTCATTGTCCCTGAAGAAAATGAAAGCCTGTGTTTTCCTTGCATTCATCCATTTTGCAGCATGGTTTAATTTAATTTTAATGCATGTGCTATTTCCCTTAGTAAAGGCTTCTATATGATAAAACAATCAAACACCAAATCAATATGCAATAAAATGCATAGAATTCATTGTATATTTGTTTACATCTCAATAAAAATCAAGATTTCATAAATACCTTTGAGAGCTGTAACCATCATAGTGCATCCCATGTTTATAATTTCATTAAAAAGTCTGTATATTAATTCTGTGTGAAATGGATGAAACAAAATACAGTCACTTCCTTAATTAGTCTACAGGACAGGAATAAAAGCAGGTAGGATAAAAATTAAAGTCTATCGCTTCCAAATATATCATGTGTACAACAGGACACCTCGAAGTCAAAAGGTCATTATTTTGCAGAAAATTACATATTCTATGCAAAATCTGATAGTCTTTATTGATGGACAGTGTCATAAAGCCATCACTGTGTTTATAGACATTTAATTGAAGACAGCATAAAACGATAAACTAAGAAACATGCATGGTTGACTCCTCCAATTCAAACCATAAATCATACTGATGTTCAGACAAGTCGCTCAGACACAAATTCTGATGATAGATGAACCATTTAACTTTGATTTTTGAAAGCAATGAGCTTGCTAGCAATACCTCACACTGACTAATACCACATATGGTCATATAAGAACTCATCAAAAATCCATTTTTCTCTTGTGCGGATGCTAAAATTATCTTCTAAATGATCATTATTAAAAGTATGCAGTGTGTAACATCTTTCTAATGTGCATAGCTGGATTCAAAGTCTGCTTGCTTCAGTAAGCAATGATTTTATCGTTATCTCTAATCTTTCAACGGAGGCTCTTAAAAATAAATAAAAAGATGAGGTAATCTGCAAAATTAATTTATAAAGAGCAATAGAGGAAGCTTAACTGATCAAATAAATGGAAAGGAACTTTGCTTCTTGGAGCTTCTTTATGCATGATGCTTTATTCAATTAATAAAACACTACACGATCAGTCCTGTTTTAATTGATCCTGTGTGAAGCTTTTCTTGTCATGTATTACCTTTGCAATCAATATCTAAAAGGAGACATATACACCACATTTACCAATGGTTTCCTCATAGTCAGTATTTTACACAAACTGTTATACATCTAAACATTGGGAAAGGGTCTGTTTGCAATTCATTAGTATTAGATATTCATTACTATTAATCACAGTGTTATCATATCCTCCTAATATTTTACCAGTAGCTTTGATATGTATGACTTGTCTAAAACCCATTCCACACTTTTGGGATGAAGCCCAGGTTTAACATTGTATACCGACACATATAAATAAGATGACACAAAGGGGGAATACACCGAATTATATATTTTTTCTGCTGTTACCTTGCAATGATAAAATTTCAAAATGCAACTTGCTAAAACAAAACTTTGTCTATGGCACAAACGAAATGCTTCTACTTTTCAACACGCTAAACATTTTTATTAAATTATTTAAAATCCATTAAGTTTTTACCTCAAGTTTTGATTCACAACAAGGACCCCACCCTCTTGATCTCATAACAAAATCTCAAAGCAGAAATTAAAAGCATAGCCAATAAAATATTCACTAGGCTTTTGTTTTGCACAGCCTTCTTAGCAAACTAACACTACAGTCCTATACATGCTTATTCCCTGGGACTTATTTCCGAGAAAACCAGTATAGGATTGCCACATTAAGGGTCTAGTATCTTACAATCATTGTGTTCAGAGTAGATTTCAGCTGTCACTCACAGGAGAATCAAGCCTTGCCCTACCTCACCTTAAGTGTGCTTGATAGACTGAAACAATATACCGTCTATATTATGTAATTAATTAGTTTGTATCAACAAAATCTGTGCATCGTTAATTTTCCTTCCTTGCTTGCTTTAAAAAGATGGTATGAAGTATATTTACACAACTATTCCGTGCTAATGGATGCTTCCTTGAAGTTAAATAGAAGCTTCCACCTTTCTGAGCTACTGTTGAATAACAAACTTTATTTTTACATGTGTATCAGATTCTCCCCACTTTTAGTCACAGTTTTGTTTTGGGTTTTTTTAAAAAAAATATGAGGGTCCCCCCCCCCCCTTGTATTCTGGAGTTTCCAGGTGATGGCTCTCTCCAGCTAGCCTGCAAAGGATTCAAAGCTTTAGCATTATAATTCAGGGGGAAGTAGCATTTCTTTCTCCCCTAGGGACTTGTTTAGCGGTGTAGCATAATGTCAGACTTTTGGTCTTGTTAGTAAGCAGAGAGCATACTTGCAGCAAGGCAGATAGTATTCAAGATTCATTAATATAACCTGATTTGCTGGGCTTACTAACAAAGCCCTCCTATTTCACCTCATTTTCTCATTTTTCTTCCCAAAAGATATACATACAACACTTTGAGCAGATCCCCACCCCCTCCTCCTGGAAAATCCCTAGATTTAAGATAATCAAATTTGAATAAATCTCAAACTTGGTGTGTGAGTATACCTTTAACAGTTGCTTTTCACTCCCAATTACACTGGAATAAATCTGAATTCATTTCGTTCAAGACCAAGTCATGCACATAACAAACTGTACCTGGCACCAGGATTTGGGCCTTAAGCAACAGAATTGCAGAACAGTTACCGTTCTTCTTCTCTCTCATTTGTTTTTTTGCAGGATGTTTTGCAAACCGATAATACCACAATCATTCCAATGATGTTCTAACACATCTCCTTACCTCAGTTCTTACCAAATCAAGTTCTGGAATGACAAGCTCAGCATGGACCCCCTCAACTTCCTTTTTGGTATCATCCGGCTGTAATAAATGAAAGAGCAGTGATATTTAGATGGATGAGTTGTATGCCAGGAAGAGAAAACTACCAAACAAGGACCTAAAGCGATCCGCTGTCCTCACATGCTTGATTTCATTCCTTAATTAGAGCCATTAATCAATAGGTATGAGATATGAGGCTTTAGGAGGGCTTGGTGACACGACACCTTGCCACCTGTCAAAATTACAGCTTTCTGTTCATGCACCATCCCTCAAATAGTTATTTTCTGCAAGCCTGGCTGCATCTCACAATCCATTATTTACTGTATAGTTCTATCTCACTGCAATGTCAAAAGATAACCCTCTGATGATAAGGAATGGTTTACATAGAATGGTTAAAACTCACAAACATACTTCCACTGATCCTACAGTTGTTAAAGCCTTAAAATACTACACAATCATTTATTTGGGAATAGTGAGCCATGTTCCGGGTGAGGGGCAATACTTGACACACACACACAATAGCTATCAATTTATTTTAAATGCTTTATATGAGATGCAGTCTAAGAGTTCATCAAAAGGATCATTTAAGCAAAATAACAAATAATATAAAGCTGAAGCCATTGTCATCCCACATACAACTGTATCATAATATATTTCATGCGCATTTTATACCAGAAACAAATTAATTGTGTACATGCATTAATGTGCTGGCATAAACATTAACCCCTCTAGTAGCAAACACAGATTAGTGACAGCTGACACAAATGGAGCCCAAATGGTTCACTGAGATGCAAGAGGAAGGGAGGTATTTGTATGCTCTGGAGGATACAGACGTGTGACAAAGTACAAAAATAATAAACTATACACCAAATCCCTTACCCAATTCTCTTTTTTATTACTATTTTTATTATTTTTCGCAATCAAACATTATCTTCACATACCATAATAAAAAGATGCAATTAAAATAAAAATAGAAAATAAACATTTTCATACCATATTAAATCCATATTTTGGGATTCCTCAGATCCCTTGACTTCCTTCCATTCCCTCCCCCCGGTTCTTTTGTATTTTCTTATATTGTACATGTCTATAATTTTATTATCTTTAAATATTTCCAATTTTAAACATTGTCCTTAATATTACAAGTGTTTTTTATAACCCTGATGTTGTATTAACTTTATTACAATGCTTTGGTAAATATGCAAAAACATTTTCCATTTTTTTTATATATTTGCGTGTCGAGGTCCCCAATCCACCCCCCAAATAACTCACAACAGACACGTAATTTTTGTTTAAGATTTTTGGCATGATTTTGGCCACAACTTTATTCAAATACAAACCGTGAGTGGTTGTTTAGGCATTGGTTAAGACTATCTGTCCCCCCGCCTGGGGACAGAACTGACTTCCGGGCACCACCGAAAGACAGTGCGGGGGAAAGCAAGTCGGGGAGGAATTGGAGCTGAGACACAACCCTCAACTCTCACCCGCCTGCTCCCCGAAGGCTTGCCGGCCCTAGTCCCATTCCAGGGATTGGACGAAAAGATGGCAAGCCCCAGGATTCCTTTAACGGAATTCCCTTTCCGCAGCAACCATGGAGGGGCAGGCACAGCCTATCCTGACCCCTCCTCCAACGGAATTCCCTTTCCGCAGCAACCATGGAGGGGCAGGCACAGCCTATCCTGACCCCTCCTCCACCAGATTTATAACCAATGCCTAACCACAACCTTACAAGTTGTGACGATTTGCTACGTAGTAGGCAAAAACCACCCAGCCAGCCAATTTGCCAGGTGGAAAAATTCCTACCAGGCCCCTGCTCAAAGGCAGACGACCCCATGACAGGCAATAGCAAGGTCAACGCAACAACCCCTTACTCTAGGGCGGGTGGGCGGGTGATCCGTTGCACGCAGCAAAAGAGAAAGTACAAGGCTGCGTGCAGAGTATTTAAACCTTTTTACCCCTCCCACCAAAATTGCAACATAACTTTTACCCCAGCAACCCAGTGAACCAATCACTGCCCCAGGCCATCTTTAGAGACCTTGCCTGGTAACAGAGGGGTGGCTCAGTAGACCCCACCGCAACACGTGCTCTCCCTGAAGGAGAACACGCTTTGCGTGTCGAGGTCCCCAATCCACCCCCCAAATAACTCACAACAGACACGTAATTTTTGTTTAAGATTTTTGGCATGATTTTGGCCACAACTTTATTCAAATACAAACCGTGAGTGGTTGTTTAGGCATTGGTTAAGACTATCTGTCCCCCCGCCTGGGGACAGAACTGACTTCCGGGCACCACCGAAAGACAGTGCGGGGGAAAGCAAGTCGGGGAGGAATTGGAGCTGAGACACAACCCTCAACTCTCACCCGCCTGCTCCCCGAAGGCTTGCCGGCCCTAGTCCCATTCCAGGGATTGGACGAAAAGATGGCAAGCCCCAGGATTCCTTTAACGGAATTCCCTTTCCGCAGCAACCATGGAGGGGCAGGCACAGCCTATCCTGACCCCTCCTCCAACGGAATTCCCTTTCCGCAGCAACCATGGAGGGGCAGGCACAGCCTATCCTGACCCCTCCTCCACCAGATTTATAACCAATGCCTAACCGCCAATCGAGCTCTTATGCTCGCCGCCAACCACTCACAATCCCAACCCAACCTTCAATCCTCCAATTACCGCATCCAACCAGACATCATTCCCCAGCTCGGAAAGATGTACCCCATCATTGCGGTAAAGGGCCAGAGCCTTGAAGGTAATATCTGGGTGGTAAATCACCAATCCACCCAATTCCGCTACCCTCTTGCTCACTGCGGAAT
Organism: Podarcis tiliguerta; assembly: GCF_965153285.1. NCBI lineage: Eukaryota > Metazoa > Chordata > Lepidosauria > Squamata > Lacertidae > Podarcis > Podarcis tiliguerta. Next base: position 30,371,532 of record NC_139540.1, read on the forward strand.
TAATGCGCTTCCTGGCCCTTTCGGCAGCCTTGGGTTGAGAAATGCCCTGCCAATTGCTCCTTTGCAGTAATTGTGACCAAAATATTTTAACGGTAGGTATTAAGGTCACCAATTCCCCCAAGTCTCTTAGAATCACGGATTGCAAAGTAAAGCAATCAACCTTTGCCATATCATTCTCCCCCAACTGCACCAAAATTGCCAAAGGGGGGCCATGTGAAAGCACCCTCTGCTTAATTAGTGGGATGAATTCACTCCACCGCATTCCCCGTCTGGATATCCACGGCACCTGTACATGCTGTGGGAAGCCGAGATCCCCTTCCAGACTGCCTCACTCTGATGCCAGCCCAGTACACGATGCTGTGCCCCACAATCCAGATACGGACTGGAGCGAGACCTGCACATGCTGCGGGAGGCCAAGACCCAGTCCCCTTCCAGCCTGCCTAGCTCTGATGCCAGCCCAGTAAACGATGCTGTGCCCCACAATCCAGATGCGGACTGGAGCTAGAAACATGGGCAGGAAGGCTGAGATGGCGCCCCCAGTCCAGACTCGTCAGGGTGCTTGCCAGCTCAGTGCATGATGCTGTGGCCGACAATCCAAATGTGAACAGCTGCTCCTATGAAAAAAGGAATAACAGACAGGCATCAGCACAGGCATCATTGGCGATGCTTCCTGACATAACCTTTTGTCAGCGTCAGACTTCCAATGACCCGTATTCACAATCCTGCCTACTAACAGGCCCCAGTGCGCAGCCTTTGCAGCAGCACCTATTTGGAAGGAATGAGGTGTGTTCAGCGGTAGGCAAGCCGCAGGCTGCAATAACAGGCGCACAATGTGAGCAATTAGATGCCTGTCGAACCAGAACCCATTTCTGTGCACTAGGATCGAGCCAGCCCCCAGGAGAACGAAAAGCCAAATATTTCCGGTATCCAATAACAGGGCAAGGGCCCACCTCACCTGTGACTGGAAGCCTGATGGTGGCAACCCTGCTCACTAGGTCTGACTTAGAGCTCCAGACACTTATGACAAGCTCCAAAGCAGATAAGGAAAAGTCCTGAGGCAATAAGCCTCCGAACTCTCAGCCCCGTGCTGGCTCCAACACAATTTCCCCAACCCTCAGTACACCAAAATTACAATGGAATACTGAAATAAGTCTTGTCTTGATCTTGAACCAGCCGACAAGTCTTAACTTGTTGCGGATACTGCATAGGTCAAACATTGACCGGCTTCCTGCCTGCTGGCCTGTGAAGTTCGGAGCCTATTCCAACCTTCCGAGACCCTGCGCACGACACACTTTTAGAAGGGTCTCTGAAAAATTAAAGCTTTACTCTAGCAGACATTGCAGCGGACTGAATTCTGATAGTTTTAACACTGCATCCGATCTGCAGCAGATGGGTGAATTACTGCAGGTCCTGCTCAGAGGATGGGGGCAGGTTCCTCTGAATGGCCGAGGACTGCCAGCTAAATTTTAAGAAATCAATCCCGGCCTTCTCATAAGACCTGAAAGCAGATGGGGAAACGTAAGCTACTACTCCTCATAATTAATAATTGTTGCCAAGTGCCAAAGGAGCTACAGAAAATCCGGTCTAGCTGGGCGTCCAGAGCCCAGGATCTGAAGCTCTCCAACTGAAAAAACGGGATAGAGCGACAGCAAAAACATTAGATGATCCCGAAATAAAGCGAGCAGAAACGCAATATTAAACCTTAAGCATTGCGAAGACTCTGCCAGAGCATGAAGACCGTTTTGCCAGGACTCTCATACTGCCTGGTTATCAGACCAAGACAGATCCGACGGTCCCTAAACTCCTCAGTCCAGATGTGCACTGACACTACAATGGGGAAAACTCGAGAAAAGTTAGGTTACATGTGATTGCCTTGCCCTGCCAGGCTCAAGGCCACTGTACATGATGATGAAGGGACCCCGGGCCATGAGACCACCTGGCCAAGCAGGAATGGAAGGAGCAGCCTGGAGCAACCACCCTGCATGCAAAATTTAACTGACCTAGGAATGATAGGATCTGACAAAGCAACACTTGCTTCAGAGGAAGTATTACAAGAATAACATCCTTCAAGGCAAACAGATTTTCCACAGGCAAGCAGATGTTTGAGCAACGGTATCCAGCTAGCCCCAAATACGTTAAAAGGGGCAGTAGGACCCACTATCCTCCACTGCCAACAGAACACCCAGCTCCTCAGGGAATAAAGGGGCATCCAGTAAGCTAAGCAGAGGCTGGTGTCACAAGAAACAGCCAGTAAAATAATCCACATAACGATACCCCCAGTTAAACGAGTCTTGACTCGCAATGTTCAATCCAGAAAGGCGCTAAAGGACTCCAGTGCTGCACAGCCTATTGAGCAACCCACTGGCATCGCCTTATGAATATAAGGACCATCCAATTAAAGCCTAACTACTTAAAATCTTGAGGGTGAACCGGCAGCAGCCTAACAGCCAATTCAATATTGCATAATGCCAACAAGGCACCTCCTCCAATTTGTTGGTAAGCTCAACTGCCTGATCCCAAGATGCATATTTCACGGAACAATTCCGGAGGGATAGCATCATTCACTGAGGTGCCTTTGGGATGTGATAAATATGGATCAGATGGAATCGTATGGGGCTCTCTTAGGGACGATCCCTAAGAAGTTCCAACAAAGCTGCCACCGGGCCAGCTTCCTGCATACCAGCTTCAGGTTCTATTGCTCAGGGAATTTCCATTTGAAATGTGGAGCTGTCCACATGTCCCCGTCCCTGTGATCCTAGCGAGCTAAGGGGATGATGGCAGCCCTGCGTCTAACATTCCCATCATAGTGAATTACCACTTATAGAATAGTGGGGTTCGAAGGGACTCCGAGGATCATCTAGTCCACTCTCCCACAATATCATCATCATCATCATCATAATCTATTTGTACCCCGCCCATCTGGCAGGGCTTCCCCAGCCACTCAGGGCAGCTTCCAACAAAATATTAAAATACAGTAATGCATCAAACATTAAAAGCTTCCCTGAACAGGGCCGCCATAGATGTCTTCTAAAAGTCTGGTAGTAGACATCTGGTGGGAGGGTGTACCACAGGGCAGGTGCCACTGCCGAGAAGGCCCTCCACCTGGTACCCTGTAACTTGGCTTCTCACAGTAAGGGAACCACCAGAAAGGCCCTCGGCGCTGGACCTCAGTGTCCGGGTAAAGTGATGAGGGAGCATGCAGCTGTCCCATACAGGGACCAATCCTGCAACCTAGGCATTACTGGCACCATAGGCTGACCGGCTGAGCTATCCATGATGATCCCTAAAGACTTGGAACAGCCTCACCCTGTCCCCTGGAGAGGTCCAAGGTGATGTCTGAATCATCATCAGCCCAGTGATGATTTACCTGCAAGGAGGTGTAAGCCTCATCCCTGCTCCGCTTTTTCCTGCCTCTGAAGACGCTTCCTTCCGGAAGAAGGCACCTGGGGCATCAACATGTCATCCTCTGCAGGAGAGGCAAGCTCTGGAGGCATCTGCAAAGGCCCTGTCATAGTCTGCAAAAAACCTAAACAATGTGAGGAACAGGTGAAACCAATGCTTTGTGCACCACATGGGGACGCTATTCAGGCCAGAAACGCTGCCAGAGGCCATCAAATTCTAGGGCCAAGCGGGCCAAGCCCTAGGATCACCTGCTAGGCCAGACATAAATGTTTCCAATGAGATAACAAACTCGAGGCAGCCCACCGCCTGTCCAGGTACCCCTGCTTGCCCTTTAGAGGGAAGCACCTCCTCAAGAAACCCCAAGTTCTTTTTGGGAGCAATATCACAAATGCGCCAAACTACCCAGCAACAAAATAGTCCAAAAGGAGCAGCTTGTTTTGTTATGTGATAACAATGGCTAAGTGGGGGATATGAACCCTGTCTCCCAGGTCCTAGTCCTGCGCTCTAGCCACTAAGCCACAATGGCTCGTCTCTAACTTGCAGAAAATAAACTTGTTCGGAAACAGCATAGTTAAAGAGCATACAAAGAGTGCTCATTGGAGGCACAGAGAGCCTCTGGCTCCATTCTGTCTGCCTAAGATATACATTAGCAACAAGTGAGCCTGCAAACAAACAGATACATTCTTATAGAGAGAATGAGTCACATGTCACAGGAACTTAACAATTTACTGTACTGCTAACTGTAGCAGGCTTAGGCCTGAATGATATGTGCAGGCCGTGCAGGCCGTGATGGCCTCCCAGCTTCTGCTCTCTGCCTTTTTTGTCTCATTGCAATATTAAAGGAACTCAAAATAGTGCTCCCGCCCAAGGCTAAATTAAAACTCAGCCAACAGCACTGCAATCACCCAAAATAAAGCCAATCTATGAGGATACTATAAACGAAAGTGATTCCAGGTAACCTGGAAATTTACTGTACTGCTAACTGTAGCAGGCTTAGGCTTGAATGATATGTGCAGGCCGTGCAGGCCGTGCAGGCCTCCATGCTTCTGCTCTCTGCCTTTTTTGTCTCATTGCAATATTAAAGGAACTCAATATAGTGCTCCCGCCCAAGGCTAGATTAAAATTTTGGCCAACAGCACTGCACGCACCCAAAATAAAGCCAACCTATGGGGATGGTATAAATGAAAGTGATTCCAGGTAAGCTGGGAACCGCCCTGGCTAGCCCCACAATTAAACAGGCAAAAATGGGGAAAACCTTTTTGCAAAAGAAAACCCCTAATGGGGGCTCTCTCCCTATTGGGAAAGGCAAGCCAAGGAGGATTAAGCACAGGCAGTGCTCACAGGTACAGGGAGAATCTTCCCAAAGGGCAGGATAAGGGGTGGGGTGGGAAATCAAACAGGAAAAAAAAAGGGGGGGGGAATTAAATTAATTAAGGGACTAGAGAAGATTAAAAAGAAGGGGAAAATAAAGAAATGTAACCAGACAATGAGAAGATCGCTCCACTGTCCTCCAGACGGTCCAAGTGCTCCAGGTGATCCGTTGCACGCAGCAAAAGAGAAAGTACAAGGCTGCGTGCAGAGTATTTAAACCTTTTTACCCCTCCCACCAAAATTGCAACATAACTTTTACCCCAGCAACCCAGTGAACCAATCACTGCCCCAGGCCATCTTTAGAGACCTTGCCTGGTAACAGAGGGGTGGCTCAGTAGACCCCACCGCAACACGTGCTCTCCCTGAAGGAGAACACGCTTTGTTGTCTTGATTTCTTAGTCTTCCAGTTAATCTAGGCATTTCAGCATATTCCATTAATTTAAGTTGCCAATCTTCTTTAGCTGAGACTCATTCTTCTTTCCAGTGTTCCAGTGTCTGTGCGGCTGTTGTTGCATACATAAACAAACTTTTATATTATTTCAGTATATCCATTCCAGTTATACTTATTAAGAAAACTTCTGGGTTTTTTAACAAAGGTTATTTTAAACATTTTTTTTCCCAATTCATTATAGATCATTTCCCAAAAACTTTTTATGACCTTACATTGCCACCACATATGATAAAATGTACCTTTTGCCTCTTTACACTTCCAACACTTACTATCCTTTGTTTTGTACATTTTTGATAGCTTAACTGGTGTTAAATACCATCATTTTCATATAATTCTCCCTAGGTGCTGTACATCGCTTACCCAATTCTCACACACATTCAGCCCAATGAGGACTCAGGATGCTGAGTAGCCTTGGAATGCTGGCTGAAAAGCAGAAGAAAAGAGGTCAGGATGGAATGGTCTTCCGGAGGAGGAAAGGGTTGGCTGCTTGAAACCCAGAACAGGAAGATTTATATTATGAAGTGAGATTACACTGCAATATTCTTTTGCTGGTTTCCCCCCTAATTAATTTAAATACTGTCCATTTGAATCAAAACTCAACAGGTTCAACTTTCAATGTGGGAAAATTAGCTGGTTTTGAATTAGCTGTATTGTTGTACTGTTGTAAAGCTATACTGTTCCTTTACAATAAAAATGTTTCTATAGAATGTTTTTAAATGGCTCACCTCTTTCTATGTTTGCATGCAACTCGCAGAATTAGCAGTAGGGCTGAACACATCAACCCTTATGGGAGACGTTTAAAGTCCTGTGAAGGAGGAGAACAGGAGGAGAAGATGACTATATATATGGAAATCCACAAACACTGCATCCCAGAGCCTCCAAGTGTCCCTATTTCCCAGGGATATCTCTGATTTAGAGAAGCCATCCCAGTTTCTGATTTGATTCCTGAATGTCCCACTTTTCCTTAGGATGTCCCTATTTTCATTGGAGAAATGCTGGGGGGGGGGGTATTAATTTATCTAACCCCTGAGCCATCTGAAGGCAATCCTATATAGGGAAGTTTTTTTAATGTTTAATGTTTCGTTATGTTTTTATATATGCTTGAAGCTGTGGCTGAGTGGCTGTGGCAAACCAGTAAGATGTGTGGGGTATAAATAGTAAAATCATCATTATAGAATGATCAGAGAAATGTTGGTGGGTATGCCGTCCATATGTAAAGGACATACCCGCATCAACATGGTGGCCTCACCGTTGGGATTGACAGAATGCTGTGTGAGATAGTAAGTCTGTCGGCTTGAGTTTGCTAGCTGATGCAACTGGCTGATGCAATCAGCCTGAAATACTTTCTATGGAAGTGCTGGGTCAGAATGACTCAGCAGTAATGTGCTGTCAGTTGATTGGCTGTCATTGGTTTAAAAGGGAAACCTGTCCAGCGGTAAGGGGGTGGTATAGCGGAGTGCGGTCAGAGAGAAAGAGTTAGAGGTCTTAGTATAAGCCTTAAGGTGCAGCCAGGTACTCTGTTTGACTGTATGAACTGCTCATGTATTATAGCCTGTAGATATTTGTATATATAGCTCACAATAAATATACTGCACTGCACTGAAGAACCTGGAACTCTGAGCATTTCTGCTAAAGCGCTGTGGAGAATTCGCGACACTCACTTTGTTATTCACATCATTTCAATTTATATTCTACTCACTTCTTTTTCTCATTTTCTCATCCCTTCTTACCTCAACTTGCTGCAAAACACCAATTATTATATCCTTTCCTTTTATGCAGTAATTTATAAACACATACTCAGATTGTCTTTGTTAGATCACACCCACACCCAACTCTCACTGCTGAAATTTTGAGTCCCCAAGGTCCCCACTGCTGGAGGGCTGCAGGTTAGTCATCCCTGATTTACAGAGTAGAAAAACTACTCATACTGTCAACATAGTGGATTTTTCACCAGCTTCATCCCACTGCTGTTTCAAAGATGGTCATGAAAGATGACCATTTATGTACCAGATACTAAGGAAACATAGTCAAAGTGTGGGGAGGGAATCAGTCTTAAAAACAGTTTATGGGATAGTTATACTGGAGACCCAGGCTGCAATCTTATACACACTGTTACCTCAGAGCAAGTCCCTTAAACTCAATGGGGCTCACTTCTGAGTAGACATAGGACTGTGTTGGTAAAGGTTAAAAGGCTAGTGCACCATTACTTAAGTTAACCTTCCTGTCCCCACTCTGTAACTAACGTAATTATACTCAGTTTAATCACAAACTTAATTATACCTTACTTAGCCTTTGAATGTCACTGACTCCCTAGAGCTTGATAGAGCAAAGAAATATATACCATATCCACATATGCACCAATGCATTTCTGGCTGTTATACAAGTCAGAATTTTGTGTGTGTGTACTTTATATTTAGCTAAATAAAAGAAATAAAATGATTGCCCATATAAATTTAGGAAAAATGCTTAATATGGGAGCTATTCGCAAGGAATGCAAACTTGCTACCTGTTTCCATCTTGAGAGTAAACAGTCTCCCTACCCTCAAATAGTCACAGCAGAGTGGTGCAGGCTTTCAACAAAAATAAGCAGTGAATCCAATGCAATTTTCACAACTTGTACAATATATAAAATTAGAATCCTTTGTACTGTAAATAAAAAGATGACGCTGGAAAGATAAGGGAGAATTAAAAAGGTATTTTTACACCGTTACAGGTGACAACATGTAATTGACTTGTTGCTCTGTTTTGTTCAACTGTTATGGCTGTCATCAGTGACTTACAAAATTAATTAGCTTCTATTTGTGCCTCTTCTGAATGCTGTGGGAAACCAATAAGTGTAAACACATCCACACTTGACAGTACGTGTCTAATATGAACATTGCCAAGGCTCTGGACATGTAGTAGATGTGCTCTCAATATGACAGAGGTATGAATAGCCTATGAAACAGTATCTGCTATCTTTAGCCCTCTCCTTTTTTGTACATTTTGAATTATGTCTCTCCCAAGTACATATGAACTTAAGAACAATGGTTGGGATTCAAATAAATTGTATTGAAAGCAGATCCATTGAAATTAATTAGTTAAAGCTATGGTTTTCCCAGTAGTGATGTATGGAAGTGAGAGCTGGACCATAAAGAAGGCTGATCGCCAAAGAATTGATGCTTTTGAATTATGGTGCTGGAGGAGACCCATGGACTGCAAGAAGATCATTCTTAAGGAAATCAGCCCTGAGTGCTCACTGGAAGGACAGATCCTGAAGCTGAGGCTCCAATACTTTGGCCACCTCATGAGAAGAGAAGACTCCCTGGAAAAGGCCCTGATGTTGGGAAAGATGGAGGGGACAGGGAGAAGGGGATGACAGAGGATGAGATGGTTGGACAGTGTTCTCGAAGCTACGAACATGAGTTTGACCAAACTGCAGGAGGCAGTGGAAGACAGGAGTGCCTGGCGTGCTCTGGTCCATGGGGTCACGAAGAGTCCAATACGACTAAACGACTAAACAACAAAAGGGCACATACACATTTCCTTTTGTCCTGTGATTTGAAATCATGGGTTTGAGAGGGGGCATTTTTGGGTCCATCCACTTTCCCAGGGAAAACCCATTGTTCCTTGCTGAATCAGAACAAATGCCAGCTGGGTTTTCTGCAGATTGACATTTGGTTTGATTCAGCAGTAAACAGTGGGTTTTCCCAGGGAAAGTGGCAGGACAAAATAAAAAACCTCTTAGGCTTGTGACTTGAAATCACAGAGGAAAATGGAAGAGTCAGTGGACCCAAAGTAGGGTCCATTAGTTACAATGAGTCTACTTGAGTAAACTCAGTTAATATCACCCAATATGTACAATTGCATATGTATTTATGTTTCTTTGAATAATCATTTGAAAGCTACTGCTATTATTGCAACACAAATAATACAGGAGATTAACACAGTGTCAGAAGTATGTCCCATTGGGCCTACTCTCCCTTGTAATTGTATTTAACATTGCAGCCTAGGTGGCAAATTCATATATCAGCATGTCCAAATTGAGGGGCTAAAGCAGGCATCCCGAACCTTTGGCCCTCCAGATGTTTTGGACTACAATTCCCATCATCCCTGACCACTGTTCCTGTTAGCCAGGGATCATGGGAGTTGTAAGCCAAAACGTCTGGAGGGCCGCACATTGGGGATGCCTGAGCTAAAGCAACTAATGCACACAAGAACTTCCATCCTCATATAGGGACTTCCCCAAATTTCACTTTGGCCAAAAGCTATTCTAGAGAGTCTCCCCCCCCCCCAAAAAAAAAAATAACCTTAAGGAGCAGCTTGGAAGCTTGGGCTGGGGAATGAAAGAGTAGTAGATAATGGAACTTGTAAAATGCACTGCATTTGCAAAAGTCTTTTGAGGGACCCATACATTTCAAATGTCTCATCATATTTCACCCCCCCCCCCCTTTGTACTGTCTTCAGCTCTAGTAACATAGTGATCCAAAGCCCTGTTCTACTAGGCAGGAGGGGGGAGTTTGGATGAAGTAGAAATATCCCTCTGTCCAGTTGTGCTGGGCTCCACCAGTGTTTTGCCGCACTGAGGTTGTTGATGTGGCAGGAGTTCCATAGGTCCCATTATCGCCTGGCCAGCGTTGAGATTGCTCCCTGAATCTTTTACTAGATTATCTAGCACTGCACAATATTGTAAGTGTAGTATAAGATTGCTACTTTTTCTCATTTTACTCTTAGTAGTTTCCAATGCCACAGCAAAAAATCTAGAAAGATTTCTGCTAAAACCCAAGCCCAGATTCTTGGCTCTGAGAGTCAGGTGGTTATATTGAGGGTTGCCATATTTTGATGGTCAAAAAAGAGGCAATATCTACACTATGAGAAATTGTCACAAGCTCAGCACCACCAATAGAAAGGCCTGTCTCCCATACCATCCATTGCACTAGCACATGCCCAAATACAGCAGAGATGTTCGAGTTTGCTTTGACACTTCCAGATCTGTCCAGATTCTGCAGTCAGCCTGTAAGGAATACATCAGGATCAGATTGTTATGTACCTGTAACAACTTTGAGCATCACATTTTCACTGGTATACATTATTCATGTTTATAGTCAGGCTTAAAACTCTCTCACATTCCCGCATTAAACTCTGAGAGGCTTATGCCACTCAAATATTTGTTTTTATTTTCATTAAATATTCAGGGAGGTGAAGCACTGCTTCTTTGGCATAATACAAAGTTTGACTATAATATATCATCTAGAAAATGTTTGTGCTCCACATTCCATTTGGCGTTTTATGGGCTTTGGACACAACCAAGGCCAGTCATGGTGCCATTCAATCCTAATCCTTCCTGTTGAGGCCAGATGTTTCCAGAAGGGAGTCATCCTGCACAGGAAATCATATGTAGACACTGACTCCTTGAATGAGTGGAGGGAACTCTTTCACCAGCTGCAGAAGCCTCAATGTAACAATCAGAAAAAGATCCCATGCAGCTGAATCTTTCTATGAAGAATAAATATGTAGAATATCAAGAGAGGGTCAATATGACTAAAGCTAAAATCTTCAAAATCCTTTATTACCAAATTGTTGTACCAACATTGACTCATTGTGGCCATTTTTTGGTTAGTAATGGGGGAGAAATTAGTTTAACTTGCATTTTAATGTGAACCTACCTAACTGCGCTTCACAAATACACAAACCAAACCACAGCTGTCCTACAAAATTCAAACTTCTCTGAATTTTGCAATGCAAAAGTGTGTACAAATGACTGCATATTGGGGTGCATTATACTATGCAAAAATGCAGTAAATATATTGTGTAAAAAGTGTACAAAAATTCATGTATATTAGGAATACTGCACATGAATTTTTTATTTCTTTTTTAATGCACACTGACCGGAGGGGGGGGGGGAGAAACCAAATTTGACAAATCTGCCCATCCCTATTACTGGATGCATATAAACTTATCCAATTGTTTGAATATATATTTTGATAACACACTTTCTTCTCCTCCTCTTTACCTTTCACATCTGGATCATTATCAAGAAGCTTTATTTTCCTTTCTCTAGCCTCCTCTACTATGTAGCAGCTTGTTTTATGTCTTTCTCTACTGCATACAAATTCTGTGCTCCCTCGAGCTATTCAGAGAAGTAAGGATTGTACTATATTTAAGACAAATAGGGAGGGGGGGGCACATAGCATGATTTTCTCACATTTAAACATAAATAAAAGCAAGAGGGTTGTTTTTTTAAAAGGCTAAATGTACAGTATCATTTCTGAAATATCGTGGATGTTGCTTTTGATTTTTCTATGCTACAGTCTTTTGTCACTTCCACTTTGTGACTGAGCTGCATTAAAGCTTCAGGGCACTTCTTTTCAAGTTCTGTGAAATCAGATTTAAGAGTCACAAAGGCATCGTGCCAGTGGGATTCTTCTGCAGTAGGCACTTTTTGATTGTCCACCGAAGACTGCCCAGCCTGCTGAACAATCAACAGAAGGTCTTCCAGCTGAGTATTTAAATCAACACAAAAGTCATATGTGAGAAAAAGCAGTGATCTAATACAGTAGAAAGACGTTAACCTTTCTATCAGTCTGCGGACCTCATCACATTTCAATAGATATTTACTTCTGCTACTGTACTAGACTTCCAATCATTTGTACGTTAAAACATTTCTTCATTCCAAATGGGACTAAAAGAAGCTTCCTTAATTGAAAATAATCGGGTGACAGTAGCCATTTTTTTAAAAAAACTTATGCAGCTTTTTACAGCCTGGTTTTATGAAGTCTTCCAGTGCAGTTCTACGCATATCCACTCAGAAACAAACTAGGGGGCTTATCCCCGAGTATGTATAAGATTGCATTCTACACACACTAATCTAGGACTAAGCACACTGAACTTAACAGCACTGAGGGTGGTATGCAACTATGTTTTGCTCAAAGTAGACCTACAAAAATTAATGAACCTTTTTAGCATAAATTTATAATAGCCAATCAGGAATAATGCGTCTGATGGACTGCTTTCTGGTACACAAAGGCTTATGCCGTAACTAATCAATGAAAAATATGTTGCCTTATCAGTCATGGGTACTTTTTAAATTGCTTGAAATATTTTTAATTCAGTAATTTAACTTCTTAATTGATTTACCCACACTAGGAAAAATTACAATCTTGCATTCTGGCAATATTTCATTTTAAGTTAAATAAATTATTTTTCAAGAAAATTTAGCCTTGTTTCATGTGTCTTCTGCACATGAGAGAATCTTTTAAAAAGGGTACACAAAACTTCAGAATTTCCTTTCTTTAAATTTGGGGATGGTTGATGAGTTTGAATATTTTATTCAATATATTTTTCAAATCCCTTTCTATTCAGCCACAAAGATACTATTCAATGTCTGCAAAGGTCATTTACTATCAGGTTTATTGTATACACTAATTTTATATTGCATAATAAATCTTCAGCTGCCCTGATATGTGACAATGCTGAAGGTTCAATCAGAGGTTGGCTGTATCAATGTTTAATGTCTCTCTCAATAATAATAAAAAATAGCACACATTTTTGATGAAAATAAATGTTCTTACTTTGTGCAATCTGCTTTCAAATGATTTTTATTGCAGATTCTTAAGTATAGTCCCTAAGTTACTAGTTATCCCTTGCCCGTTCCTGTCACATTTTTATTCTGGCTGGTTGGCCTAATCTAAAAGCTGTCATAGAATAGTCTAATAGTGTAAATCTATACACGTCTACTCAAAAGTAAGTCCCATTGATTGCAATGGATTATCCAGGTAAGCATGTACAGGACAACAACCTATTCTATCAATCTGGAAGTGCTCAGTCCAAATCTCACTGGTGTCATTAACTCACTGGGTAGCCTTAGGCAAGTATTCATATTCCTGAGTAAATCTACTAGCAGACAGATGACTCTGCCCACTACTTGTCTCAAATAATGGGATATGTAGGTGTTTAGCAAGACAGACAGATGATCCAAACACCTACCTGACATAGTACATTGAGGGTAATTAGAGTAATCGACTCAAACTTTAGCTGATTATTCAGTGGTTGTGTCTCTTCAAAAGTATTTTTTATATCACACGATGAACAGCATTACCAAAGGGATCCAGTTATGTAGTTCTCCTTTTGTTGGCCATGCAGATCTTGGAGGCCACAGGATCTAGCCCACAGCCAAAGATTCATGGGACAAGAACCCTATGGCTCTTGTTGTTGTTGTTGTTTAGTCGTTCAGTCGTGTCCGACTCTTCGTGACCCCATGGACCAGAGCACGCCAGGCACTCCTGTCTTCCACTGCCACCCGCAGTTTGGTCAGACCTATGGCTCTTAGTCTTCAGCTTTCACCAAACACTCACATCTCAGGTGCACATATTACCAAAGGACATCAGCCTTCAGAAATAGTTCCAGATTATTTGACTTAGATCTCCCTTGGTCAGCTCCATCCACCTGTCTTAGGAAAAGCCCGGAGCTTCTTTAACCTGAGAGAGACAAGAATATGCAGCCTTTGAAAACAATCCTGTCAGCCTTCCCTTGCATAGCTCCACCCCAATTAGAAAATGGGAACCAATTTTAATTGTTTAAGCTGCAGTTTGAAGGCACATTTGTTCATTTTTATAATCCATCGCTCTGGAGGTGCCTTAAGAAGGTTCAGATGAATATACGTTGGTGACATGCATTTTAAAATATAACAACAACAACAATTTACTATTTATACCCCGCCCATCTGGCTGGGTTTCCCCAGCCACTCTGGGCGGCGCCCAACAGAATAGTAAAAGCACAATAAAACCTCAAACATTAAACAGGGCCACCTTCAGATGTCTTCTAAAAGTCAGATAGCTGTTTATTTCCTTGACATCTGATGGGAGGGTGTTCCACAGGGCGGGCACCACTATGGAGAAGGCCTTTTGCCTGGTTCCCTGTAACCTCACTTCTCACAGTGAGGGAACCGCCAGAAGGCCCTTGGAGCTGGACCTCAGTGAATAAATGACTGATCAGAAAGCAGTTGATTAAAGCACTGCAATTATATAATTAATAACCCACCCAATGCTTAGTGCATAGGTTAACTGATGGACAGACTGACTAACCTGCTCATCAGCAGACACCTCCAACCAGTAATACCAAGTGATAAATTTTGAGACAATATTGCAAGGAAGAGTGAAAAAGATACAATGACGGATTTTGTGCAAGGAAAATATGAACTGGGGGGGGGGCAAGGAAGATATATCAATGCATTTTGAAAATGCTTGTATACTGGCAAAATACTCTGAGAAGCATCACTTAGGACAATGGTCCTTTAAAATACTTTAATGAAACAGCAGTAGTAATACGTAGTAAGTCATTATTTTTACAAATGGTTAAATCTTGCATAATTTACCTAAAATTCCACTGTTGATTCATACCACAGTTTTCATTTTAAGGCCATTTGATTCAATAGTACATATATTATTTTCAGAGGCTGAGAGCTTAAAGGGGATATAATAACATTAGAGACTATCATTTCACATTTCTTGCAACATATATAAGTTTATTTTGCTATTGTCCAGGAAATACTTGACAAATATTTAATAAGATAGTCCTTCATAGCCCTATATTTTTAAATTTGCCTGTAACATCAATGCTGAGATATTGTCTAATAAAGCCACATCTTTATATTTATCCAAATCGCATTATATACAGCAGAATCTGAAAATATGTTGTAATGTATTCTAAATCCAGAAAATTTATGCTTAGATGAGGAAACACAAGCACCATTTTCTTTTATTTTTTAGTAGAAGTTAGAAAGAACTAACTCATGCTTAAACCTTACTGCTTTTATTCAAAGGTTTTAACAAGTAAAATTGTGCTTTAATTAGTACTGTACACTCTATTATTAATCCTATGGAATGACTGGTTTAAATTGCCTTTTTTACTATGTCATATTTTCAACAAAATAATATGCATTCAAATATTCCAAGAGCGCTAGTGAGACTGAAAGTGACAGGATTCCTGCATTGCCAGCGGTTGGACTAGATGACCCTCAGGGTTATAGAACTCTACAATTCTATGAAATAAGAGCAAGAAAAAGAACACACAGTGTAAAGCATTCACATGCTTTTTTAGATACTGACCAAATAATCCAATACAAACCATTTGAAGCCAAGAACTTCAGAAACAAACTTTCCTAGACCTCTACTGCTGTATAAACTTTACAAACACAAATTGTATCTGTGCATTGCTTTCAAGAAAATAATTCATTGTTTTTCCACAGCTTACTTAAAAACAAAAAAAAACAAAACTTAACATTTTGATTTTGCTGACTGTCTCTTTTTAGTAATGACTAGCCTAGAGGACAACTTCCTCTGCTGAGAGACGTCACAATTCCTTCATCATTCTCCAGCGTATATGACCATTTATTTCAGAGCATAATTTATGGGTACATAAAGAAACTGCATGATAGTCACAACTCTCAGGTTCACATTTGCTACCCAAAGTTTCCCTCAGTTTGCTAGCTTGGATTTCACTATGTACCCATGAATGGAAGGACACCTTCTGTACACAGATCAGGGGCAGACTTTGGTCTTTCAGATTTCAGTGGCGCACTGTGTGATGCCAAAATTCGGCACTCCCCACCCACTGCCTCTCGCCTTCCATTTTGCTCAATTCACTGCATCGTTATTGTGAGGCGGAACCAGTCTTGCTGCCCTAAATTCACTTCTGCTTGGATAGGACTGAAATTTAGGAGAGGATCCCCATACACTACCAATCATGTTCCTTCAAGGGGTCCCCATCCCTCTGGAGCAGATTTTCAGATGACACAAGGGGCTGCAGAAGGCAAAGGAAGTTGGTGGAAGTCACTTCCCCTCTTCCACTGAACTCCAGTTGGGAGACCTTTCTACTGGTGGAAGCCTAATTAGGGTTCAAACCACTGTAGGCTCCACCTAACTATCTTAGGTGGTTTGTTTGTCATTGTTTTGTTTGTTTAAACTATTTATTTCCTGGTGGTCTTTTTCAAATGAACATAGAATAATAGAGAAGCACAACTGGCAGATCCCTTGTCTTGACCCCATGATACCCTTCTAACATCTGAATAAGACAGGCATAGGCAAACTCGGCCGTCCAGAATTTTTGGGACTATAACTTCCATGATCCCTAGGTAAAAGGACCAGTGGTCAGGTATGATGGGAATTGTAGTCCCAAACATCTGGAGGTCTGAGTTTGCCTATGCCTGGAATGAGACGATCACATGGTATGGTGAAAGAAGTGCTATTTTTCTAGAAAAAAAGGTGCCAGAACTCACCATGAATGCCTCCCTTGTTCTCTTACAATGGCAATGGTGCCCACCTGAGAGGTTCTAGAACTGAGTTCTGATGAGTTTCGGCTGGAAAAAAAGCCCTGGGCACAACACCTAAACACCATGGAAGAAAACAGGAAGCATGCTTATTCAGAAGTAGGGCCCACTGGGTTCCACTGGGTTCACTCCAGTGAAAAGCACTGCTGTCTTAAATTACTGACATTACCCTAGATAGAGACCCCTTCATCATCCCTGCCCCCCATCCCAGCCCTAATTCATAGAACTGCCTTTATGTTGATTCAGACTGGGTCCTTTTCTGAAGATACTTCTGTTGGTGGGCTTTCCACACAAGATTATTCAGAAACACACATAAACATATTTTTGTTTAAATGGAGAGCAATAAACTTTGAGGGAGAAAAAAAAGAGTCAGGGCGAAAGAAAGAAAAAACTGAAGAACAGTCCCCTCCTCCACATTATGGGTAAGAAAGCAAACTACTTTAAAATGTTATTGCGATGCAATCACTTCAAATAAAAGAATAAAAGCAACAGCAGCAATTTGTTGTTTTAATTGGTCGAACCCCTGCCCTGTTTGTCTAAGGACTTTAGAACTAAGATACAAAGCAGGAAAGTCAGTGATATCTCACCTGTTAATCTTATATTTCCTGCCTTGAAATGCAAATGCAATAATCATACATACACACACATTCAGAAGTAATGGAAATTCAATCAAATGCTTGCGTACAGCTGTTTCAAACTAATTCTATAGGCGCATTTGTTCTTTGGCATGGGTAGGCAAACTAAGGCCTGGGGGCCGGATCCGGCCCAATCGCCTTCTAAATCTGGTCCACGGATGGTCCAGGAATCAGTGTGTTTTTACATGAGTAGAATGTGTCCTTTTATTTAAAATGCATCTCTGGGTTATTTGTGGGGCATAGGAATTTGTTCATTCCCCCCCCCCCAATATGGTCCGGCCCCCTACAAGGTCTGAGGGACAGTGGTCCGGCCCCCCTGCTGAAAAAGTTTGCTGAGTTCTTCGGCGTTCTTTGGAGTTCTGCTGATTTTGCACTGCTCTCATTTCGATCCCCCCCCCCCCCCGTAATCTTTCATGATCACTTTTCTCTCAAGTTGCTTCAAGACCACTTTCAGCCAATGTTGTATTGATCTTTGGGGCAGAAAAGAACATCCAAGTAAAATATATGCCATGCATAGAAACCCTCATGCAGTCTCACAGCTGGCCTTTTACCCAGAAAAGGAAAAGAACCAATTATGAGAGGAACACAGTCTCCATTTTACTTTACTCAGAAAACTACTTGAAAGATGAGGGGTCACTATGACATATGAGGAAAGCAACCTGGGACAAATGCAGATGACCTAGCACCTCTACAAAAGTGATGGATAATGGCAAGAATGGCAAAATACAGGCTGGGGATAGATAGTCAACAATGTACTTGGCAGATGTTACTGCCACTTCCATCTATCGCAGCCAGCATGGTCAATGGTCAAGGATTACAAAAGCTATAGTCCAACAACATCTGG
This sequence comes from Podarcis tiliguerta, assembly GCF_965153285.1. NCBI lineage: Eukaryota > Metazoa > Chordata > Lepidosauria > Squamata > Lacertidae > Podarcis > Podarcis tiliguerta. The sequence continues at coordinate 30,389,540 of NC_139540.1, forward strand.
AGAGAACCACATTGGCAACCCCTACTTTATACCTACATCTGATGGCCAGTGGTTAGAGGTGGTGACAGGTGTAGAATCATAGAACGATAGAGTTGAAAGGGACCCCAAGGGTCATGAAGTCCAACCCACTGCAAAATTTAGGAATCACAACTAGAGCATGCATGACAGATAGCCTTCCAACCGCTCTTGGGAATCTGTTCCACTGTTGAACTCTGCAACATTTAATTTTTTATTTATTTGTTTAATGTATTTCTTTACTGCCATTTCATAAATTAGCAGGGCAGTGCCAAAAATATAAAATATAATTTAAAAATTAATAATAATTTAAAATTACAGAGAACCTCAAAGTGCCTGGCTAATCAAAAGAGCAAACTGTCAGCACAAAACATATGTTTGTTTGTTTATATTTATATTTTTGAGTGCCACAGGTTAGCCACTGCTACTTTTATGACAAGACTCTGAATACCAATTGATTGTGAAGAATGGCAGGCAAAGGATGCTGCCCTCATGGCCTGCTTAGATCCAGAACAAAGTTTTAAAATGGTTTCCCACTTGTTATTCTCATCTATTAATATTTAATCCATTGTAATAGTGTTAAATAGAGTGTTAAATTACTTTTGCTGTTTGCATTTCTGTGTTGGGTACTGCGCTCCTCAATTTCCTCCAATTGACATTTGCTGGCAGTCTTCTAAATTATATTTTAGAATAATATTTCAGCTGGGAAAAGGCAGATCCTGGCACATGTTTGGGCATATCCTATTCCTCAGCCTAACACTGTAGCATTAAGGGAATTGTTTTGATATTCTCCCTCTTCAATGTTAGATTTTTCCAGCAATTGGGTTTCCTTGACCTCAAATGTAGTTTTAACTGACTGCCGTGGCAACGTGCCAAAGGCGCATAGGCTGCAATGCACATGCTCAACTATACCCTTACACATGATTGGCCACTTTTCATTTTGTGCGTATAGGCAGCCCTATGCGGGCAGCATTACTTCTACCACCTAAGATTTAGTTCATCAGATCACGCACACAACCATGGATGACAGCCAACAACTACAGTTCAAGTATCTATTCCTAGATAGAGTTCAAGACTTTAACTTTAATTTTAATATTTTTACTGATGGCTGTCGTACAAAGGCCATCAGCCTTTGGGGGTCACTGGGCATATCCGGAAGGCTGAAAAAGTGCTGTGGGCACCAGTCACAAAATGGCTGCCATGGCAAAACGATTGCCGCATGTAAAACAGCAGAAAAAGAGACAGGAGCACAAAATGGTGTGGAGATGCATGCCCCAACAACTAGGAAACAGACTAACCTTCCAAGGTATCACCTAACATAGGAGGAAGTCGCCTTTGAACCTTACTTTTAGAAGACATCAGAAGGCAGCCCTGTTTAGGGAAGCTTTTAATGTTTAACAGACTATTGTATTTTGATATTTTGTTGGAGGCTGCCCAGAGTGGATGGGGAAGCCTGGCCAGATGGGCAGGGTATAAATTATTATTATTATTATTATTATTATTATTATTATTATTATTATTCCCAGGGGGTGTGACGTGCCATTAGTTCTGCTCCTGAGAAGGAATGGTTTTATTCTCCTGTATAGTTACATATATCCAGCCACTACAGTATTGTGAAAACACACTTGAGAACAGAATGACAAGGTAAACGACTGCAGATGAACCAGCTTGAGATGTTTGCTCCCTACAACATAGATAGATAGAAAGACAGACAAAGTTAGTCTATGTATGCCAAATTTTGCTGTATTCTCTGGCTTCTCTTCCAGGCTTCATAAAGATGACCACAAGAAATACTGTAATCATATCCCCAGAGTGTGATATGCCTTTAATGTATTATAGTTAAGGTTATGTAGTGCCCCAGTTTAGAATATCCCAGATTTTACTACATCATTTATCAGAGAAATGGACATATCAGAAGTAGGTCTAGGACAAGTGGAATTTGAATAGACTAAGAATCCGACTACAAGGAAACATCTACTGCACCTTGGAACGTGCTGAAACAATGTTTATGGAAGCAATACCAAAGTGACTACCTTGGGATTTTTGCACTTTATACCCATGCTATTTTATTTTCTTGATCAGCAAAAAAAAACCCAGTCTTTATTTGTAAAATAAAGATCTGATTTCCAGCATATTTTATCTCCTTATTACTCACAAATATTTCATAGCAGTTCCCTGCCATTACAAAACAACAATAACAATAAGTTCCTTCTGTTGAACTAACTACACAGCTGGTAAATACTGTTATGCACTTCCCACTTTCTGATGCTGCACAACTTTCTTTGTATGGGAGAGAACTGTAATATTTGATTCTTTGCAAATATGAAAGCACTATATAGGAGAAGCAAATGCACTCTTACTAGCAGACAGCACAACTTGCTAACCCTGAAGAAGTTCCCCAGAGAGGAAAATTGCACTCCAGTTTTCACTAAACTCTTTGCTCTCTTCCAACCCCCCACCCAGTCATTCTCTCTAAATTCAAACTGTCTCCAAAGTGCTACTCTGCTGCCCACTGCTAGCTGGAGGTTGTGACCTTTCCAAATGCTGCTGGGTATTGCAATATGAAAGGTGGAAAGACATTCCCATTGCTTAGGAAATCATCTCCTGTCATTTGCACCCTTTGATGAAATTTCAGCTAATCGTTCTGGGCTATGAGGAAACCACCAACCTTTCAAAGAATAAGCAACCAGGATCCATAATCATGCCAACCCTTCTGGCAGCTACTCTCTGTGAATGCCAACCAATATTTCTTTGGCATGAGCCAAATTATAGGCTTGCTATATTGCTACAGTGCTACCTCTGGTTATGCACTTAATTCGTTCTGGAGGTCCGTTCTTAACCTGAAACTGTTCTTAACCTGAGGTACCACTTTAGCTAATGGGGCCTCCCGCTGCCACCGCTCTGCCGCCACGTGATTTCTGTTCTCATCCTGAGGTAAAGTCCCGAGGTACTACTTCTGGGTTAGCGGAGTCTGTAACCCAAAGTGTTTGTAACCTGAAGCGTATGTAACCCGAGGTACCACTGTATCTCCTTATGCTTGAAGTATCTGGATTCATACTTCTGTATGAGAAGCACCTTCCATGATAACTACTGCTAAATGCACTTGTCTAGAGTTATTCGTAGGCTAAGAAATCTTCAGCATTGAAATCCAGCTGGTTCTAAACATATTTTCAACAGTACTGGTAGGATACTGAACGTAAGAATCCTAAGCCCTGGTGCAGCAACACCTGTGCAGCAGCATGATAAGAAGGCATGCTGATTAGTGTTTGATGCAGTGAAAACTAAGATGCTAGTGTAATAGAAACATTTCAAGCTTTAATGTTCCATTCTGTTATTGCATAAAGCAATCAGGCATCATTAAATTGCAAGGCCTTAAACAGAAGACAGACAGCCAAGCCAAGAAGTGTGAAGAAAACACATAGATTAATGTGTTCACCTGGAAATCAAGCTTCGTCCATTTGGTGGAGAGGTTATGGCTCGGTTCACAGCAAACTTTGGTGAATATTTTTTTTAATGTACATATATTTAACAATGCAGAATGCAGGTACTGGTAGGGTTGGGACCCATGCCCAATCTACTGCAAAGAGTTTCAAGGTGATAGACAGCATCTTAAAAAGCAGAGACATTGCCTTGCCAACAAAGGCCCATATAGTTAAAGCTATGGTTTTCCCAGTAGTGATGTATGGAAGTGAGAGCTGGACCATAAAGGTGGCTGATCACTGAAGAATTGATGCTTGTGGTTCGAGGACCCGATCCCCACATAGTGGAATGAAAACACAAGGACACGTGATATAAGGTTAATGGGCAAGAAAAGGCCACAACTTTATTGATTACAGCAAGTGAAAAGGTATTGGCTTAGGCATTGGATTACGTCAGTTGACTCCACCCACTCAGAGAGCGGTGAGTCTAAAAGGGGGGCTTATTCACCAGTAGGTGAAGCCTGTTGATGCTAATCCAACTATAAGCTCTCCCTTATGTCACCAAGGGTCGTGCCATGGCCCCCCGCCACGCAGGCATTGGACAAAATACACGACCGCCAGATTCCTTTAACGGAATACCCAAAAAATTGAAGGCGTAGGCGATGGCCACACCTAGTCCTTCCACACACCACAACACATTATTCCAGTGCCTAACCTACCCACCAATACCACAAAAGTTGTGACAATTGCTACGAGGTAGGCGAAAAAACCACAAAGCCTAATGCCAAATGGAAAAATTCCTACCAGGCCCCCCGGACAACCTAAGGTCCATAGCAAGGCCAAAAGAAAACTGAGACCCTGAGCTCTAAGGGAGTGGAGGGTGGGTGACTCGTGATGGGACGACGAAGAGTGAGGCCGAGTGGCTGATGCAGCAGCGATTTATGCTGCCGTTCACGCCCCCTCGAAGGCACCTGGTTGGGTGTCTGTCCGTGGGCGTGGGCGCCAGCCAGGTGAGTGGGAGGCAGGGGGCTAATGCCCCCTGCTTGAGGCAGAGACCGGCTCCCGCCCACAACCACTCCCCTCTTTTGCAGAAGGAGAGTCTTTTTGAATTATGGTGCTGGAGGAGACTCTTGAGAGTCCCATAGACTGCAAAAAGATCAAACCGATCCATTCTTAAGGAAATCAGCCCTGAGTGCTCACTGGAAGGACAGATCCTGAAGCTGAGGCTCCAATACTTTGGCCACCTCATGAGAAGAGAAGACTCCCTGGAAAAGACCCTGATGTTGGGAAAGATTGAGGGCACAAGGAGAAGGGGATGACAAGGACAAGATGGTTGGACAGTGTTCTCGAAGCTACCAGCATGAGTTTGACCAAACTGCGGGAGGCAGTGGAAGACAGGAGTGCCTGGCGTGCTCTGGTCCATGGGGTCACAAAGAGTCAGACATGGCTAAACGACTAAACAACAGCAACAACAATTGTTACCACATTTGCTCGAACACATCTACAACTAATTATCATGTTCAGGGGGAAGAGCTGTTCTGAAACATGAATTACTGAAAGGAAATTCAACTCAAATTCGCTAACAGAAATTATTTCTCAATGCACCTATGGTTCTATTCTGTCAGAGGACAGGCTAGTAGACCCATCCCAGACATTAAAATGTTTTCCAAATTATACAAAGAGCAGTTTAACTTCAGAAGGTAGTGGAATGCCCTTGTAAGGGGACTCCAGACAGAAACAGTGAAAATATCACAGCTTTTCCACAAATGGGGTCTCTTATGGCAATGGAATGGTTAACCATTGAAGGCTGTCCCAGATACAATAGAGAAAAAAAGATATGAAAAGTGAGAAGACTGCTAGACATGGAGGCAGAATGGTGGATTGTTTTGGCTTCTGGATGAGAAGCAGAGGAGGCAGATTACAGGAGGAATTGAAAGCTTATGCTACTTACAAAACACAGAAAGGGAATCTTTAGTATCCAGGAAAAAGAGAAGAGGTTTCCCCTCACAATACGGCTTTACTAGGAGGAATCTATTGTAAGTGGAAGTGGAGAAAAAGAGCACTCAAAGCCAGAACTCTCAGAGCAGTCAGGTTGAGTTCATCCTTATCTGCTGGAATCACATGGAGTTCAGAGGTCCAAGACCTGGGAGTTCCAAAAGCTAATCAGTCAGAGTGTCTGTCAATAAGGCTGCTTCTGAAATCACACCACTGGTGTGACTTTGTAGCGTCTTTCCAGGAATCTCACTGGAGATTCTAATTATTGTCTTAAAAACAAAAGTTGTAGAAGCATAGGGTGATCCTGAAAAGGTGATTTCCAATTGCACCAAAGATTACCCTTATTCCTTCTCTGCAAGAGGCTTTTGGTAGAGGTTAAAGTTCTTCTTATATAGGGCATTCAAAAGCTCAAGGTTTACTATATCAAATCAATAGCTGATATAGTATTATATGATTAGATTAAGACACTAACTTAATTCATGAATTTCCTGGAAGATGTAAATAAAATGTTTATGCAAAGTATATTACAAAACATTTCCTGGATTTTACCTTTAATGCTGCCTGCTCACAAAAACAGTTAATTAAATTTTAATCCCCAGCATTATTTCGATCACATGATCAAACATTCCTACTGATGAAATTATTAGTCCAAGTTCATACAGCAACCAATTATGCTGTAGGTGGTGATCCCTGAACACAGTTAGACTGCTTAAATCTCATCAAAGTAAATGAGAATGAAGTGGCAAGACAGCATACGAGAGCAGCCTTAGATTGCAAAAACCAAGTGCAAATTAATCAAAATTAAAAACAAAGCAAAATAAGAATGAACTGTGGGTTCACTGTGTTAAACTTATGTGACTAAAAAAACAAACAAACCCACAACACATATGAAAATGGCAGCTCAAAATGTATTGCTATTTTTTTTCCAAGGAGTCACTGAGCATATAAGCAAAGTTTTTCTTTCACCAGAGTCGCAGTCAATAGTAGAACTAATTGAAAACCTATAAATTTAGTACAGAGCAGCATGTAGTCTCTATCTTACTCTGCCTATACATCAATAGGTCATTCTCAGTTAATTAAGTGAAGGCGTAATCAGCTTAATTTATGTAGTCCAGGGCAGTTAATGATATCTTAGTACAGTACCTGACGTTTGGCCTGCCCATATAACTTGCAGGATGTTCCCAGTCCATTCTGCTGCTCTTCGACTTTAGCTCCTAATTTTTCACACACAGCTTCTTGTCGGGCTGTTCATTCTGAAACCAGTAAATCAAATGCTGCCAAAGCTGAAGGTAAAAGGCAGCCTAATTAAATTAAAAATCTACAATACTGACCTCACATTTCATTCTTTTATGCATATTCCTTAAAACAAAATAATATCCTGCTATGGCACAACGTTTAACTAACAGCGCTGCAGACATTTAGCATGGTATGCTGAAGAAGTCTAGGACAAATGTTGATTCGGAAGTCCAACAGTTTTCAGCAATCACATCCTGAAAGGTGGCTGCAAAAACACAGGTCAGAATGATGTAGAATATTCTTGTTAGTGTAGTTTAATCCCAGCCATTTAAAATGAGCGACCTGGATAAGAAGAACATCCTTTTTCCGTTGCAGCAGAAAACTCTTCCTTCTTGCTGTCTCCATAGCTTGTCTTCGCTTCTCTGAAGCTGCAAGTTTACACACAAAGACAAACCACAATGTCAACCAATTGGACCTCACTTAAGGAACCGAGGAGATCGATTCGCAAAGCAAAGGATGAACAGGACCCCATTTCTGAAGTATGTTGCTCAAACTGCTCTTTCATTAAAAGATGCTCTCTCTTATTGATTTTGGCTTAAGTAATGAGAAAGCTTATCCAAAAATCTTTAGCATTTGGGCTCAAGTTAAGGAAATCAATACAGTCATTTCCCATTTGAACTGCATATGTGAGTTTTATGTACGAGAGATGAGACAAAGCCCAAATCGGATAAATCGATAGCATTGTCAATAGAACATGAAGCTGACAAATGGCGTTTTTAAGCAATTAAAGTGAGCTGTAAACATACAGAGGTTAATCAATTGCAATGTTTGGCTATTAACAGTTTTTAATTCCTATAAATATTATATACCATAGTGAATCCTGGTAAATAGTGTAAGAAAGCTTTACACTACAACTCAACAGATCATTGAAAATGAGTAGAGAGTGCAGGTCTGAACTGCATTTAATTTATCCTATATTTTCTGTAAGGGGGGGAGATTATGTGTTCTTTTTAATGTAAATATAAAGGTCACACATTACAAAAGAGCAAAATTCAGGACATCATCACACAAAGAAAGCATATGCAGAATGAAAGATTGTTACTTGACCCACAATTTCCCAAGCTTCAGTCCTGCCAAACCATCATAAACATAGCAATTAGTCCCACTGATGTGAACTCCTTTAGGATAGCAGCCTAATGCAGCTATTCCAATCATATCAACAGAAGCGAAAGGAAGGGGATCCTGTGTTAGTTGTCACTGCCCGCCTCTCCCCTGGCAGGAAGCCAAACTTTGGAGAGGGTACACCCCACCCCAGTTCAATTTGTACTTAAGCCAAAAAAGAATCAACTTAACAGAACAGGAAGAAAGAGGAACATAGCTTGTTAGGAGAAACAAGCTAGTCCCAAGAGGCCCTAATGACCCTTGTATGGTAGCCCATGTATAGAAGAGAAGAAAACCCTGGTATGAACTGAAGAGTAAGAGAAGGGAGAACATGGAGAGAAGAAAGCAGAGGCCCCTGGACATTGGTGGGGGTGCTCCAAGCCCCTGGACGACCCACAGCTCTCTGTGTCCGATAACCTCCTCAAAAAGAGCCTGGAGGAATTGTCTTTCCCTTCTTAATCTGGGGAAAGTTCACCTTCAATGTCTGATCAGATGGAGTGGATGAATATAGGCCTGGAGGTTGGGGGGGTGAAAGCATGAGGTGCCCTTGGAGCTGGCAACCCTCAGAGAGGAGAGGGTCTTAGCTTCCCTGGGGGGGGCCCTCTGTCAGAACCCCTTTCTTTGCTGCTCAGCACCCTGTACCTTTTGTGCTGGTGACTCTGCCTCCTCCTGCCATATGAGGGGATGAGGAGCTGCTGGGTGGTGATGAGGAGAAGGAGGCATGGAGGGGGAAGGAGAGGACCATGGCACAAACAGTAAGAGCACCCCCAGCCACATTTGTCTTATTTGGGCCACAAAGTGCATCACCAACCCACATGCACCATCTTCTCTGAATTAATTCAAAAGTTACCCATGGTTGTTGGGTTGATTGACCATTATCAGAGATTGATGGACCAGAATCCTTTTTGTAAGGCTCTCCCTGTGCCCCATGTGCCTTTATTGCCTTTTTGTTGTCTTCTTTCATCTGCCTGGAATGAAAATGAACATCAACAGTCAAGGATACCTTGCCTTCTAAACTTTAGTAAGGTTCAGTATTATTTTTTTCCTGACTTAAGGAACTTTACTATGACTTAGAAAACTTTTGGTCTGTGTTAAGTTGTCTGAATTTGTGTCAATTCTCACCTGAAAAGGCAATATTGGCAGTTTATGTGGTTTGTTTTAGCTCAATCATCCTACGCAAGCATGCAACCACTTAAGTAGCAGAAGTAATTACACTGCCAAAAGGAATTGTACTGAACAGAATCCCGACACGATTATTTAGTAATTTGCATGATGCGTACTGCTGCAGCAGCCAGGTGCTATTTACAATTTCAAAATATTAATTTGATAAACAATCCACAGAGGATTGTGTCAAGATTTTTAAAAAGCACAGTTGCCACCAAAAATATGGTGATTGTGAATTGCAGAATTGAATAATATGATCCCAAAGTCACTACAGTATCTTTAAACTCAATACTAGATATTTTCAGTAAAAAACAAAACTAACAGAGAGAGAAGGATATCTGTAGTCAAAACAGTTATGCAGCCACACAAAGTCTTTGGCTGACTAGAAACATATTTGCTATAAATCAGTGTTAGGTTTGCAGGTGTCAAGGCTCGGGAGATAAGGCTCACACTAAAACAGGGGTGGGAAACGTGGCCTTCCAGATGTTGTTAGACTACAAATCTCACCTACCTGATCACTGGCTATTCTGGCTGGGGCTGATGGGAGCTGAGGGTCTAGCATCTAGAGGGCCACTTTCTTTAACTGCAACTGGGGACATCAGGAAGAACCTTCTGGTGCTAATAGCTGTTTGACAGTGGAACAGACTCCCTTGGAAACTGTGTACTCTCCTTCCTTGGAGGTTTTTAAGCAGATGCTGGATGGCCATCTGACGTGGATGCTTTAGCTGAGAGTTCTGCATTGCAGGGGACTGGATTACCCTGAGGGTCCTTTTCAAGTCTACATTTCTATGATTCTATGGTCTTTTTTGGTAATGTCAACAGTTGAGGTTGGTGGTGTTAAAGTTCTTGAAGCAATGGTGGCATAGCAGATTGGTGGTCCAAAAGGTTCCTTCATTGCAGGTGGCTACACTACAAACTAGTTCAAGCAGGAAATGCTTTTCCATCTGTTTCTAGGATGCAAGCATCTCCGACAATGGTTTGCTAACTCCACTAAAGAACACTTTGTCCCATGGCTTTGTATTCAAGTGATACTATGGCTACCATAGGCAAAAAGGAATTCCATGCAAGTAAGTTAGCAGGCTGGTGGAGTGACAGAGCACTCTGCTTCTGTCATCAGTCCTATGAAGGATTCTTGGCAGGACTGGTTGGAGGGGGGGGATGGGATGAGAGTATTTAGCTTAATGCTGGAGAGGGATCAAGTAGTCCATCAGGAGACATCTCTTCTCCACCAATGCCAGACAACCCAGAAGAGGAAAGCCAGCTGAGTCAACCTCTCATCCTGCCAACGTAGATATGCCGGGTCTTCCTGTTATATACCTGCTGGGATTGACAAAGCATCTGACCCTCACCTGAATCTCATAGCTCTCCTGACGAGTGCGTTGGTCTGCCCACCAGATACCAGGCACTCTACTATTCAAATTAGGCCCCAGTGTTTTTGTTACAATCCCCTTTTCAATTAAGTAATCAATTTTAATCTAGAATTTAAATTCTCATAACTGTCTTATTTGTTAATTTGAGCAAGTAAACTACTGCTCTCACTTCATTACAAACAGTATTTCTACCTGCAATGCACTTGAGCAAACCTGCTGCTCTTCCTTTCACAGATATTTTGTTGCCATTTGCAACGGTAGCTGCCTCTGATTAGTTATCATTTAACTCTTGGGGGAAATAATTAGCATCACATGTCATGTGCATGGAAGTTGCCGAACCAATTAACCAACTAGAAGGATTACTGTTAATAGCACCAGTTTTCCTATAACTTGATATTGCTGGATAGTTTTGATGAACTGCAAAAGCATTTTTAGTTTGCTTTCTGTTGCTACCCTGGAACTTTTCTTTATTAGTGCCACTTTGTGTTGTATGGTTCCTAGGAAATAAAAAAGAACAACTTTTCTGTTTGTATATGTTTACAATATAATTTTGGTTACTGAGGACAAACAAAATTGTACAAAAACAAGAATGGGTGCAGGCCTGGCCAAGACATAGGTGCCCTGACTGTGATAAAGGTGACCTGTGTGCTTGCTTGCTTGCTTGCTTAACAGCTGTTGGGAACTTCAAGGTCCCTGCTCTCCCTTCTTATGGTCTTTGTACTGGACCTGGAGACTCCAATAGAGAGCATTCCATGTCAAGAAGGAGGGCAAGTGGGCACCCTATCAAATGACAGGGCAGGAGCATAATAGAGTTGGCTAGGATGACAGAAGGAATACAATTTATGAGCTTTCTCCATTATCTGCACAGCAGGGGATGTTTAGTCAACAGTGCAAAGGCTGATCTGAAGCATTCCCTGCTGGTTACCTGCTTTCAGCAATAGGGGTAGCTGTTTGGTAGTACCCAATTGGTTACCTGTCAGATTCTAGAGCTCCCTATTGGTGGCTCTTAGGTAATTCACAAAACAAAGAGTGCATTCATAAAACAGTGTTCATTCATAAAGCAGTAACATTTTGGGTGCTACATTGCTACATTTTGGGTGTATGTTTCAGTGGTTGAACATACAGGTTTATGGCCATGCTGTAGTGTACCGCTTATGCGACTGTGAATAAAAGCTGGCTGGGCTCATTGTCTCAGGGTTTGGGGGGAAGAGGTGACAAAACTGATTTCCAATAAGTGCCCCCCCTTTATTTCCATAACAAGTCCTTGAGTCTGTACTCCGAATAGTAACACCAGAGACTTAGAAGATGCAGGGCTTGTCAGTCCAACCCCTGCACAGTTTCATGAGGGCTGACCTTAAGGCAATTGGAGCAATTTGGTCAAATTGGGGCCCGCGTGCCGCTCCTAAGGGGCCCCCCACACCAGGGCAATCTAGATGGATTTTATTTATATCTATAAGATTTTGCAGACTTTGGCTGTGAACTGGGGCCCTACAAAAAAAATTCAAGTTGCCTTCCCACTGCTTCAAATCAGGTCCCGCTGGCTAGCCCTGAGTCTCATAGTTGCTGGGCCTGAGTTGCCCTGCCCTTGCATGAAGTCTTGGGTTTACAATTTTGGGAGATGGGAGACTGCGGCACTGGGGAGCACGCATGCTGGCAAGGCCCCCTAGATTTAGAGGCCTGAGTTGCCCTGCCATCGCATGAAGTCTTGGGTTTGCAGACTGCTGGGGAGTGGGCAGGCTGGTGATGCCCCCTAGATTTAGAGGCCCTAGGCTTCAGCCTACTTAGCCTGTACATAAATCCGGCACTGGGTCAAGGTGGCAGCCACGCCTCTGACACTGTCATCACTGAAGCATCAACCTCCCAAACTTGTACTGTAGTATTTATTTAGCCACACACCCCTGGCTGACGAGATTGGTCGACCCAAGGAGTGATGCAGCCAAGGACTCCCTAATGGTGCGGGGGCTAGCCATGCCCCCTGCACAGAGGGGAGAGCTCGTGACGAGCCCGCAAAAAGGAAATGGCTTTGTTGGGCAGGCGCTCGGGGGCCTCAAGAGATTGCTTTTTCAAAATTGCCGGGGGGGGGGGCGTTTGAAACCAGCTGGATTTTGGACTTGCCTGGTGTAATCGGTATATTTAAGCAGTGTAGCCATTTTCTGAACAGTCAAACCAAGGGTCTGAATACTGTGTCCATGAGTGGAACCAGGACAGTGAAGAAACCAAGTGGGCTGCTAGGGGGACGGAAGTCCCCACTTCTGCAACCAGCAGAGAGAGTTGCTACAAGAAGGATCGAACTATTTTCACTCCTCTGCCAGTTCCAAGCAAGCTAACAAATATTTTAGCAGGTTAGCATCTTTTTGTGGGCTTATTTATTAGCTTGTTGTTCCAGGCACTGCTACATGAAGTTTGTAGATAAACAAGAAATCAACTCAGGTTAAGCAGCAACTTGTATTACTGTCATGCACAACAAGTATGCAGAGAGAAGGTAGCATGAGGGAGCTGACCTGACATGTAGAACTGGGTTAACTGGCCCAGTTGTGTTCATCTGAGTACTTGGTGCAGCATCAACACACGCTGGAGGGTTTGGAGAGACGGTTGCAATTGCCTATAGTGATGTTATCTCCCTCACTAGGAGACCTTTCCACTTGGGGCCAAGCTTTGAGGATTTGCCCCTCCTAGGCTAAAGAGACAGGTTGATGTGTACCTAACCCTCTGCTGTCCAGAAGCATCCCTTATACCAAGTTTAGGTGAACTCTTAAATTATGGTTTTGGGGAATCAAAATTCACATGGTCTTGGGTGGGCCAGCTCATGGCTCCCATGATAACCATGGAGTTGTTTCAGTTTATAATCAAACAAGGAATAGTTTGTGCTCCAGGTTATGAAGGAGACAGTCTAAAAAAGAGGAGGGGTTCAGGTAATACTACTATTGTCAGGGTCAGACCATTTCCTGGTGAGGTTTGGTCTCACAGTGGCAATTCCTATCCCCATGGGGGGTGGAGGAACTATTAAGGTACTCCACCCATAGAGACTTATGGTTTCTTGTTGAATTCATGAATGCTCTAGGTTATATTCAAGTGAACAGACCCAGTGAGTCTATCTAGGCCTAGTCTTTCTGTTGAATGATTAATTACAGTAGACTATTGACACAACCTCTCCTAAGTGCCCTCTCCAGCCTTAATGAGTTTGCTCTTCTCCTTGATAACTCTGGGCAACTGTGAATGATGAAACAGGCTGGATGGCTAGGGGCAGCATGCATCACAAATGTGAAGAGTGATGTCACACTCAGGTCCTCCAAGTGGGATTCCCATTGGCCGGAAGATAGACCAGATAGGCCTTTGGCCTGGTCCAGAAAAACTCCCTGGTGTGCTTATGGTGTCGAGCAGCAGTTACAAGAGTTGTTCTCTAAATGCACTGTATTTTGCAATTTAAATATTTGACATTTTCAGGAGAAGAAATCTGAAGCTTACTCTGGACTTTGCTTGCCTCTGTACCACAACCTGAAACAGCACTTCTGTGCATATATTCCACTCCTGTGCATGATGCTCACTGGATAGAAATCTTTGACCAAGTCTTATTTTGATGCATTACATATATACCATACTTGCTTTCACAACTGCTTGGTGTTTATACTGGTTACTGCTTTAAAGTATCAGTATGCCCTGGTCTGCAGGCAACACTTAAGACAAACCATGGTTAAGCATGGACAAGAGCGCATGTGCGCCTCACTCCTCCTCCTGTCTTGCTTCTGCCACACTTCTCAGAGCCATAGTATGGCTTTAGCTTACATCTGAACCTAGGCTCATGGTTTGCCTCAACCCAGACAGAACATGAGCTGTAGCCATCTGGCATCTAATACATATTGTTTATATTCCACATTTTTGCAAGTTCATGCACAGCTTTAAATGCACAGTTTGCCGCAAAATTAGATTAGCTGTTTCAGCATTGCAATGTAGGAATATTATAAAATTATTACAGAAATCAATAACGCTTTCATTTCCACGGCTAATCTTATGGTAGGATGTTGTTTATAAAGATATTAAACAAATGGATTATTCACATTCTGCAATATTTTCCAGAAAGAAAAGACCTTTTATAATTATCACATAGAATTGGAGTAATAAATGAATGTAATTTTTATTAACAGAAGTTAATTTACATAAAACAAATGCTCATTGAATTATAGAGTATGATAATATCTACATGCCTAGTTGTGTTTGTCATATTTTCTGCCTTTTGGCAACATCAGAATTATAACAGCCTGATTTATGCACTAAATTTAATGCATAATATGACAACATACCGATATGTATGCCTTATAATGTATAATTTAAACACGACTGCTATATATTTCAACCATATTTTTGTGGCTTAACAATGATCTCTCATCCAGAATTTGTGTGTGTGTGTGTGAAATGCAGGTTGCCCAATATGAATGTCGGTTTGAATTAATGAATGTTTTCATAAAAATACTCCCAACTATGAATGTTTTAAAAACCTTGTCATAACATTCACCAAATTTACACATGACAGCTAGCATGTGTTACTGCATTTTCACCTTAAATATTTGATGACTTCCTCTTTAAATCCAAGATTCATAACCCAAAGGGCTTCATTTTCTTACAGCATATGAAATTCAAGAGACATTTATTAGTATAGTCTTCATTTTCTGCATCAACAAAATGTTTTTCAGAGACACATTAGATAAACTCTCCAGTTTCTTCTGAACTATTTTATTCAAACATTTTAATTTATCTGGTGTTTCCCTACCCCACCCCACCCCCTGCCCTTTGGCAAGATCTGCACAGAAATGATTACCAACGATCCCTTCATCCCAGATACAATGGAAAGAAGTTTTATAATGTACCATGAAGGACAAGAAGTAAATCTCAGAAGGCTCTTCATTTTCAATTGCACACACACCTTTAAGTGTCTATAAATTGTTTCTTACGATTAGCATAAAACAGATCCCAAGAAACCACGTCATAAGCAATATGGTTCATAAAGAAATCTATGAAATGGAGGGTTTCTCTCTGAAGTTGCTTGTTACAAATACTGCTAATATAAATGGAGTGCATGTACTCTATTTACAGCTGCCCAAACCTTGAAAATGCAGACTTGTGATTTCCCCTACTTCCCCCAAAATGGTTAAATGTTGCGAGTTATTTAAAAAGGAAGCCAACAAACCATTGTTGGAGCAATATATTACTATGTTAGAACTGAAGGTTGTCCACTGATGGGTCACTCTCACTTGACCTTGTTTGCACAGAAAGGTAAGCTCACCATGGTAACCTTGGTCTTGTGGCTTTCTATACAGTAAATCATTTCAGCTCTCCTTGTGTAATTCTTTTATTGGCTGTGCAATTGAAATGTCATGCTTCACGAACAGAGAAGCTAGTAATTTCTTACGGATGATTAAACCACCTCTATAATGTACGAGCATGGATGGAACTGTATGTAACAGTCTTAAGCATGAACTTCATTAGGGGGAAGAAACACTTATATTTTTCAGATGCTCTAACACATGATTATGTGGGACCACATACTAGCTTAAGACAGGCACTTTCAAAACACATCCGGGCACATACTTTTACAGGGATTTCACTGACACAGGCCTGTCTCTCAGAAACAAATAAGCAGGCAGCTGATTTTAAACCCCCGCCCCCCGCCCCTGCCCCACTTTTTCAAAATCCTGTTAGACATGCAAGTGCAAAAAATGCCAGAGGAGGCCCACAGCAGGAACTGACATTATATTAGAAGCAAGAGTCACAATTTGGTAGAAAGCAATCGGCAAAGAGTTGATTGTGCTACCATCTCATTTTATAACCAGTAATAAAATTGTCATGGAACAGAACAAATCCATTGAATGTTGCTACTAAGAATTAATCTTGTGAGGCCAAGCAGTAATCAATGTGGATTTCAAGTATCCTTAGTATTTATACCAAAAATGTACTAAAATGTACTCATGATATGGTTTATTTGGGCCCAACTACCCTCTGCGTCTGTTGTAGTTTTTAATTGCTTTTCTTTGCTTGCTTTGGCATTGAATTTGCATATCAACAGAAAGGTAAAAATTCAGTGATACATCTGCCTCCCTGCAAGTACATACAGATAAGGCTCATTCTAGATAGGTGATCAGTCTTCATGGGAAAACATGCTGGAATCAACTAGCTGCTTTTATGAAATGGTACCATGTGCCTTAGGTCCATTCTAAGCAGACAAGGACTTTCTTAGTGTGGTTACAACTAACGCAGGCCACTTGATCATCATTTACCACTATCTGTGTGTAGATGGGTTTGGATTTACAAATGACAACCACACAGAGACCCTCCAAGTGTCCCTATTTTCCAGGTATAAGCTTTCGTGTGCATCAACACTTCTTCAGATAGTTTCTGAAGAAGTGTGCATGCACACGAAAGCTCATACCCAAAACAAACTTAGCTGGTCTCTAAGGTGCTACTGGACAATTTTTTATTTATTTTGACTGCGTCAAACCAACACGGTTACCTACCTGAATCTATTCTCCAGGGACAGACTGGGATTTACAGAAGGTGTCCTGGTTTCTGATTTGATCCCAGAATGTTTCACTTTTCCCTATTTTCATCGGAGAAATGTTGGAGGGTATATAGTTATGCAACCCCCGAACCACGAAGATAAGTAACTATACAACCTTTAGAAGACATCTTTAGGCAACCCTGTATTGGAAAGTTTTTAAATGTTTAATCTTTTATTATGTTTTTATATGTGTTGTAAGTCATCCAGAATGGCTGGGGCAACCCAGTCAGATGGGTGGGATATAATATTATTGTTATTGTTACTTAATGTTGTTGTTGTTGTTTAATCATTTAGTCGTGTCCGACTCTTCATGATCCCATGGACCAGAGCACTCCTGTCTTCCACTGCCTCCCACAGTTTGGTCAAACTCATGCTGGTAGCTTCAAGAACACTGTCCAAACATCTCGTCCTCTGTTGTCCCCTTCTCCTTGTGCCCTCCATCTTTCCCAACATCAGGGTCTTTTCCAGGGAGTCTTCTCTTCTCATGAGGTGTCCAAAGTATTGGAGACTCAGCTTTAGGATCTGTCCTTCCAGTGAGCACTCAGGGCTGATTTCCTTAATGGATAGCTTTGATCTTCTTGCAGTCCATGGGACTCTCAAGAGTCTCCTCCAGCACCGTAATTCAAAAGCATCAATTCTTCGGTGATCAGCCTTCTTTATGGTCCAGCTCTCACTTCCATACATCACTAATTGTTACTTAATAGGCCATCCCTATTTTTACTGGAGAAATGTTGGATGGTATGCACTGCTTATGTAATGTATGAATTGGACTTTGATTTAGTCAGAATTCATTTGTTTCCATACTGTAGCACTTTAATACAAATGAGGCACTGTTTTTTTCATAATCACCTAGAAGCAGAATTAAATGTGTTGCTCCACGTGCAAGTTAGCTTCCTATATTATCCAGCAATGCCTGTCCCCAGAGATAAGATCTTTTAGTAATGTTTACTCGAAAGTCAGCCCTATTTAGCAATGGTTCCCTGGCTCTTCTTCTTGTGCAAACTGCCTCTGATTTCCCCCAATTCCATCCTCTCCCTGCAGCCTGACACTGCTCACCCAAAAATTAATGCCACAAGATGTGGCCATGGCCACCAGCTTGGATGGCTCTGAAAGTGGATTAGACATTTTAAAAGGGCAGATAAGGCTACCAATGTCTACTAATCATGATGGCTATACAAACTCTTGAAACCAGGGGTGCCAACTTGAATAAAACGCTAGGGGGCCCAGGTAAGCCCCATCTATATAATTGATCACATGACGTGGCACACACACATCATTCAAATGGCAATGGTCATCAAACTGGGGGGGCAGCACACCCCCTAGGAGCTGCCTTCTATGCTTGGAACAGAGGCAGGCTGTCTCTGAATACCAGTCACTGGAGGACCAACACTAGGAGAGAACTACTGTTCTCGCATCCTCCCTGTGGGGTTCCCATAGGCATCTGGTTGGCCACTGTGGGAAACAAGATGCTGGGCTAGATAAGCCTTTGGCCCTTGCACTCACATTGCATTGGATGCAAACCAAGTAGCTGTCAGAATAACACTGGGGCCTAATTTGAATTGTAGAATGTCTGGCATCTGGTGGGCGGGGCTTTTGTGTTGTGCTATGGAATCGGCCCCTCCCTTCAGGTGTTCAGTTAAGTTCAGTTAGAGAGACCAGCTGTCATTCTTGCTTTTTGCCTCAAGATGTTGCTTTGGTTTCTCTCAGATAGTATGTTACTGTGTTACAATTTTCTTTGTTATTAAAGCTCTGTTTGACATAAACGTGGGCCGCTTACTTTGCTAAAAGGAGAGAAACTCTGTTGAAGAATGGTGGACTATCCTAAATGGGGTGAGTGAGGGGATATTCCCATCTGACAGGAGGATTGATTTTTTATTTATTCTTTTAATCAACCCACCCTCCACAACAGTAGCACAGCAGGAAGGACCAGTTTGTCTACCACTTGCTGCTATGGTAACACTGGCCTATGCAACTCTGTGCATCATAACAACACTGATCAGGCTCAGGTTGTTAATTCTTAATTATGACAGACCGGTAAACAGACTAGCTCCCAGATCAGTTTCATTCATGACCGTTCAAATGCCACCTTACTTTCATAAATTGTTTCCCATCAATCTCATAAGCTACACCAAAAAAGCACTAGAGTACCTGTAGAACAAATGGTTATATTTAGGGCTGGTGCCAAGCGTGTGGTTGGCTATCTATCAAGGAGCAACACCCCAATGGGGGGCACTGACAAGGAGCCCCTGGGTTTGCTGAACTGAGGAAGATTCACTGAGGAAGGGGATCCTTGGAAAATATCCTGCCCAACGGCCCTCAAAACCTACATCTGACACTGGGTATACTTGCACCCTGATCAAGTAGCTCCTGTGAAGGAGCGACGGCATGTGATGGAGGTTGTGTTCAAAATTTTAGCCCAACGTGGAATAAAATTGTGATCAGCTCCATATGCAGTGCACATTAGGGGCTCACGCAGCTCCAGGTCGCCAGGCTATTCTTCGACAAGTCTGTGAAAATTATCTCCCATCTTTGCATTTTCGAAAGGTCTAGTGTTTACTATATATTGCTATGCTGCAATACATTCTCTCCGGTCCAGTACTGTTTATGGCAACTTTCCTCATTTATAGCAGATGGATCTCATTAAGAACTGCAGCTAAAGGTGCCAGCACTAATTTGCCCTTTTCAAAGTAGGTCAAAATGTCCAAGAATCTCAATTTCTTAAATTAGATTAAATTTTCATGCAGTCGCCAGTTGTCTTGGTATCTTATGCAGCATACCAAAGCAGCATTTTCTAGCTGGATTTAGTGACAAAGCATAGGAGAAGGCACTTCTTGAATGGCACATACAAATGCCTAAATGTCTAATTTCTTTCATTTTATGCCCGAACCCATAATAAAAGCTTCATAGTTTGAATACTTAAAATTGATACATTTCTGCAGTTAAACTATTACATCTGAGTCAAGCAGAGCTTTTTAAAATGCTGTATAGTGGCATTGTATTCGGCGGTAGTCAGTATTCTACTGGAAGGTATCTAAGGTATACTATCTTTACCACCTTTAAGTTGGAAGAATGAGTCATGAGCTAAGGATGTTATGCTTAACAGGTTAGTGTTTAAAAATTCTACTTAGGATTTGCGAAATAAATACGGGAGTATTGGGAGGAAATATGCAATTAAATGTAACAGACAATGAATTTTTATAATATTTCTGAGAATATATTATAAGCTATATATTTCAGAGCGCCACTGAAATTTGAGGGCCCCAGGTCCACCACTGATAGTTGATTATATTTTGGGGGGTGAAGGGAGATTTCTTCAGGTGCAGTTCAGATCTGTCTCCCCGAAACCCAATGGGATCAGGCAGTTAGGTATTATCATGGCTGTCAAACTGGAGTATTCCCACAGGCCAACACTATTTTAGCTTTTACAACAACTTCAAATTTGCAGTACTCTGATCAGATTGGGATTCCATACTTCAGAGAGAATGTTAAAAGGATTTAGAAGAGAATTACGTATATATCTGATGTAAGTTCCATAAGGCAAAATATGAGGAAAGATAAAATACTGGTTATTATTTAAGTTACCTGAGATTGAAGAGGAGAGATATCCTGCCCATAAATTTCTACTTTAACTCAGTTCTGTTTATTCCCTCATTTATAGACATTTAAAAGCTCCTCCTGTACTTATTTCATTGTTGTCTAAATCACTTGTATTAGGAACAGCTGGATCTTGGTATTTATTAAGTTTCAGGTCTTAGTAAAAGGTATAGAGATCGACAAGCAATAAAAAAGTATCATATTCATTTTTTATTATCTGTTGGTCTTTCCATTCTTTTTCTAAAATTCGCTAGACTTACCAGACTGTCAAGTTGCTTTTAGATATAGACTTCATGGTAGGCTTTGAGTTTCTTGGGAGGAAAAAATGAAGCGATAGCTTGACTTTGACTCCTGCCCACATCAGAAAACATAAGTGGAGTTACAGTCAGCAGAGCCTCATTAGGCCCAGAAAATCGCAACAGCTGAGGTTTGAGTCAATTGAAAACCCTCAGGTTGAGAAAGATCTATTATCTGCTGCAAGTAACTGCCAATGAGCTAGGCTCTTCTTCTCGTAAATGGAAGGGTTAAAGAATGCCACATTTGGACCTCAGGCTGTGGCATTTGCAGTTGGTGTTCTGGTACAATTATTCAATCTACAGAATGCATTTGAAGTGGAGGATTATTGGTATTTCAAACGTGTCA
Organism: Podarcis tiliguerta; assembly: GCF_965153285.1. Taxonomy (NCBI): domain Eukaryota; kingdom Metazoa; phylum Chordata; class Lepidosauria; order Squamata; family Lacertidae; genus Podarcis; species Podarcis tiliguerta. Next base: position 30,410,686 of record NC_139540.1, read on the forward strand.
AGATTTGAGAGCATTTCTTAGAATTGATTGGACACTATGACAATGAGCTAGCACCCCTAGAGTTCCCAGCATAGGGCTACTGCTGGGGTCTATCAGAACACTCTTCTGTCAGGATTTACTGAGAATTGGTGCCTGGCCTTCATACCAGAACTATGAAAGGCAAATTGCAAAGAACCACTCGTGCCTTATACTCTCGCCATTGTATACCTGATTCTTGCTTGGAAAAGAAGTTGGACAGCTTGCTAGTAATAGACTCAGAACTTACTGAGCATACAGGTACACCATTATAACAGAGCTCCCCTGCTGAACAAGAGCATAAGTAACATCAAGGTATTTGCCTTCTCAATCCATTTCCTTTGCTCCAAAAGATGGATTCCTGCAGTGCTCACAAGAACAGGAGAAATGCAAGGATAGCAGATATCTGGGACATTGTCTGTCTTCCAGTTACACTGCAGCAGAGCAGAAGGTACATTTTCTGAAGTCTTTCTTGGATATACAAACACTGCTCCTGGATGTTCAGGGGGCAGCAATGTGCCACGGAATACATCCAAAACATTTCTCTGATAAATATGTTGTAAATCAAACTGTTACACATATGTAAGAAGGACTGATTACAGCAGCCGGCCCCAACCTGGTGCCCTTCGAACATGGTTGGGCTACAATTCCCATAATTCCTGGCCATTAGCCATACTGGCTGGCTGGGGTTGGTGAGCATCGTAGTAAAGGGGGGTGAGTCCGGAGGGCACCAGGTTGGCCAAGGTTGGTGTATAGACAGCGTTTTATTATTATTATTATTACTAGTAGTAGCAGTCAGTTTAAGTATTTGTTCCCTCCACTAAGGCTGAATCTAGACTATTTTTATGATGAAGTCAAAGATTTTAAAGCTTCTTGCTTTAAAATCTTGACAATAGTCTAATGCTCTTTAAAAACTGCTTCAAAAGAATTTCCTGTGGAAGTCAAAGAGCTTAATGAACACCCGGGAACTATCACATAAATGCTAATTCTTGTCGCTAAAATACATTTGAAAGAAATCAGAAAGCTTTCTATCCTTAGCTTATCCCAGAGAATGTCCTGCTAAAAAACACAACAATATGAAACATAGAGTAAAAATGCTTTACCTAACACAGGTAATGGAAGTAATACTGAGGTAATCTTAGGGTTGCCAGACAGAAAAGTTGTTGAGCTTTTTTGCTTTTAAAAAAACCAAAACTGTTGGCCAGAGCTTTGTTGAACTTTCTGAGGAAAACTGACAAAAAAAGACACTGCAGACATGGGCTGCCATACGTCTGAATTTTCCCAGACATTTTGGTGATTTCCGCCTGGACACTGCTTGCGGCTGCAGTATTCCAGATATAACTGGATGTATAGCAACCCTGGGTAATCTATGTGAAGCACTTTGTGTATTAAGTGCTATAAATGCCAAAAATACACAATGAATGAACTTGGCGTGGTTCACAGGAACATAGGAAGGTGCCTTATACTGAGTCAGACCACTAGTCTATCTAGCTCAGTATGGCCCACACTGACTGGCAGGGGTTTCCAGTATTTCAGGGAATCTTTCGCAGACCTACCTGGAGACTCAGGTGATTTGTTTTAACACATACTAAAAATTACATGGGGGCTTATCTACTTTTTAATGGTGATGATATTTAATTATTCAAATAATTAATGTTCATTACGAATAATGTTCCTACTTAGGTAAGTTTGCTTTTCCATAAAAACACACCCAACACCAATCCTTGGTTGCTATGGAAATTCAAGAAAAGATGGGGAAAGAAAAGCGAGATCTGGGTCAAAATGCTATCAGTAATTGGATAGCATTTGTGAGTTAGTTCTGTAAGAATATATTAACATGGTGTAATGTGAGGACATGCAGTGGACCTAGATAACTAGAAGAGTGGGTGGTGGGCTTTTAGGTTATGGGGCTTCTTCATGACTGTATGTTTAAGAAAGTGATCTCAGAGTATAGAGATAAAGGAAGGAAATGGCCATCTGGAAACCAATGCAGGATCATGGAGCCCACAAGGGCAAAGCTAAAATGTTTTCATGGAGCTCTGCTAGACAGAAGCTTCTTGCATCAACCTTCCTGAGGGGACAGAACTACAGTGGTACCTCGGGTTAAGAACTTAATTTGTTCTGGGGGTCCGTTCTTAACCTGAAACTGTTCTTAACCTGAAGCACCACTTTAGCTAATGGGGCTTCCTGCTGCCGCTGCCATGCAATTTCTGTTCTCATCCTGAAACAAAGTTCTTAACCCATGGTAATATTTCTGGGTTAGCAGAGTCTGTAAGCTGAAGCGTCTGTATCACCTGTATAAAATTTAACTCATCCCTTACTCCCAGAGAAAGGCTGGCACCCAAGCTATCACCACCTTCATCCCAATCCTACCTAAACACTTACTGTGCTACAAAGCAGAGCGATGGCAACTGTGGAACAAATAGCTCGAGTAATCATACCAAGTCAAATGTTCCAGGGTCATGACAAATAGCAAAACAAAGCCCAAGCCTCATTTACAGTCAATCCAAACAGATGGAAATGCCCTATATGAGCATTCAATTAAAACTGAACAAATGCTGGGTCATCTTGCTTTCAGAGTCTCCTAAATAGTAAGGGCATGTACCGGTGACCAGTACTCTCTGCCTCACTTAAAAACAAAATGAGAACAGTGAATAGAAAGAGATCACCTTTTAACTTTGTATGATATCTGGGTCATCTCTGTTTCTTGTTCTCAGCTGCTGTCTGTTTCACTGCAGGTCTGGTTGAACTCCTGTACCGAGTGCGGGCAAATGCCTTCTTTCCTAACCCCCAAACCAAAACAGAACGCTTTCCTACAGTTTCTGTTCAACCACCACAATAGCTCTTCATCTCAACAGGCACAAGAGGCACCAGGCCAGGACACACTGTGGAATTAGAAGGCAACAGCTTTGACAGTAAATACTATAGTCTGTCATTATTAAGGGCTCATACTTAACAATGAGCCCTGGAAAACTGCTTGTTGGCAATAATCTTGGAAGGTAGTTAAAGATTCTTAGGATTTCTAGTGAAATGCATAAATGTTCTTGGATAAGATATATTAATTTTTGCAATGTACATCCAACAGCAATAAAATATAGAATTATTGATATCAAATGTTCATCCAATTGTTATGTTCAAATGACCAAGTGTATTAGGGAGGGGGGGGAAGAGAGCCAACATCAACTTCATTTTCCAATTTCAGAAAACTTATCCAAACCATTTTTTTCACAATTTCTAGCTTATAAGGAGGTGTTTAAAAGAGTTTGCCAAACATTCACATCTGTAAAAATCTATAAATCTTAGCTTATAAAAGGAGTCAACTCTTTTTTCCCCATCCCCTTATTTTACTTATGTTCTACTTGTTGATGTGGCATCATAAAAAGATTTGTCTGATATGTGCATTAGATATTGAAGATAAACATATTCACAATGTATTGTTTTAGTCCTTTTTCACTACCACTATTTGGTGTTATGTTACTGGTGCCGGACATAGATTTAGGGTCATTGAGGTAGCAAACTTCTATCTGGGCTTGAGTGCTTCACATACCCCACCGCACACCCACCCACCCAAAAAAAGAACCCTTTACGATGAGTTGGTTTGTAACTGCAGCTTCCTGCTGCTCTTCCCCCATCTCCTGACCCAACTACATTTAATGACCCTCAATGCAGAATGGGGTGTGATACGGAGGGCTGTAACTGCAAGGGAATCAGCAGAAATCACAAGGTAGCAAAGGAACTGTGCATATTGTGTATATGTAGCACAACACCTCATGCAGCACTATACCATTCAGTGCACTGGGTGAAGGAGACCATTGGGTGTTCTTAGGCCGTATCTTAAACCATTACATTACCACTCCCGACCTGTGTTTTTTCTTTGCTCTCGTTGGCTTCTTTCCAGGGCTTTTTTTCAGCCGAAACTCACCAAAACACAGTTCCGACACCTCTCAGGTGGGCGCCATTGCCGTTCTAAGAGAACAAGGATCCATGGTGAGTTTTGGCACTGCTTCTTTCAATGATGAGAGATTTAAAAAGAAAGGAAGTCAGGCAGTACCTCAATACCGTGCCCGAGGAATACCAAAAACCTTTTCAAAAAAAGAGCAAAGTGCCATTCACCAAAGGTTGGAGCTGACTTATTTGGTGGAGCATTGAACTGACAGTAACTGTATCCTCTTCTAGGTGAGAAACTGGGGAGAGCTTAGAATAGAGAAATAGATGAGCTCTAGCTATGCTTTTAAAAGGCTCATAATGTTCAATTAAGGCACTTATTCTTTCATTTATTTAAACATTTATATGCCTTTCCATCAGAGGCCCATGAGGTGCCTTCAAGGGGTGGGGGGAGAAGTGGGATGGTTTCCTTTCAAATCAGGCTAGACTCAGTTTAGCCTCTAGTCTATTTACTATCTTTCTAAGGGTGTAAACCTTGGGTGGGAATCTTTGGCAGCCTAAGGGCCACATTCTCAAGTGGGCAAACTTCCAGGGGCTCATGCTACCTTTGCTAGTTTCTACACACATTGACACAATGAGTGCAACTAGAGATATCTGTTCGCATATGTGATGTCACCAGACCGAGCCCAGCATTGCTGTGTGTGTGTGTGTGTGTGTGTGTGTGTGTGTAGGAGAAATGGTAAGGAACCCACATGAGCATAATTCATGCTGTTAGTCCAACTGATCTCATTTATTCAGGCAGTTTAGAAATAGCCCATATTCAGTGTTGATTGAAATGGGGAAACTTTCCCAGCCCAAGGACCGTATTCCTTTGCAGGCAACCTTCTGGGGGCCACATATCATTCATAGGCGGAGCCAATGGGAATAGTGGGTTGAGCAAGAAACGTGCATTTATTGTACAGCAGGCTGGCTTCTACACACTCACATTTCACTCTCTAGCCACCATTCAGGTAAGCAAGAGGCATTATCAGAGCTCAAAGGCACATTCCAGCCAGGCAAAAGCTCTGAGGGAGGGTGCAAAGCAGGGCCAATGAAGAGTGTGGCCTGGGGAAGAGTCCCCAGAGAAACTCTGACACCCAGGCCTGCAGTTTCCCACCCCTTCTGTAAACTATTTCCTAACCAGTTGAATTGGTATGTTCACACTTTGAAATAATTACGCTCCACTATCAACCTGCCCCTCCATGAATAAGGGTATTCCAGTAAAGGAATCTGGGGGTCCTAGATCTCGTCCGAAGTCCTGAGGGGCCAGGACCACAGGAACCCCAGGGTGAGCTTCGGTTGACCTTCATCGATGTTGCTCCCTCGTTTGGTGTTTACCCTTTAACCTACCAGCCTGAGAGGCAAGAGTCAGTTATAGTCTGTTGCCAATGCCTCAGCCAATACCACTCACTTTGCTGTAATCAATAAAGTTATGGCCTAAATTTTGCCCATTAACTTAAACCAAAATTACATGTCAGTGTGAAGTTATTTACTTGGGGAAGGGCTTGGGGGCCTCGGGGCACAAAGTCACAGTGCTGTTGCCATCACAACAGTAAACTACCCAGCGCTTTAACAATGCTATTGAAATTGATATGTATTGTTATCAGCAAATGCAGAAATAGTCATTGGTTTATCTGGGTAAGCTTTCACTTTTTCTTTAACCTAGAAAATATGAAGAGTCGGGGGGGGGGGGAGGAACACTAGTTAACTAGAGCACAAAGCACAGTGCAAAAGAACATCCAAGCAGCAAGGAACAATTTCCCTACCTTTACCTACTAGCATGTTTCTTCACTGGCTGGTAAGTGAGCAACATAAGTTTCTACAATTAAGCATACCAAAGAATAGAAATCATGAGAAGTGGGAATACTTTTAGAATAATTACATTAAACCTAATCAAGATTTGTTATTAGTTTTTGCTTCAGGCCAATATGTTTAGCATCTTTCATGCGTAAGAAATTGCATTAGCTCCAGGCCTGTTTATATTGTTTTGAAAATAATTCATGTGTGTTTCTTCCCCTATAGCATATGAAAGAGTGTTGGAAAATAGTCCAGGTTGAATTTGGCTAAGGCTGCAATTCTCTGCACACATTCCTGGGAATAAATACCATAGATTTTAGTGAGATTTCCATTAAACTGGCATAGGATTGTTCAGGTATTATTCTCAGTATGAGGGCAAGTGTGTTTAAAGGGGCAGAAGGGTTCACATTTAGTCCCACCTGCAATGCCCCATGGTCTTCCTGCCACTGCTCCTCCCACCCCCAAATTACAAGATTGAGAGTTAACTTCTGCATGGAAGCGCCCTGTGCAATTTGAAGAGCTGACTGCCAATGGTATCTAATTTGCTCAGAGTGCCTTTATGCATAGAGCAGCCTCTCTACTTCAGAAGTTATACCACCAGAAAGCAGCACTGACAAAAAGTGCACAACTTTGGGGTAGTGAATGTCAAACCTGGAGTTGGAATGTTGGCTTTCAAGCTCTGATAACTGTTCCCTGGTGACCCGAAATGGTTAGTATCTCAGGAGGGCCAACGGAGGACCAATGTGCATCCTAGTGGCTTTCAACAACTTGCCTTCTCCGTACGATAAACTCCTGAGAAGGGCATTTGTCTCTGAAAGCACACATCCCTGTGTAAACTGAAATGTCCACAATCAGAGCGACCTAAAGTTATTGAGGAAAGAAGTGAATCATGTTATCCTTGGATGAAAGCTGAGACTTCAGATGCTCAACGTAAGTCTTTAAAATATACTTTGATTTTTTTTGCAAACCACAAAAGAACAAAACTTATGTTTGGCACCATATTTCTATGCCTGAAGTCATAAAATTACCCGCAAATATCCACAATTTTAGAGGACTCATAAATTAACTGAGTGCTGCAGCCATATCATATGCTCTCTGACCATAATCCTCCAGAATTTTACTACATAATTAAGTTGCACAAATGATACCATTTAAATAATATCATGGATAGGACATCTAAATACTGGTTTGAAAATAGCTGCTTAGAATGTATACTACTTAACCAACCACGTTTGTTTTTAGCTATAATTGCATATAAACAAAATAAATGAACAAACACTTTTTTTTGCTGATCCAGTATAAAAGGAAAGTATATGTCATGTGCTGTAAATCAAGACTGACCACAGTGTTTAGTGCTGGGTGGAGGTACCTTAGAAATACATCATCAACTAGGAGAGCCAAAGTTAATTTGAGTCAGAGCATGCGATTCTGGTAGCACCAACCTGAAAAAGATATGTGTGAGATGATTGCATATATTGCTGCCCTACCTAGAAATGCAGAAAGCCAAGTGGTAGTACAGAGTAAGGATTTGTTAAGTACGGATTGGCTTCAAAAGTAATGGTAAACTACCACACTGGCTGTGGTGATGGCAGCATAGGAATATTAAGATCTGTCTTATATTGAGTCAGGCCATCAGTCCATTTAGCTCAATATGGACTACACCAACATGGTGCTTTCCAGACATTTTGGATTGCAACTACCATCAGTCCCAGTCCAAAACATCTGGGAAGCAAAGGCTGCTCTACACCTGGTCTCAGGGTTTCAGATATTGCTAGGAACCTGCCTGGGACTGAACCTGGGGAATTCTGCATGTAAAGTAGTTGTTCTACCACTGTTGAACTTAAAGTTCCTACGAATCATTAAATGAACAAAGCTGAGTATTGAGAGGGTAAACCCAAATTAAAAAGAAAGGAAATATTGTAAAGGGTTTTGGTGCAGAAGAACTTTATAAAGTAAGTGTACCCTGATCTAACTACAGACACTCGAAATGTATTTCTTTTCATGTATAAATGCAACAGATCTTCAGTAGCATGAACTGGTATTTTGGCACAAATTCAGCACAGCTCAAATATGACCCTGCTTCGCTTAATCAAAATTCCATACTTCTTTAAAAAAAGAAAAGGAGTTTTATTATGAAAATGCAGAGGCATTAACCAAAGCAGTGCACACAGGCCTCACTTTAATAAGGATTTCTCATCAATGCCTGGTTTATGTTGGATTAACATATGAGAGAGCTATTTAAACATTAAAATTAATACATCATAAAACAATGGCAATGCTTCATGCTGAAAATACTTTCATTTGAATCATAGCTTCTAACAATGGCCATGAATATCCCCATTCAAATTGCTATCATGAATATTGTATAAAATTGAGAATAAACTAAAAGTAAAATTAGAATACATCTTTATGAACTACAATATGTCAAGTTAACAAATGGTAGACTTGTCATATTGAGCAACTAAATGTCTAAATGATCAGTCAGCACTCATAGTGGGGAGGGGGGAGGAACACACTAGCTTTGTTGGCTATAAAGCAGTTGCTCGATTTTTCATACTGTCATTCTGCTCTATTAACAAAGCCTAACACAATTAGGTATGAATATGCAGTAATAACATGCAGATTGTTCCCTCACAATTGCCCCAAGGCAGCCGTCTCAGCCTTTCTGTGCCTGATTCCTTCTACATCATTACAGGCTTCGCATAATTCATCAGAGGGAGGGAAGGAGGGAGGGAAATACCTCAGCCTTTCTTGCATGTGGCCAGCTAGTAAAATCATTAGTTGTTGTTAACCATTCTCCCTCAATAGGTTTGTTAGCAATGCTCCCCCAGCTCCCTGCCACTCCTGCAGTTGTACGCGCTTCCCTTGGGTAATGTTAGACACTACGTTTGAGCCTGCCAGAACAATTAACCCTACTGTTAATTAGAATGAAATGTCAGGCGCACAGATGGTACAAGCTGGCACCCTGCCATCCCACCAACTGCTGCTGACAGCTGTTCAGCCATGTCCCAAACCAGCAGATGTCAGAACTTTCCAGCTGAGGAAAGCTTGGGAGGGGGTGAAGAGGGAGAAAGAACAGAGAGAGGCAGAGGCGGACAAGGAAAAGGAAAAGGGCTTCCTTGTGTCCCAGCAGTGATGATTACTGTTTTATCACCATTGTTATCTATTACCTGTTGTCATACTGTATCAGTCAAACAGAGGTCTAACAAGCAGCGTGATGCAAATTAAAAAGAATGACACTAATCATCAGAACTGAAACAAACACACCGTGCCAGCAGTTCTGCTGGAGTGTAACAAATGAAGCAAAACACCAGCAAAGTAACCAACACTCCTAATCCTAGATGCTCTGTTTTAGGCTAATTTGCAATCCCATTTTAAGAGAAAAATCGTATCTGCCACACAAAAACTCCTATCTTGGTATTTGTGCATGCTACACGGTAGGAAGTTTTTGTTTGGATTTATTATACAGTCCTCAAAGCACACTATAAATGCTATGAGACAGCTGAATCCGCGAAACCTCATATGCAATATATGTAATTACTGCTGCTTAAAAACACCACTTTGGATTTCAGCTGACAAAAATTGCTCTTCTCTTTTCTGCATTCCTTCTACCTTTGTTTTTTGGGGAAGGGAAGCATTCTTTCTTCCAGCTCACAGGCAGATGTAATTTCTTCCCTTAAAACTTCAAATTCTAAACTGCATATGTCTGTTCCAAAAGCACATCTACCAGCCATGATGGTGCATCTCTCACATAATTCCACAGGATCTCTGTGAGTGGGAAACCTTAGCACATCTTTAACAAAAGAATCATACTTATTTTGATTATTCAGACAGACCACTATGCAGAAAACAAACACAAATTCATTGCAGCTTGATGCATTGAACATCTGCATGCCACATGCACCCCATAATCTATGCATATGCTGTAAGGAGCTGCAATTAGTCTTGCGCTTCTGTAACACACGCAGTAAATACACACACATTTTTCACGAATAATGGAGAACGCTGCAAGTACATACAGCACACCATATGTACAGCGCCTTGAAATCAAAGGGTGGCATATAAATGTTTTAAACAAAATAAATACACACATGTCCTGTTAATTTTAACCTTAGCTAGCAGGGTCTATGGGATGCAGGTGGCACTGTGGTATAAACCACTTGCCAATCAGAAGGTCAGCAGTTCAAATCCCCGTGAGTGGGTGAGCTCCCATTGCTCGGTCCCAGCTCCTGCCAACCTAGCAGTTCAAAAGCATGCAAAAAAGTGCAGGTAAATAAATAGGTACCGCTCCAGCAGGAAGGTAAACGGCATTTCCATGCGCTGCTCTGGTTTCTCCAGAAGCAGCTTAGTCATGCTGGCCACATGACCCGGAAAAAATGTCTGCGGACAAATGCCCGCTCCCTCAGCCTGTAAAGCGAGATGAGCACAGCAACCCCAGAATCGTCTGCAACTGAACTTAACTGTCAGGGGTCCATTACCTTTACCTTTAGCAGGGTCTATGCGGGGAAGTTGTGTCCCCCTTCTGTTTGAATGAGTTGTCTCTTTTGAGAAGCTGTCCAAGTCCAGTTTAATGATAAATGAACCATTGAAGTTAGCAGCTGCAGGTCAGTAGACTGAGAAGGCACACAGGTCAACTGGTCGCTATCTCCTCCACTATAATGAGATGTAATTTTATGTATATTTTAGTAATTATTTCAAGATATGCATCTACGCATATGAATTAACACATGCAAATGTTTCCTCTTTTTCCCTCTTTTTGGATGACACATGGGTGTCCACCCTCCACATTACTCTGTCTCAGCAAAAACAAAGAACTTGTGACATCTTTAGTCTGCAATCCTCTGCACACTTTCCAGGAAGCAAGTCCCACTGAAGACAATGATAATTGCATGCATAGGATTGCACTATTAGACTAAATCACATGTTTCAGATACATCTGAAAACAAAACAATTTGTCCACTGAGTTTGTCGTTACCAAGGTGCCCTTGAATAATGCCTCTTGCTTACCTGAATGGAGGATGGACTATGGTGTGTGAGTGTGTGGGAGGGTAAAAGCTTTTGACTTTTGTGTGACTCTAGCCTATTGCAGAAAAGTAGGAGTCATATTTTTGCCTCACCGTGTGCCCCTCAGAATGTTCCCTATGAAGGAATTCCACCTTTGGTCTGAAAACAAGGTTCCCTGACCAAGATATAAAATGCTCATTTTTAAAATTTGCAATGTAAACTGTTCGGTGGTCTTATATGGCACCTATCATTTTGGTAATTACATTCTACATTAAGCAGATTAGCAAGATACATCAGAAATACAGAAAAAGTGCTGTCACAGTTTCTGGAACACATAGAATCATAATTATCACTTGATAATTCACTTGAATTCAGACTTCTGAAAAGGAAAGTTCAAGAGCAGATCAGTGATCTTTTATTAAACTGAATTGAATTGCTTTTAAGAGATAAAGGGAAATATTGCTACCAGTTGGAAAGGAATTAAAACAACTGTGAAATTTGCTATGCGTTCATTCAAAGCCATCTGCTCATTTCCTTCATCAAGGAAAGTACTTAATATCAAGGAAACTGTCCTTTTCAAAAGCAATGCGTTATCAGGCAAAACCATTTCAAGAACCATAACAGTTCTGTTCTAAGCATTAAAGCAGAGTACGATTTGCAAACAGTGTTTCCTGAATCTGCAGATCTGCACACATCAGTCCCATTCTGCTTAAGGGGCCAAGGGCTATAGACCTTAGACTAAAGTCTTGGTAATATACTTAAAGGCAAACTACCCATTCCCACCAATTCTAGAACACCAAATTGCCAACACTTTGGAACATTTGGAGTAACAATCCTAAAAGGATGATAATACAGTGGTACCTCGGGTTACATACGCTTCAGGTTACAGACTCTGCTAACCCAGAAATAGTACCTAGGGTTAAGAACTTTGCTTCAGGATGAGAACAGAAATCGTGCTCTGGTGGCGTGGCAGCAGCAGCAGGAGGCCCCATTAGCTAAAGTGGTGCTTCAGGTTAAGAACAGTTTCAGGTTAAGAACGGACCTCCAGAACGAATTACGTACGTAACCTGAGATACCACTGTACTCATTTCACAGTCACCTGGTAGGCAAGAGAGAGTAACCATCAATGCCACAATCTCTGCAGAAGCATATGAGGCGACAGAACTAACAAGTGAGAAATAATCTCAAGAACTGGACATAGGTGGTACTTCTGAGGATACAACTGAGGACAGACTGCAGCGGTTAGACTACAGAACTGAGAGAACTGAATCACAAAAGCCAGCTCATTCTGGCTGAGTATTGAGTTGGGTCAATAAGTACTCAATACTCAGAAAGGGGATTTCTTCAGAGATGAGTGTTGTGTGTTCAGACCCAGAGACCTCTCCCCTAAATAAACACACAATTGACTCAAATTTTAGTTTTGGCAGAATTTAGGCCACAACTTTATTGATTACAGAAAAGTAAGCGGTTGCATAGGCTCTGGTTCGACTAGCTCCCTGCACCCTTGCAGGTAGCGCTGACCCAGAGCTCCATCATAGGTCAGCCAAGGGTGAACACCTGAGATAGGTGAAAAGCCAGGGAACAGACTATGTCCACTCCCCAGATGCTCCCCTGGACTCAGGCATGGGCACAAACCCCTCTCAGGGGTTGACCGAACCAAGTTGAGTCCCTGGATTCCTTTAACGGAATACCCTTCACATAGGGATAGTGAGACCACTCTCCCATCCCTATCACCTAAACCAGTGCCTATCCGCAACCTTACAAGTTGTGACGATTTGCTATGCTGCAGGCAAAACCCAAGTGGCAACAGCCAATCAGCCAAGTGGGGAAAATTCCTGCCGTGCCCCTGTCCCAACAACAGACGACACACAACAGCATAGCAAGTTCAATCGCAAAATGCCCTAAAATTAGGGAGCGGTGGGTGGGTGTTCCGATGCACGAGCCGAAAGAGGAAGCTCTGGGTCATGTGCATAGGTGTATATATAGGTCCCTCAGTCCGTTTAGACTGCACCCCACTGGCTAGATTAAACCCAGCAACGAGGGACCTACCAACCGGGTGTTGTGGCTGTCCAATATACCCACCCACAACCAGGAGGTCAGTCTCCAGGTCTCACCGCAACACGTGCCCTCTTTTAGGGAGGACACAATATACTAGCAGCAGTTCATAAAAGGGGAGGAAGCCCCACTGAACTCAGTGGGGGTCACTTCTAAGAGGGCACAGAATCATAGAATTGTAGAGTTGGAAGGGACCATAAGGGTCATCTAGTCTAATCTTCTGCAATGCAAGAATATTTTGCCCAGTGTGGGGCTTGAACCCACAACTGTGAAATTAAGAGTCTTGTGCTCATTTAAGACTCTTTCTGAAAGTGGAATCCTCACATCCAATTCCTTCTCATTTTTGACCTTAGGACTTGGGCAGCTTGGACTTTCACCTTAGCACATCTGTTCATGGTTCTCCATAATTTATCCTACTAAGAATGAGGCTGTCAGAATCTGGGTGCTTACTCTTCAAAGCCTTTTGCAATATAGCAGTGATAATTGCTACGTCTTATTAATAACAACTTCACAGAACTGCTCGCCAGCTAGTGGTTTTTGTTGATAAGTCCCTTCCCATTTTTCTAACAGAACCAAATTCTGCTAGCATGGTGAACTTTGAGGGTTGTGGGCAAAGACAATGGAACATTCCTCAAACTGGTAGAAACCTGGATATGTTCTTATTTTATGTAGTCAATGCTAAATCATATTTGATATTTGGGGCATCACAAGAATATATTCAGTCTAAAGCCCATTTATTTAATGGGACTGGATCCTTCCTTCAACACTGTTTACAAAAATAAAAATAGCCCCTCCACAAATAATCCAATTGCCAATCCATCAGATTTCATCCCACCCTAAAGACAACTTTGTGTAAACTAAACACACGCACCTCTAAATCACAATTAATACTTGAGGAAAGTATTAAAACATAATAAATATTAGACAACCCCCTTGCTTTACAGCAGCATTCCTCTCTCTATTTTGAAGGACGAATAAATTGATTTTTAACAGGAAATAAATTTTTCTTTCCCTGAATTAAGATACTTGAACTGGTGCCACCTCACAAACAACTGCAGGATGTTTCAAGACCATATTAATCCTTGGGGCATTCAATACATCTATATGAATCAAGGACACTGGTTATGTGTCTTGGATTATAGGGCTGATTATATGCATACTGAATATATCTTAGACAAAAAGAATCTCATTTATGTTGTCAGGGCATACTGCTCCAGGCACAAAAGCAAGGTATTTTCTCTGGGACAGCAGTCAATCTACATAAACTCCCTGAAGTACAGTCTGTTTTTGCTATGTGTGTTCACTACATCTAAGCTGGCATTCATGACTTTCACCAAAAGGAAGCTGCTGATCAAAGTGTGCACTTTGCAGTATGAAGACAGATTACTACATATGAATAGGGAAGTTACTGTACAGAAACAGATTCAAACATGGTGCAATTCTCCTGGTGGCAGCAGTCATAGAAGATTAGTCATGCAATCCCTGTTAATTACTGTTTTTTTGAATTAAAAAAACAATGTGCGGCACTTAATTATCATGATCGAGTGGTTAATTGTGCAAATGTTCAAAGCCAATGTTTTATCTGAACACAATGCCAGCCAGCCCATGCCAGGCCACCAAAGAAAAAGGATCACAGTGATGCTGGTGCAGAATGTGTGGAAAAACATAAGATATCAAAGGGATTTACTAGAACAGTCAACTGCACACTTGAGGATTTTTAGAATAAAATCCTCTCCTGCAATATAGGAATAACATGGGCTGGCCTAATTTATAGATTGCTGCATTGATTTCTGAAATTAGGTATGTGAAGGACTTTGAGCACTTTAAAAACATTCTATATAAATGTTTCTGCTTAAAATGATGCTGTTTAACTTGTAATTCCAGAAAATATACAAAATGGTGAGAAGGGATGGAATCATATAAACTCTGGATTTGATGTTTTACTCTGAGTAGACCTATATAAATTAATGGACCTACCTAAAACATATCCATTAATTTCAATGAGTCTACTCTGAGTTAAAGGGATGTGGGTGGCACTGTGGGTTAAATCCCAGAGCCTAGGACTTGCTGATCAGAAGGTCAGCGGTTCGAATCCCCACGACGGGGTGAGCTCCCATTGCTTGGTCCCTGCTCCTGCCAACCTAGAAATTCAAACGCATATCAAAGTGCAAGTGGATAAATAGGTACCGCTCTGGCAGGAAGGTAAACGGTGTTTCCGTGCGCTGCTCTGGTTTGCCAGAAGCAGCTTAGTCATGCTGGCCACATGACCCGGAAGCTGTACGCCAGCTCCCTTGGCCAATAAAGCGAGATGAGCACCGCAACCCCAGAGTCGGTCACGACTGGACCTAATGGTCAGGGGTCCCTTTACCTTTTACTCTGAGTTAAAGCTAGCTGAATACCACCCATTGGCTTCAAGGAGGTTTATTTTCATTGGAACCTTATAGCTGCTGCTTTAATAATAATAAAAAGATACGTAAAATTTCTAGGCATGGGTCCCAGCAGTTTTCTGTTTGCCCCACCGCTTTTCCCAGGAATACCTGCCTTAGTGCTGAATTGTCAACTGCTGGTGGACGTTTGCTCCAATTCAGCAGTAAAGATCAGGTTTTTCTGGGGGCAAGCGGTGGGACATGCAGAAGTCTGGATGAGCCAGAGAGAGAGAGAGAGAGAGAGAGAGAGAGAGAGAGAGAGAGAGAGAGAGAGCTATACTGGTGTGGCACACCTTAATTTGAAGCATGTCCAGTGATGGGTCCAGCAACTGAACACCAACACATCAGAAACAAAACCACATCAAGGAAGGAGAGGAAAGGTGGTACTAGATAGTTCCTGTAAGGTGCATTTGAATGCTACTACCTTAGAATGTAGACTTGACTTGGGACCACAAAGTCCACCTCTGGAGGAAATCCTGAGGATATGAAAAAGTACTTGCTCCTTGGCCTCCAATTAATTGAACAGGATGAACATTAATGTAAGTTTGCTAAAATGACCAATCTTCTAGTTACCTGTTATTCCTTCTATTTCCAATGCTCAGGTTGTGAGTGCCATTGCATTATATAACCAATACAGCAACACACACACACACACACACACACACACACACACACACACACGAGGGATGTGTTAGCTGCTTTGGAGGGGAAGTACAAAACTGATTTGGGGAGAGGACCTAGAGCATGCAGACACACAAACACAAGAAGCCCACTGAGGACTGAGCGTGTTCAGTGGTCATGGAATACTGACTGACCTTTGGATAAAGAAAATGGAAAACCGAGGAGGAGGAATAATAAAATGTCTAGGCTGCACTCCTGAAAAAGCACTCCACCGCACAGTTCCATTGTAAGCCCCACTTGCATGGGCATATGTGACAAAGCATGCATCTATACAAGTTGCAGCTGAAACAAAGGCATGCTGGAAAATGTATAAACTGACCAAATGATTTAAGAGTTGCACATAATAGCATACTAAAGAATATAAATATTTACAGAATATTTGCATACAACCATTGGAATATATTTTACTTTAGACTTAAGCTAAATCATTCTTTTAGAATGGCCTGATCTATTACGAAAGGTTCAAGGCACCACACAACTACATGTGTAAGGAAGGCCTTGTTGCTGACCTTACAATGCACTTACTATCTTGTTCTTCACTAATACTGACTCTTTCACTGCAAACAATTTATTCTGCCTCACGTTCATCAAGTGCTCATAAATCAACATTAGACCCCTGTTTTACGGAGTTGCTGATTTTTAACTTGCACAGACAGCAGCAGCATTTGGATGTAAAGCCTAATATTGGCACACATATTGATTTTAATTAGTCTAATTAGTTCATTACGCCAAAAATCAAACAGACCATTCATTACATTCCAAACTAATGGCATATGATCAAGGATTTCATATGATAATGAGTCAGATCAATTATCACTCATAAAGGAAGTCATTAACAAGTGTAAACACTGCCAAGCCTAATGCCATTACAAATTATGAAGTCATGGATTGGCCATTTGCATAAGCATACTAATTTTATATCCAGATAATTTTATTTCAAGATCTACCCTCTCTTTAATTCTCATTAGACATATCCATTTTAAAAGGAAGCTGTTAAGCCCTAGAGTTAAATTCTATGGCACTGTCTGGGATCCCGAGGTTTAAACATACATATTCTTTATTTCAAAGCTTTTTTTTATTTTAAAAAAGCAAGATTAATTTGTCATTTTCAAAAAGCAAGGGCAGGAACACAAAAGGCCCAGGGAGGTGATAGTGTGTAAATTTTTAACCATTTGCAAGATATTGGGCACAGCTTGACATATTTAGGCCATTTAAAATTAAGGGAATCTAGGGGCTAGGTGCAACTGTTCAGACATTTGGGCTGCATTAAAATCTCCCACTTGATTAGAATCACATGAGGGAGAGACAGAGCTGAGCTGAGCACACCAGTTCCATGTAAGAAAGCTCAACTGCTTCAGACCAAAGGTCCATTTACTCCAGCATATTATTCTGAGGCCAACCAGATGTCCAAGGGGTGCTCAAAGCAGGACATGAGCACAACAGTACTCTGCTTGGGCAACTGGTATCCAGAGCCATACCACCTCCACTCCAATACTGAAGGCAGGACACCACTGATGGTCTTACCTCCCATGAATTTGTCTAAACCACTTTTGTTGTTGTTGTTGTTTAGTCATTTAGTTGTGTCCGACTCTTCGTGGCCCCATGGACCAGAGCACGCCAGGCACTTCTGTCTTCCACTGCCTCCCGCAGTTTGGTCAAACTCATGCTGGTAGCTTCGAGAACACTGTCCAACCATCTTGTCCTCTGTCATCCCCTTCTCCTTGTGCCCTCCATCTTTCCCAACATCAGGGTCTTTTCCAGGGAGTCTTCTCTTCTCATGAGGTGGCCAAAGTATTGGAGCCTCAGCTTCAGGATCTGTCCTTCCAGTAAGCACTCAGGGCTGATTTCCTTAAGAATGGATAGGTTTGTTCTTCTTGCAGTCCATGGGACTCTCAAGAGTTTCCTCCAGCACCATAATTCAAAAGCATCAATTCTTCGGCGATCAGCCTTCTTTATGGTCCAGCTCTCACTTCCATACATCACTACTGGGAAAACCATAGCTTTTACTATACAGACCTTTGTTGGCAAAAAAAACACCCACTTTTAAAGCTATCCAAATTACTACACCTTCTGTTAGCAAATTCTGTCGCTTAACTATGCACTGTGTGAAGAAGTATTTCCTTTTGTCTGTCCCGAATCTTCCAGCATTCCGCTTAATTGCTGAATTCAATTAGTATAATAAATTGTAAAGCACTAACCTATAATACCATACTCAGTGAAGAAAGCTCTTAAGCATGGGCACCAGGTGAGCCCCTCTGGGGAAGGCATTTCATATAGGGGGCACCACCACTGAAAAGGCTCTTTCCCTGGTGGTCACCTGTTTGACTTAGGAAGGGAACGTGGAAAAGGACACACAATGAAGATCTCAAGGAGTAGGAAGGTACATACTGGAGAAGGTAATAGCTCAGGTATCATGGTCCCACACCATTTAAGGGCTTTGAAGGTTAAGACCAGAACTTTGAACTGGGTTTGGAAATAGACAAGAAACCAGTGCAGATTATGAAGCTTGCAAACCAAGTGCACTTTGCCTCACAGGTCAAGAAAGTAGGTTAGAAGAAATGCTCACAAAATATATAAATTTCAATAGGTAAAGCAGGCAGGATCAAGCTTAAGAGATATGACACATCTTGTACCTTGTGTCCAGCTGTTCTGCCATTAAAGACGTTCAGTGTAGACTTCCATTCATGTCTTCTCAGAATGCCAGTAAGGAAATGTCAAACCAGGCGTAGGCCCCAACCATATTCCTTTATGGCTGATTACTTAATTTTTAAGGGCAAAAGCGATCAATATATTAATATCCATTGTTACAAAATGAGCTTTTAACTGATGTCATCACTAAGGAATGCTTTTCTTCTGCTTAGTTAAGGGTGCCGTTTCTTCCTTTAAAGTGATAAAGTAGTAAAATGGTTTGAAGATTTTATTTTATTTTTTAAAAAATACAGTATTTTATCCTGAAATTCACTGCTGGAACAAAAAACGGCTTGTCTTCAAAAGAGTTGGCAAAATAGAAGGCCAAGGTCAGTCAGATCACTTGCTGTTTCAGCAAATTGCTAAGAAGCTTCAAATTCTTGGGAGATTTTCTTCCACTGACTATAAGGGAAGCAAAGTAAGCACCCTAGCTTTTAAAGAAATACCTCTTAGATAGCCAGATACTTGCTTTCA
Source organism: Podarcis tiliguerta (assembly GCF_965153285.1). Lineage (NCBI taxonomy): Eukaryota > Metazoa > Chordata > Lepidosauria > Squamata > Lacertidae > Podarcis > Podarcis tiliguerta. Next base: position 30,429,750 of record NC_139540.1, read on the forward strand.
ACAAAGTAGGCCAGGTCCGTGACTCATAATGGATGGCCAAAGGCAATGTTTTCTGATTTCACTGACCTCTTAACACTCTACAGACAGGAAATATAAATCTAATGATTAAGTCACAGGCTTCTAGACTAGACATTAGAAGAACTCTTACAGGAAATAAAAAGCAGAATAGGTGCTAAATAAGGTGCCCCCTCCCCCCAGATTTCCACATACTTATTTGATGCTCTTATTTATTTATATTTTTTAAAAGAATACCTCACATACATGAACAGAATGCCAGCAATACTTGTGCATCATTTATGGACTCAGCTACACTGGTAAGGAAAAAACGATGTGTGATTGTGTCTGGAAGCGGTTGAAGGATGGATGGCGGCTATCAGATTGATTTTGAATCCTGACAGGACAGAAGTACCATTTTGGGGGGACAGGGTGTGGGGAGGACTCCCTGGTCCTGAATGTGATAATTGTGCCCCTGAAGGACCAGGTGCACAGCCATTTTAGACTCACAGCTGTCCATGGAGGCGAAGGTCAATTCTGTGTCCAGGGCAGCTGTCTACCAGCTCCATCAGGTACACAGGCTGAGAACCTACCTGCCTGCAGACTATCTTGCCAGAGTGGTGCATGCTCTGGTTATCTCCTGCTTGGACTACTTCAATGTGCTCTATGTGGGGCTACCTTTGAAGGTGACCCAGAAACTACAATTAATCCAGATTGTGGACTGGTGACTGGGAGTGGCCACCAAGACCATATAACACTGGTCCTGAAAGACCTACATTGGCTCCCAGTATGTTTCCGAGCACAATTCAAAGTGTTGGTGCTGACCCTTAAGGCCCTAAATGGCCTCGGTCCAGTATACCTGAAGGAGCATCTCCACCCCCATCGTTCAGCCCAGACACTGAGGTCCAGCTCCAAGGGCCTTCTGGCAGTTCCCACACTACGAGAACTAAGGTTACAGGGAACCAGGCAGAGGGCCTTCTCAGTAGTGGTGCCCGCCCTGTGGAACGCCCGCACATCAAATGTCAAGGAAATAAACTATCTGACTTTTAGAAGACATCTGAAAACAGTCCTGTTCAGGGAAGTTTTTAATGTTTGATCTTTTATCGTGTTTTTAATATTCTGTTGGGAACCACCCAGAGTAGCTGGGGAAACCCAGCCAGATGGGTGGGGTAAAAAATATATTATTATTATTATTATTATTATTATTAAATGTTGCACAACCCTGGGGGATTTTGAGGGGGCCCATCCACTCCTTGAACATTTTTGGGGGTACTTGGTCTCCATCCCCGTAGATCAGGCATCCCCAAACTCGGCCCTCCAGCTGTTTTGGGACTACAGTTCCCATCATCCCTGACCACTGGTCCTGTTAGCTAGGGATGATGGGAGTTGTAGTCCCAAAACAGCTGTAGGGTGGAGTTTGGGTGTGCCTGCCCTAGACAGTACAAGCACACAACAGGGAATCCTGATGTCACACGGCCCCAGGGAATTTTGAAGGGGAATACCCCCTCATTGAAAATATGGGGGGCACTTGGCTCCTGCTCCTTAAATGGCATTTAAGGGGGGCACACCATGGGTCATGCTTCTTTCATACGGCCCCAGGGAATTTTGAGGGTGGCTTAAATTCTGGGGGCCCTCAGCCCATGACCCCCTAGATAGTGCAAGCACACCACAGGGAGTGCTCATGTTGCCCGATCCCAGGGAAATCTGAGAGGGCCCCTTTGGAAAAAAATTGGGCACACCCCCTTGAAAAATTTGGGGCTCTAAGCCCCCCTGCCCTTTATATGGCACAAGTACACCATGGGGTGTGCTGACGTTGCGTTCCCCCAGGGAATTTTGAGGGGGCCCTCAGCTCATGCCCCCCTAGAGGGCAGGAGTACATGTGGTGTGCTGACATCACACGGCCCCAGGGAATTTTGAGGGGGTCCACCCACCCCGTTGAAAAAATTGGGAGTCCCTCGGCCCATGACTCCCTAGATGGCACAAGCGCACCATAGAAAGTGTTGATGTTTCATTGTCCCAGGGAAAGGGGCCCACCCCCTCCTTTAAAATTTTGGTGGCCCTCAGCCCTCTGCTCCCATAGATTGTGCAATCATACAATGGGGAGGGCTGATGTCTGGCCTCTTGCATTTCCCTCTTGCATAGATGCTGCACTGGGTCCCTAGTCAGCAGGTGGAGGAGATCTGCAAGATAATGAGCAACTGAGGAAATACACAGCTGTTGAAAATTAGGCTTTGGAGTACTTATAGAGGAGAAGGAAGAGGTGGGGCATAGAGAACTTGGCTGGGAGTGATATTTGTGGGGCTGGCAGGCTACAGGGTGAGGTGTGGGGCTAGAGGTACTGTAAGGAAATGCTAGGGTTTATTCATTGGGGGAAGAATTGTGGTGTAAAAATCATTCTTATGCTTTTATTTATTGATTGATTGATACTTATTCTAAGATAGATAGAAATAATACCCATTGCAAATATATTTTTATAATATACTGAGATAAAACAGCTACTTAATCTAAGAAACAGCAAAGTCAGAAGGAAGAAAATACAAGAAAAAGAGAAAACAAAAGCAGGAGAAAGAGAAAAGAGAAAGAAAGAAAAAACTAAAGAAAGTAGAATAAAAGGACTTCTGGGTCTCTGCAGCTGCTTATGATATTCATTTTTTAACATTCTATCTTCTATAAACCATTATTATTATTATTATTTTCAATCTTCAATTTCAGATACTGAAAGTTCATTTTCTCTTTCACACAAAAAGTCCATAGGAAACTTCCAGCCCTTAACAAATGCTAGTGATATAGGCAAACCCCTGCCCTTGTTGGACCTCACCAATCAGACACAGGAGATGAGAGGAGAGAGTCCAATGTTTTATTGGTCTGCGCAGAGCACTTGATTCAGCGGAATAATTCTCTAAAGCTGAACACTGGGTGTTGTCCACAGGGACCTTTTACAGGGTTTACACACAAAGAATACATACAGAATCCAATTAGAAGCCCCCAAACATCTGCAGAGTGTTGTTTGGTGAAAGCCCATTGGATACTATTTTTGCTACAATGCCTACGCTTACACCTTAATGTGCTAACCTTACAAGGGCCTCTTGGGGGCCTTATCTACTTACTTGCTTCTTAGAAAACACTGGCAACGCCTAATACATAAAGTTCTGCATCTTGCCTGCATGCCTACTTGGAACATTAAAGGGAGAGGGCCCTCCTAAAGCATTTTGTCCTTGGTTCAGCCAGCATAGCTAGTTTACTCCCTAATTCTCTCCCAACTGCTGCTGTATCTTATCTTTGGTGTCTCCAGCAACTGAGTTGTTTGTGTATTTTGTGAGCAAAGGGGTTTCAAACAGAACCCCAATGTAAAGGGGGCTCTAACAGCCCCCCCCCCCCAGTGCCTCATTCCTCCCCTTCAAGCTTACGGTGTGAGGAACTCATCACCGTTAACTTGACCCTACTGAGGTAATAGGTGGTGCTGTAAAAGTAACTGCATGTGGGCTATGGTGGAACTCATATTGGGAATCAAGTGTCAGATTAAGTCAATAAGGCAAGGCACAAATAAAATAAAAGCAAGGACAGCCAGGAGGAACATGGCTGCTCCTTTTCCTAAACCTGCTATCCATCCAGTTCCAAACTGATTAAACCACCAATTGCCAATTGGTTTACTTTTCCAGACTTCTACTGGTACATGGGCTAGTTTTGGGGTACGGCTATTATGTATTATAGAACAGGGACTTATAATCCATTTGGGGCATTGGGGAAGGGCACTCCTCCTGAGGGAAGTAGACTGGGGGCCCCCACATGCCCAACAATTGGTCAAATTAAAGGTGGATGCTATTTCCTCCATTAGGTTAATATATAGATTGTCACCTGGTTTTGGTACAGGGTTGGCATTGTTCCATTTAACCAGTAAGACCAGTGCCAACTCCCCACTATCGTCTGAAGGGGTGTGATTACCATTGCCTTATTTGAATCGGGGCTGCCGGTGGGTGTACTTAGGGATTTGGGAGCCAGAGCCGAGGTAGCAAGACTCTCTCATCCTCGAGGAGTGAAATCTCTCAGTGTTTGAAAAAGAAAAGGTTCTGACCTCCTTTTTACACCTTTGCCTAGTCCTCAGACCTTAGTTGGCACAAAAAAGTCTTTGAGAAAGAGTATTCTTGCAGAGTATTGCTGCTTTTATTCTTAAAAGTCTTTATTTCCAACCACGACTGACAATTTTTACACACACCAAACGCAACCAGCTTTCTTCCAACCAACCAACCCACACCCAACACCAACATTGGCCACTCTATATATACAGGTACAATTTGGTGAAAAGTTGCGTGAGTCATTGTAGGCTGCTGACTCATGCTTACTTAGTTCTTTAAGCATTAAAGAAACAGCGGCCAATTTTTAGCCATGACAAAATCTCTCCACCTCCCTCTATCCTGAGCTTGTTTATTCCCCTCCTTAATGTGACTCATGTGGCCACAAGAACACCCCTTGGATGGGGGGGGGTATCCCTATGGATTTTCACAATGTGTTGGGTGTCCCCTTCCATTCTCTTACACCTGACGACTAATCAAGCTTCCCGTGCGTACAGCAACCAAGAGTTGCTCACCAAGTCAGAGGGCTCACAGCGGCAATGCTCGGTGCAGGATGTATTTTGCTTATGGCAGCCGCACTTGTGTTGCTGTTTTTTTTAAAAAAAAAATAGTTTTCAAATTTTAACAAATCCATCCAAATTAAATTTAATACATTTTTTCAAAAGTAATTAGGTTTCCCACTCCCATTGCAAGCATATGTCCATTAAATTCCTGATGTTACCTCTTCATTCTTTTTCTTTGATCACCTTGTCAACCTTCTTCTAGTTTTTTTAAAAAAATAATTTTTATTTATTTTCCATTTTATAATACACGTTCACATCATAACACTCCACTTTACGTCTCTGGCTCTTTAGAACCTGTCAACTTCCTTCCCTCCCGCCTCATTGCTTTCAAAATTATATCATTTCATTTTTTGCACATTTTCCAAATCTAATTACACACATTATACAATAACTCAAAATTTAAATAAATATAGAAGGTAGAAAATTTCTCATTACAAGTCTTCAAACAACCCTGCTAGTGATGTTAATTGCTTACAATAATCTTTCAGATATTGTATAAATTTACTCCAGTCTTTTTGGAATACTTGATCATGCTGGTTTCGGATTTTTCCTGAAACCAGTTCAGTTTCACCAGTTCTGCAAAGTCCAGCATCTTTATCTGCCACTCTTCTTTCATTAGTACTTCTTGTTGTTTCCATTTTGGGGCTAAAAGAATTCTTGCCGCAGTTGTTGCATATATAAACAGTCTTTTATCTTCCCTTGGTATCTCTTCACCCACTATACCCAATAAAAAAGCTTCTGTTTTTTTAACAAAATATATTCTTCCCCAAAGAGATAATTTCATCCTTCCCCACACTTCTAAGTCTCTCTTAACCTCTTTCCAAACAGGTGTGTAATTGTCTTTAAACAAAGTTATATTTTTTGCAGCTAACCATATACCTAGGTACTTTATCTTTTTGACTACCATTATTCCTGTATTGTGTTGCAATTCCTCACTCAAATGCACATTCAAATTTTTAACTAACATTTTCATTTTTGTTAAGTCTAAGTCTGGCTACTTGTCCAAATTCTTCAATCCTATCCAGTGCTTTGGGTACACTGGATAGGGGTTCTTCTGCTGTTATTACTAAATTGTCAGCAAAGGTTTTCAATTTATATTCTTTAGATCCAACTCTAATTCCTTTTACATTTTCAGTCGCTTTTATGTTTCTTGTCAGGACTTCGAGGACTATTATAAACAATAATGCTGACAACGGACACCCCTATCTTGTTCCTTTTGTAATTTCAAAGTTATCCATTAATACATTATTCACTATTAATCTAGCTTTCTGTTCTGAATATATAGCTCCTATACCAGTGATGGCAAACATTCAAAACCTCTTGCTTTTTTATCTTTTGAAAATATGTCATTCATTTGGTGATACTCCATCCAACATGATAATTTATCTTTTAATTCCTCATAGGGCCCGATCTTTATTACATTATTTTCTTCTATCAATATGTCTCTGCATGTTAGCCATTCTCCTTTCATGTTTGATTTTTTCACTGAGAAGGCTTCTTGGGGCGACAGCCACCATGGTGTTTTCCTTTCAAACCATTCTTTATATCTCTTCCAAACTTCATACAATGATCTTTTTATGATATGATTTAGAAAGTCTTGGTGTACTCCAACCTTGTCATACCAAAGGTATGCATGCCACCCATATCTATTTCCAAACCCCTCTAGATCTAATATGTCTGTGTTCTTCAAACTAAGCCATTCTTTTAACCGTGTTATACAAGCGGCTTCATAATATATTTTAAGATCCGGTAACGAGAAGCCTCCTCTTTCCTTTTTATCCGTCAGAAGTTTAAACTTTATTCTAGATTTCTTCCCCTGCCATAGAAACCTAGAAATCTTTTTCTTTTTTTTCTTTTTTTGCCACTCATTAAATCGAACTGATCCGGTAACAATTGGGATAGCTTGGAATAAAAAAAGCATCTTAGGTAAGACACTCATCTTGGCAGCTGCTATCCTTCCCCAAGGCAGTTTCAGTCCCATGAAGAGGCCTGAATCCTAATTGGAAGCGATCCAAATGGTCCACATCCTCCAGGCGTGCCTGGAGTTGTTCAGCAACCACCCGTTCAATCACCTTGCCCAAGAATGGAAGATTTGAGACTGGGCGATAGCTAACCATACTGGCCAGTTCTAAAGATGTTTTTTTAAGAAGTAGTTTAATGACCGCCTCTTTCAGCAGGTCTGGGAATGCCCCCTTTACAGAGGGAAGCATTCACCACCCTGCAGAGCCCACCACCCAGCCCTTTCCGGCTTGCTTTTATTAGCCAGGATGAGCAAGGATCAAAGAAACGTGAGGTTGGTTTCACACGTCCAAGCAGCCTGTCCACATCCTCGGAGGTAACCGTTTGAAATTGATTCCATGCAGTTTGACTAGACAATCAATCAATCAATCAATCAAGTTTATTACGGCCATGGGCCCATACAGAAAAAACATAAATAACAGCTTGTGGACGTGGGGAAAGAAAAAAGAAAAAGGAAAAAAAAAAGAAAGAATAGAAATAAACAGCCGCTAAAACGCCCCTATAACAATAAAATACTGTAAGATGGAATGGCATCCTACACCTTAATTAGCTTGTAGTGCTCCTTGGCGTCGCTTTTGGGTAAGGACCGCGGCCAGGAACCTAGCCACTTTCAGGGTCGTATGGGTATCCTTATCCTGCAAGATTTGGGCAAGGTGGAATGTTGGAGGGGTACCCACTAGTTTCTGAATGATTGATCCCAGCAAATTTGCCCGTAGCACATTAAACAAGGGGCAAGAGAACATAATGTGTTGGAGCGACTCCGGCGTCACCTTATCACATTCGCACATGGCGGGGACTTGGCCCTTTGAGAATCTATGTCTCAGGACATTGGAGGGAAAAACGTTAAACCTCGCTTTGGTGAAGGCCAGTCTATGGGCAACAGTCGAAAGGGAGGAAAGGTATGATGGGACGCAGTAAGTTAAAGTGATACCAATGCTCTGGGGCGAACAAACACCTCCCCCCAGCATATAATTTCGCTGTAAGTCGATGTCGTCCAGTCTTTGGCGGATCAGTCTTTGAGCTGTGATTTGATCTAATTTTAGGGAATCTGAGGGAGAGATTCCATAGCTCAAGAGTTTGGCATGAATTCTACTAGACCAAAGGCTAGAGAATTCATCTCGCCATAGGCATTGGACAAGGTAATGGTTTGGTAATCTGTGCCACAATGATAACCAGTAATTGAAGGCTTGCTTCCACAGGCAAGTTTCTAAGGATGTGATCTTCAATTCTAGTCGCATGGCTGCGTTGCTAACGCACATAGGGAGCATTAGGAGCCGACGTAGGAATTGGTTTTGCAGAGTCTCAAGGGGGGAAAGATCTGTCAACACGGCCCAGAGCGGGGCAGCATAAGCGAGCACAGCCACCACTTTTGCCTTGAACACCTTTAGGGCCGAGGGAACATGCAAAGCTCCATCCGAAAAGAAAAATCGGAGGAGCGCATATGACAGAGTTTTGGCCTTATTAAGTAGGTGTTGGATTTGAGCTTTCCACCCCAGATTGTATTGGAAAATAACTCCTAGGTATTGAAATTTTAAGACTTGCTCTATTTTTGCTCCACCAAGCTTCCATTTATATAATCTCCGACTTCTGGAGAAAATCAGAATCTTGGATTTGGCATAGTTGATGGTTAATTGGTTGAGTTGACAATACGTGGCAGAGATCTTCAGAGCTCTGGTTAGTCCAACACGTGTAAAAGATAAAATTACTGCGTCGTCCGCATATAAAAGGAGTGGGCAACGATAATCCGCTAGTCTAGGCGCAGTTTGACTAGACAGGGCTCTAGCACTCTCCTGCCCCGGCCCTGCTCCCACGGTGGTGTCTACCTCCTTCCAAATATGAGTGACTTTATCAGCAAAAAAACTTTGCAAAATCGTTGCAGGAGATCTTGGGGTCTTTACAAGGCCCTGGTGGTAAAGGTGGTTCCGTTAAATTGCAGACCACCTGAAAGAGTCTCCTGCTACTATTTTCTGCAGATGCAATAGAGGCGGTGAAGAAAGTCTTCTTCGCTATCGCCACTCGACATTGAGCTCTAACCTGTGTCCGGTCCGATTCAGAATGAGTTTTCTGCCACCAACGCTCTAGCCGTCTCAGCGATTATTTCCTCGCCCTCAGCTCTGAAGAAAACCATGGGGCTGTCCGGGCTCCATGCAATCGGAGAGGGAGCTTCGGAGCCAGACAGTCGATAGCCCTGGTTAACTCCGCATTCCAGCAGGCCACCAGGGAATCAGCTGAAATGACATCGACATGGGATAAAGCATCCCCTACCACTCTCTGGAAACTATTTGGATCCATTAAGTGGCAGGGGTAGACCATCCGAATTGGTCCCACCTCCCTGCAGAGGGGAAGGGTCGCAGAGAAGTCCAGTTGCACCAGGAAATGATCTGACCATGGCACTTCTTTTGTTTCACTTTTACTTAGTGTCAGATCACCCACGTCACTAGAGGTGAACACCAGGTCTAGGGCATGTCCGTGAATATGAGTTGGGCCAAACTTATTTAGGGACATCCCCATGGAGGCCATGCTTTCCATGAAGTCCCGAGCGGCCCCTTGTAAGGTCATGTCAGCCCTTAAAAACAAAACACAAACTATACAACAACCAATAAAACAACAAAAAACAAAAACAGAACAGTTATACTAAAATTAATCTCCAACCAGATATCCATCCCTCCCACCCACCCCCAACAAAGCAAAAAGGGGAAGAAAAAAAACCTTAAAATGCCACCGACTTCTTAAGGACATTTTAAAACACGTTAGACACTTGGAACAGAGAAGCAATAGTAGAACAACCCTGCACTTCGCCAAGAGTTTGTTCCAAATGAGTACAGCCCCACTCTCTAGGCACTGCCACGGGAGTCGTTTTGTAGCTGGGAGTGTGAGGGCCTGGGCCCCACCCTCTGGGCCAGCTGGAAAAGGCCTTGGAAGGGAGCAGGCCCTACAGTCCTCACCACAGCCGATTGCCCAAGGCCTCATTGCCACAGGAGTCCTTTTGTAGCTGGGAGTGTGAAGGCCTGGGCCCCGCCCCATGGGCCAGCTGGAAATATATATTGTATAATGATTTTCTTGTAATATGATTTAAAAATTCCGGGTGTACCCTCACATTTTCATAAATTAGATACGCGTGCCAACCGTATCGATTGTCAAAACCCTCCAGGTCTAGCACATCTGTATCACTTAAAGTGATCCCATCCTTTATACATACCAGTCTGGCAGCAGCATGATAAATTTCTAACTCTGGTAGGGCAAAGTCTCCCCTCTCCCTTTGGTCTATAAGTATTTGATGCTTGATTCTTGGTTTTCTTCCATTCCATATAACCCTAGCAATGTCTTTCCTCCAGCTTTTAAAACATTTCATTCCTCCCAGTATTGGAATGGTTTGAAACAGGAAAATCATTTTTGGTAGAACGTTCATTTTAACTACTGAAATCCTGCCCCAGAGGGAGAGGTGAAGTTTGTTCCAAATTTCCATTTTTTTTATCTCATTCCAAGTTTTTATGTAGCTATCCTGGTACAAACTGGTGATATTGTAGCCAGGTTATGCCTGTCTTTTTAAGTTAATCATATTTCTTCAATTTTAATTGATTGTTTTGTTCTTCTAGTAGATCTTTATACACTGGCCAATTGTTTCCCATATTTTTCTCGTGGACGGAGATTGCCTTGACTGGTGAAAGCCACCATGGAGTTTTAGGTTCCAGTAGTGTTTTGTATTGTTCCCATACTGTGTATAAGGCTTTCCTTAGTGTATGGTTGAGGAACCCTCTGTGATTCTTCACTTTGTTATGCCCTAAGTAACCGTTCCATCCAAAAACATTATCCCACCCCTCTATGTCAAGTATTTTGGTTTTTTTAGTGTTATCCATTCTTTGAACTGTACAAAGCTTGTTGCATCGTAGTGTAATTTGAGATCTGAGACTGCAAATCCTCCTCTGTCTCTAATCTCTGTTAATAGTTTAAATTTTATTCTCTGTTTTTTTACCTTGCCAGATAAATTTGGCCAGGTCTTTTTGCCAATCTTTGAAGCATTTGACACCACTTATTATTGGTAAGGTTTGAAATAGGAATAACATCTTTGGTAGCATGGTCGTTTTAATTTTTGACATCTTACCCCACAAATTTCTGGGAATTTTAAGATCCTTAGTTATTACTGTTGCTTCAATAGCTTCTTTGTTTTTTTTACTAAACTTTCAAAGGAGATCACCACTCCACACCAACGTGTTTTACTACAGAGCTTCAGTGTCACTATTTTATTCTGTACATTCCCCACCCCCTGCTTGCTTCTTCTTGAAGACTGCAGTGACAACATGAGTAGCTTTTACATATTTGATAACTTCTTTAGCTCTTCTGTAAATCCTTTGAAGGGTGTCCAGTTTCATGAAGTCACTAAGAAGTAAGTTTAGTCCATGAGCCTAAGTAAGTTTAGTTCATCCTATTGCAGTAATATGTGGATACCTATCCATTATGATTTCCCATGCAGCTTTCATATTACTTGCATTGTCAGTCAGCAAAGCAAATACTTTACCACTCTCAATTTTCTCTAAAACTGCACATATTTCACTGCTGATATACTCTGCAGTATGTCTGTTCTCTCCAGTTTCAATGCTTCTAAAAAAGACTGGTTGAGGTGTTGTTATCACAAAGTTGATGATTCCTTCTCCCCAAACATTTGTTTATCCATCTGTAAGTACTGCAAGACATAGTGCTTCACTGATTTTTCCTTGTACAGATTCCATCACACACTCATATTCTGACTCCAAAAGAGGCTTGCTCAGGGAATGTCTGCTTGGTCGTAATAATTTAAAAGCTTCCTGCCAATATGCATTTTCAGTTATTGACAATGCTGATCCAGAAGCATATATTGCTCTTGCAAGGGCATGACCAATTTTCTCCTGATTTTCAGGTGTCATTTTCAGGTGTCATCTAAAAATGAAAGTATGGTGCATTTTTGTGAGGCAGTGGTTTGCAACACTTCTTTGCGTGAAGATGCTGGTGGTGGTGAAGAAACACTTTGTAATGATCCAGAAGAAGCAGAAATAGAGTTTCTGGAATTAGAACTCTGGAAGGAAAAGCTACTTGCACTTTCATTCTGGTCCTCATCATTTCATTCCACAAAGTATTTTTAAATGTATTTAGGGCACTTCTGGCATTCATAGAATCATAGAATCATAGAGTTGGAAGAGACCACAAGGGCCATCGAGTCCAACCCCCTGCCAAGCAGGAAACACCATCAGAGCACTCCTGACATATGGTTGTCAAGCCTCTGCTTAAAGACCTCCAAAGAAGGAGACTCCACCACACTCTTTGGCAGCAAATTCCACTGTCGAACAGCTCTCACTGTCAGGAAGTTCTTCCTAATGTTTAGGTGGAATCTTCTTTCTTGTAGTTTGGATCCATTGCTCCGTGTCCGCTTGTCTGGAGCAGCAGAAAACAACCTTTCTCCCTCCTCTATGTGACAGCCTTTTATATATTTGAACATGGCTATCATATCACCCCTTAACCTCCTCTTCTCCAGGCTAAACATGCCCAGCTCCCTTAGCCGTTCCTCATAAGGCATTGTTTCCAGACCTTTGACCATTTTGGTTGCCCTCCTCTGGACACGTTCCAGTTTGTCAGTGTCCTTCTTGAACTGTGGTGCCCAGAACTGGACACAGTACTCCAGGTGAGGTCTGACGAGAGCAGTATACAGTGGCACTATTACTTCCCTTGATCTAGATGCTATACTCCTATTGATGCAGCCCAGAATTGCATTGGCTTTTTTAGCTGCCGCGTCACACTGTTGGCTCATGTCACGTTTGTGGTCAACCAAGACTCCTAGATCCTTTTCACATGTACTGCTCTCAAGCCAGGTGTCACCCATCTTGTATTTGTGCCTCTCATTTTTTTTTGCCCAAGTGCAATACTTTACATTTCTCCCTGTTAAAATTCATCTTGTTTGTTTTGGCCCAGTTCTCTAATCTGTCAAGGTCGTTTTGAAGTGTGATCCTGTCCTCTGGGGTGTTAGCCACCCCTCCCAGTTTGGTGTCATCTGCAAATTTGATCAGGATGCCCTTGAGTCCATCATCCAAGTCGTTGATAAAGATGTTGAATAAGACCGCGCCCAAGACAGAACCCTGTGGCATTCAAGAATGTGTTTTGTCATTCTTGTAGTGTTTGCAAAAGAATATTTCTTCTCACAATATTTGCAAATTGCAGCTTTGCGCTCTCTCAGCAGAAATTGCGCTGTGGAAATGTTTCCAAACTCTAGATGTTGGTCTCACCATTTTACTGAGAAGGGGAAAAGAAAAACCAATTTACTGATCAGACTAAAGGTAAACATTATGCTGTGATGGTGAACATTAATAGGAATCATTTAAGGGTTACAAAAGAGAAACTAATTTGTCAGACAAATTTACCCTATTACCTGTCAGTTAAGGCCTGAGAGGAGGACAGAAACTATCACCACCTGTATACCAACAATTACTCAACAGTAGGAGGTCTGAGGAACACAAGAAATTAAACAGGAGGCTTTCCCCTGCGGTGCCCCTAGTGGCACAAATGCATATTTCTCCCGTTTGGGAACAGCATTGAGAAGTATAGTGTTGAATTCTATTCCAGGATTTGCTTGTCTTCAGCTGAGAGAACTTGCAATAATATAAGACTTTACAAAAAGTCTCAGAAATCTTTCATTAAGGTCTTCATGTTATATAGTTTGAATACCATGTCACAGATATATTATCATTGGAAAAGAACATATTCCACACACTTCCCCCACCCACCCAAATTTTCTGGGAAAAAATGGCTTTGGAGGAAAATGGGGGGAAACCAATTTTTCCGGCTTTTTCCCAGGCCTTCCCATCCCTAGTGCTGTGTGAATAAGTCCTTCCTTTTGTCTGCCCTTAACGACAGGTAATGAGATAAAAAACAACAACTAACAGATTCACATGTAAAGATCTGCAACTCAGGAGCTCTATATAATAGCAGACATGCGCTGTTGCAGGGGAGTCCATTTAACGCTCCATCATGCCTGTGCTTCTGCAGAGCTACAGATTGTGTCAATGCTCGGAAGCACAGCAATTTCACAATTTCTCTGCAGCAAATATTTTACCACTTCATTAGGAGTTATGAGTAACTACAGAATGTCTCACAGCAGCAGGGAGATAATGAGGGACTAACAAGCATTAATGTGGCACTTTGCCCAGAGCAGAGCACACTTCCATTTTGCTAGTCATCAAATGAGAGCATGCTTGTAGCATCATATATGACTGAGGAGACAATACCCCTTTAGAAATTTAAATTGTTAATCATCACTATCAACGTTACTGCAGTGTTGTACTTTTTGTCATTCGTGTTTTGAGAAGTCAAACTTTCCTCCACAAATAATACCACCACATTTTTTTTTTTTATTTAATTGATAAAAAACATAAGGCAGCAAATCAGAATACAGATACTTCGGGCATAAAATTCACATTACATAAAATAACAAAGTGTAATTTCTCAAGTAATGGCCATTTCTGCCAAGGAAAGAAGCCTTCGTACAAAACATTTATTGGAGTGTTTCGTACAAAAGCTTTCCAGTCAGAAAAGGTATATTACAAATCCTTGAAAAAGACAGAATTTGGCATGCATATCCATAATAAAGCAAAACAAATTTGAAATGCTAACGTCTAGATCAGTTTCCTCCAAAGGATGGGCAATGCCAACACCGTCTCTTCCACAGCATTCACTCTGAGTCTTTCCTGCCACCACGCAGAACAGCTGCTTCATGAACAAAACCTGCAAGTCAGAAATTCACTCTACAAAAATAAAAGTTATAATAAGGAAATCCTTTCTAAATGAAGAGAGGCAAAGTTTGCAACACTTCTTTAGAGTTTCATAGTTTATTGCTTGTGGATTTAGTGTCAATTGACAGGGCATGGGGCAGGCAGGTGTGTTTCGCCCACAGAGCAGTCTGCCCAAGACATCAGGAGGCGGAAACATGCTCAGTCATCCTACTGCTGTGGTGAGAAGCAAAGACTCACCCCCACCCCCCAGCAAACAACCCAGAGGTTTTCCACATCTTTTTAAGGGTTTGCTCTCTAGACTTTAGCATTTCAAGGCAGCATTAAAATTTTCTAATAACCATATGTGAATAACAGCTCAGAGATAATATAAACTTGCTTTTTCTAAGGGCAAACCCCCCCCCCCCCCAACATTCTGTCTCTCAGGTTGCAGCCCAACACCTCCACTCCCCAGTGGGAGCAAATAGCATTCTATTTATAAAGAAGCATTTGGTAATCCAGACCAGATCACCGAACATTCAAAAAGGAGAAATATAATAGTCATGGGAGACTTCAACTTCCCCAATATTTGGGACTCAAATTTTTCCAAGGATATGAGGTCCAAAAAAATTTATCCATTGCCTCGCTAACAAATTTCATTTCCCAGAAGGTAGAAGAAGCGACAAAGGGATCATAGGGCCAGGCCTAGGTTCAGGTGTAATGTTAAGCCAACCCACAACTTAGCTTCCAGCAGTGCAGTAGCAACAGAACTGAGGCAGAAGAGAAGCACTCACAATTTTAGTTCTCTGCACCACCATGCTGCACCTTTAAAGCATAGTTTAAACTGTGGTTTAATGTGGCATGCAAACCTGCCCACAGACATATTATGGGAATTTATTTTATGGTTTATTTCATTCTACCTAGGAGTGGAACTATTTGTTATATTCAACACTTGGTTGCTGCTTTTAGGAGGCCATTGCATGTTTAGTTCTATCTTCTCCTGTAACATTCTAGGGCAACTTTCCTACGAAGATGTCCTACTAATCTAAATTTTAAAGGTCTCTCCCCCCCCCCCCCAAAAAAATCTGTCCATCCTGCTAGAATATTTCTAGCTACAGCCATTTTTAAAAAGCAAGAATTTTCTATTCTTTGCTTTATTCTTCTGACTCTACTTGTATTTGGCATTTTGTGCTAGAAGTGTGAGAAAGCTAATTTAAAATGTTTTAATTAATTGTTTCTATAGTGCGAATAATTTGAAAGCCATTTGGTTTGCATTACCAAAAAATATCTTCCAAGATTTCCACCACTCTCTTAGTTCTTTCCACCTCAATAGCTATTGATGAGTTCCTTTATTAGGAGCTATTAATGAGGGCCCTGAGCTAAAGCTCTTATTGAAGCTAAACAGATTCTGCTTTAGAACTATTTTGAAAATCTTCCTATCCAAAGATGCAAGGCGCACACACACACACACACACACACACACACCCTCTTAAAGTTGACAGGTTGCCCCATGAGGGTTGTGGAACTGATTTCTCACATGCTTGAATGACTTATAGTTGACATGTATGGGATTTCTGGAACATTGTGGTTTTTTAATATAAATAACACAATAAAAAGCTTAAAAATATGGTCAACCAAAAAGGCAAATAAGGGTGAGCATCAGCGCTCAGCACCTCTGGGCAGCTTCTGCGTCCTAGCACCCCAAAAGGCTCCCTACAAATGCTTGCCCTGGTTCCCCCTTTTCTGGCCTGGCACTCAGAGCTACACTGGCCAATGGGATATGGGATGTGGCCATTTTAATTGACCACAGTGCATATGATATTGTGGAAAAATTAAATGCTGCTGCTCCCCACTGCCAGGAAAGCCCACTGAGGAGTGTACTTTGCCCAGGACGCTCTCAGAAGTGGGCCCCAATGAGAAGCAAAAATTTAGCAAACCTGGAGGGTCCAGTCCCCTGATTTCTCATCTTATTCTCATACTCACTTCTGCTAAATACAAAGCTATCTGATGTGTAGTTATACAACTTTATTCTAAAGTCAGAAGAAGAAGAAGAAGAAGAAGAAGAGGAGGAGTTTGGATTTGATATCCCGCCTTTCACTCCCTTTAAAGGTAAAGGTAAAGGTACCCCTGCCCGTATGGGCCAGTCTTGACAGACTCTAGGGTTGTGCGCTCATCTCACTCTATAGGCCGGGAGCCAGCGCTGTCCGAAGACACTTCCGGGTCACGTGGCCAGCGTGACATCGCTGCTCTGGCGAGCCAGAGCCGCACACGGAAACGCCGTTTACCTTCCCGCTAGTAAGCGGTCCCTATTTATCTACTTGCACCCGAGAGTGCTTTCGAACTGCTAGGTTGGCAGGCGTTGGGACTGAACAGCGGGAGCGCACCCCGCCGCGGGGATTCGAACTGCCGACCTTTCGATCGGCAAGCCCTAGGCACTGAGGCTTTAACCCACAGCGCCACCCGCGTCCCTTTAAGGAGTCTCAAAGCGGCTAACATTCTCCTTTCCCTTCCTCCCCCACAACAAACACTCTGTGAGGTGAGTGGGGCTGAGAGACTTCAAAGAAGTGTGATTGGCCCAAGGTCACCCAGCAGCTGCATGTGGAGGAGTGGAGACACGAACCCGGTTACCCAGATTACGTGACTACCGCTCTTAACCACTACACCACACTGGCTTTCAGTTGTAGCCAACAAAATCATCCAGTTAACACAAGGACTTCTGCTTGCCCAACAGAACTGCCTCTCTGTCTCCTCCCTATAAGTGCCATCCCAAATCTCTTCTGGGAGCGTTTATTTTTTTTAGTGGGGAAGTATAGCAGGAGAGAAGAGAGAAGAAAACATCCTTTGTGCAAGCAGAAGTCCATCACGGGAGATAACCCTCTAATTATTACAGTTTTGAACTACGGGGGGAAAGATTGGTTGGTACAACTTTTCAAAGAACATTTCGCCCAATTTAGAATCATCTAAAAGATTGTTGAAACAGTACTCTTCATACTGAGTGTTAAAAACAGTGACTGTAAAATTGTTCTCTCAATAATGGTTTTGGACTTGGGCTTTAATTCCACAGACTAATGTTTTACAAATGTGTGGAATGAAGCCCAGGTAGCTGCTTAAAGTACATCTCTAAGCTGTACATTCTTTACACAGTATAAGCAAAACTGAGAGATTTGTTTTGGGTCCCTTGGGGAACTCCTTCTCTGATATACTGGAGATCAGGATATTACTGCCAGGTCGGTCCCCAAAAATGAGAGAGATTAATTATATATTTCACTAGGCTATGATTTCAATCCTTCTGTGCTATGCTGTTCTCAATCAGACCACCAAGCCACGTCCCACAGGTCTCTTCCAAAGTTACCTTCATAGTGGAAGAACTGCCATAGTTCGATTTCTTTCCACATTAAGAAGGTAACACCAGAAGCCACAGGTCAGGAAATTGGTGCCATGCTTGGCGTGTGAGGGAACTACACTGATGCTATGTGCCTTGGACTTCTGAGATTACCTTTGCAATGTATGAAGCCACCATGCTGCAGTGCAGGAGCTGAAAACTAGGAACCGACAGGCAAGATACACTCTGCATGGCTGTTTGGACATGACTACCAGCCTCTCTTATACTCATTCCCCCTCAGTGGTGGTCTAAATGAGACCACAAAAGTGCCACAAAATGGAACCACTGCATTATTTGGTCAGAATTCCATTCCTGGCATTTTGCAGAAATGGAAGATTTTGCAGACTCTGTTCTGTGGCGCTTGGTACTTTTTACAAGCTAACCAGTTGTGCATATTGTAAACCCACTTCTACAATGGCCTTCTCACTCTGGGGCTAACTGTGTTTACCTATTGATGCTGGAAAGAAGCTTTACAGATGCCCTCTACTTACCCTTTCCCAGATTTCCCCCCCCCCTCCATGTATTTCAGAGTCCTGGAGAAAAATCTACCCTCAATATGTTCCAGTTTTCAGGAAAAACAATTACATTTCTGTCTGTCTCCCTCTTTACTCCCTTTGTTGTGTACACTCAAGCATACAATAGCATCTAAAACAGAAGCCCAGAGTAGGTATCATAAATGTGCTGCCTACTAAAGTTGTATATTTAGCCCTATATTTTTAAACACCACAAGAGTTATGGTAGCTCTAAAATTAGAGCCGTAATTAGAAGTGGCAAGCAAAGAAATGGGCATAAATCTATTCTTCAAAAACATTTGCCAGTTTCTTTCCTTTTGAACTTTCCTCCTAAAAGCCTTCGGTGCTAAATGAAAATTAGATGCTTTTACCATAGGCTGCTTCTCCCAAGCCCAAAGTGTATGGTGAAGCTGCAGTACAAGTTTGAGGGCCAGACAAATTTGGGGGAGGGAAATGCTTCCTGGCTTTTGCACCCCACTCCTTTGTTTTACTGATAAAATACCAATATGGACTTTTTCTTCTACTGTGCTTGTAAGTTGCTTAGGAATAATAAAACAAACTAGATTTGAGAATTGGCTAAACTAAGGGAAGCAGGGAAGAGGAAGACAGGAGGGTGGTACTGTTTTTTAGGGGGCAGCAAATATGGTGAGTTCAGTCCTTATGCTGAAATTCTTGCCTAAACACTTGTCCAGGCACAGCCTTTTGTGTGTCAAGGTCCCCAGGGCCACCCCAATAACTCACACATCACACCAAAATTTTTGTTTAAGGTTTTTGGCATAATTTTGGCCACAACTTTATTAAAATACAAACAAGTGAGTGGTTGCTTAGGCATTGGTTGTGACTATCTGCCCCCATCGTGGGGGACAGACTGACATTCCGCACGCCTGCGAAAGTCAGAAAAGAGGAATACACTTGGGGGTAGCGACGGAGCAGGGAACCTGCCCTCAGCCCACCCCAAATGCAGCCAGGAGCTCTTGCAGTGGTCCGAGCCCCCTTGAAAGGGTGGACAAGCAATAGTTAGCCCCCAATTCCTTTAACAGAATCCCTTGCAGCAGCAGCATTAGAGGGGCAAGCACAGCCAATCCATGCCCCTCAACCAACCAAACCATAAACCAATGCCTAACCGCAACCTTACAAGTTGTGACAATTTGCTATGCAGTAGGCAAAAACCAAATGGCCCTAGCCAATCAGCCAGATGGACAAAATTCCTACCGGGCCCCTGCCCCAAGAGCAGACAACCCCATGATAGGCATAGCAAGGTCAAAGCGAACAACCCTAATTCTAGGGGGGGGGGGACGGGCAATCCAATGCACGGGCGAAAAGAGGAAGCCCTAGCCTCATGCAAGGAGTTTTAGCATTTCTGGCTGTCAATCAAATGGCAACATTAACTTCTTCCCAACAACAAGGGAAGCCCAATCGCATCAGTGGCCAACAGTCAATTAGCCCGCCCCCATCTTTGGAGTGTCCTGGCCGCCCCCACCGCAACACGTGCTCTCCATGAAGGAGAACATGCTAAGTGCAGGAGACTGCTGCTGCTGTTCTTGTTGTTTATTAATGTCCCCGGCACCACCACACAGACAAATATTTATCTCAAGGCAATGTAAAAATATAATAAAAATTTTAAAAGCTACAAACAGTACCAAAAATAATAGGAGACGAGTTTAAAGCCTAAACAAGATGGATGCCTATGGCAAAGACCAATCCATTTAGCTGGGAAAGTTTGTCAGAAAATGTTCTCAATTATTTCCAGAAAGAACAAACAGTGGACACCTCCTGTATCTCATCAGAAATGTTGTTACACAGAATGGTCTGAACAAACACAAACCCCTGTGTTGTAAAATGTAACAATCTACAAAAAATGCAAACGCAACAAGCTGGCTAATAACTGTTAGTGAATATATAATCGGTTATGATGTCATTCAAAATATACGAATAAGCCACTTCAAAATGATGCATATATCATACAACACATCTCAAAAAATATACAAGTACGGTAACTACAAGTTGTTATATGTATCAAACAAAGAATCAAAGAAATCATTGAATAGTGAGGAAGCCGTCTCTCAGAGGAAGACATCTCACAAAAGTTTCAAAGGAAGATGTCTCTCCGAAGTTTCAGAAGGACAGTATATCTGGAATAGTTCAACTGTTTCGGAATAAAGTCTTCATCAGCAAATAATTATCAATGAAATATTCAATCTAGTGGGGATCATGCTAGTGGATAAGTGCTCACTGGATAGTGTAGCTGCTCATATTTTGAATGACATCATAACCGATTACAGTGGTATCTTGGGTTAAGTATATAATACGTTCCAGAGGTCCGTACTCAACCTGAAACTGTTCTTAACCTGAAGCACCACTTTAGCTAATGGGGCCTCCCGCTGCCGCCGCGCCACCAGAGCCCGATTTCTGTTCTCTTCCTGAAGCAAAGTTCTTAACCTGGAGCACTATTTCTGGATTAGCAGTCTGTAACCTGAAGTGTATGTAACCTGAAGCGTATGTAACCTGAGGTACCACTTTATATATTTACTAACAGTTATTAGCCATCGTGTTGCGTTTGCATTTTTGTAGATTGTTCCACAGAATGGGGCAGCCACATTGAAATGCTGTGGAGTGGGCTTCTGACGTTTTAGAGGTTTCAGTGAGAAACTCTTATGCAGAATTCAGTGATCTACTGTGTATATAACGGATAAGACAGTCTCTCGGGTAACGGGGACCTGAGCAGTATAGGACATTATATGTTAATATCAAAACTTGGGCAGCGAGCAGATTGGCAGTCAGTGGAAATCCCAAACATGACTGTCCCAAACATAACATATTTGTATTATTATATTCCTATTAGGACTGAAGCATTGTAATATTCAGTTATTTAATAAAACTTAATATGCCTTTAAAATTGATTATGGAGGATGTACCCACCATCCAAGTTTGACTTTATTGCAATGAGACAAATATTTATTTCTTTAAACTTCCCCTTTCTAAGAACTTAGAAGTGGGCAATAATGCAGCAACAAAATAACCACTGAAATCAGAATAAAGCACAAACATCAGATCTTAGCCACAAGCATGGAAAGCCAATCCAAAGAAAACCTGAACCAAGACTTCTAAAAGATTCTCTAGAAAACAAATTTTTATGATTGCAACTAAATGGCCAGGAAAATGTCTCACAGGCATTGATCTTAGGTTGGAAGCAGATGTTATGGTAAATATGGAACAGCCCCTGAAAACAATACTTCTCATAAACGTACAGAGGAGACCCAGTCTGGACACTAGATTCCAGGGACTTTCCCCATATAAAGCATGCAATCTTACTATAGCCTGCCAGCCCAACCCACATAGTATCATAGAATTGTAGAGTTGGAAGGAACCATGAGGGTCATCTAGTCCATCCCCCAGCAATTCAGGAATTCTTTTGCCCAATGTGTGGCTCAAACACATGACCCTGAGAGTCTCATGCTCTACCGACTGCACAGGCGAAGCCAGTGCAGTGCCTGCGGCTGCTACAGCACCCATGAAAGCTTTCATTGACAACTGTTGTAAACAAAAATTGCCCTTTTCCCTAATGGAGTATCCAAGAGCCTATATAGAGTCCTTACATAGGTTCCCTATTGGTAGGAGAAGATAACAGAGGCCAACCAGAGAATATTGAGAAGCAAAGCAGCTAGTAAGCTTGATCTTTATTGTTCTGTTGCAACAGGATGCTCCCCTCACCCTCACCAGGAGAGAGGAGGAACCCAGAAAAATGGCACACAAGGCCTTATAAAGACACTTGAAATTGCTACCCTGTAGATCAAGACCACCCCCAGAAACATCATGTATACATCACAGAAGGGGTGTAACCTAAGACCACCCCCAGATACACCATACCTACATCACAGAAAAGGCGAGTCTAAAACAGAAATTTGAATGTTGTTTTTCTCCTGTCATTGTTTATCTCCTGTCTGGCAGGTTACTTGATTGGATTTTCTGGGGAGCCTGGCTAGTCTTTTGTAATGATAAATACTTAGTTTGTGGGCCAACTCACAGGCTCACACCCTATTCATATCTTAAATGTGCCCTTAAGTCAGGATTTGTGAGGAAAGAGACAATGGGAGATTTCCCACTTTGACCTTGCAGAGAAAACATTTGCTCAGTTTAGGAATCAAAATGGTTCCAGGTCGGTCTTCCTGTGCTGATCTATGTATGTGCTTGGTTGGTACACTTATGAACATTACCATATATCTAAGACCTCAAAATTCCTATCACACAACCTCAGGCAGGACCCAGCCTCCCACTCTGAGTTTATTTATTTTTTTAAGCCTCTAGCTCTCCTGGAAAGAAAGTTATGAAACAAAATGTGCAAGTACTATTCTAGGCAAAATGAGACAGCCTGGCTGCACTGACCTGGCAATGCTTTTAACCAGTGAGTCAAGTCATAGTTGCCATTGATGGGTGAATTGTTTGGACACCCGGCAACAGGAACCCTGGGTCCTAAAGAGCTGCTGTTTCCTTCTCTTCTTTAGTGCACTTTTCCTGGTAGTCTTCGGAATCGCTGCAGTTTGCCTTTCCTTGTTCCCTAGCAACCAGGTTGTTTCTTTCCTGTGGTTGGTTTGTCTGAGAGCAGGAAGTCCCTGGAAGTTATTTTCTGCAAATACTAAGTGTGGGTGGATATTAAAGTATGTCCCCTTCCTCCAAATGGAGAATGTGAAAAAATTGCAAAGAGGCTTAGGCCTACTATTCAGGAACTGGAGATCAGACACCCATTAAAAAGTAACTGTATGGTTAACTTACTTACTTCCAAGTACATATGTATACAGGTGTACTGTAACAGGCTTACCCAGGTAAGTGGGTACAGGATGGGAGTGTAGGTTTTGGTTTAGTTGATATTGGGAGTGTTATGTACTAAGCTTGGATCCTAGAACAATAGGTCTAGAATGCAACAACTGATTGGCCTGCAGGAAAAGACCAATCAGGCTCCAGGAGGGAAGCAGAATCAGCCAATCAGACAGGACTCGTTGTGTAAATAATGTATATAAAAGCCTGAGGTTTGGGGGGCAATTCAGTCACTGTTTTCCAAGCTGCAATAAAGAGCATGAAATCACTGCAGGACTCCAAGTATATTTCAGGGGCGAAACAGGCTTCTAGTGCCTTTACTGCTGGCTCACTCCTGACATCTACCTTCTACACTTTCAGGAAATCTGGAGATATTACTGGTATTTAAAGAATGACAGAAAGGACACTCACAGACACCCCTCAGCCACAAAGTCAGCTAAGTGCAAACAAAGCCCTGTACTCAAAATTTCACAGAAATTTTCTTTTCCCTTTAATAATTTTTGAATGCAACTTCTTCTCATTAATTGATAGAGAATGGCTAAAAAAAATGCAGGAGAAAATTTTGGCACAGCACTAATCAAACTTGGACAAATATTAGCTAACCATTCATGTCTGGTTCCATGATGGAATAATGAAAAAAACATACAACATAGGCAGCTGAGTACAGCAATGCCATAAAGATACTTTTCCTGCTCAAAAATATGACAAAGGCAGACACCATTTTAGCATCTAAATATTTTAAAACTTTGGAGACTCAAATGCTATGCATAACAGACATCTCCCAGGGGAATATCTACTATTTCTTCCATGTATACCTTGCTTTCAAATGGCAGCAGGACTGAGATAAAGATTTGTTAACCACAAATCCTGTGCTTCTCTTAAAACAAAATGCAAATCAGGCAATTCTATAAAGCTTTCATAATATGCAAAAGAGCCATAATCCACTAAGATGCATAGCAGAAGTAAACATTTATTCAAACATCACATAAACTACTAGTGAATACAATGTAAATCCCCAAAGATTTGACTTAATATACCTTTGCTCTTATTAGCACTTATGGAGAGCACAGGAAAGCAAAAGAACAGGGCTCCTATATTGCTTTTCTAAAATTACTTATTCCCAATTACAGCACACTGGCATTTTGTGCTCCAGGAATTATTTGGAGAAATCAGCACCCAGCAAGGGAGCAATGATAGCTTAGAAAGGATGAGCAAGAAAAAGAATAAATATTTAAATATAATGTAGTTCCGTTTTCACATAGAATTATCTAAAGTACTATGGTCTAACTGGATTGGCTATTCGGCTGTAAGACATGTTCCATTTTGTGGGGCCATATGCTTAATGCGATGCTTCAGAGATTTACCAACCCCCTGCAATTATTAAATAATATTAATTACTGTTTCAGTTTTTTATCTTCCTTTTAAAGCATGCATTTCAATTATATTTGAAAGACAGTCTCATCTGTAACTATAGGTAACCCCCCCCCCAATTTGCATGGGGGGTTGAGTTCCGGGTGATTGCAAAGACTGCCCCACCTTGTTCTGTCCCCCTGCCCCCATTCTGCTCTCTTCCGGGTCCAAAAGGACCCACACGTCGACAGTCGCACATCAATTGGATGTGACTAAAATGGTTGCTGCCTGTACAGTACTCACCCAGCAGACAGATCACCATGGCCGGACCTTCTATGCAGAACTGGGGACTTCTCCAGACAACCTCTTCAGTGAGCATTCATCCTGATTTGCTTCCACAAATCTTACTTGACCAGTCTTTCTTGAGCACCCATTATGACTTGTTTGCAGGGAGATTATACAACAATGAACATTCATCCCAATTTGTTTCCCAGAGGTTATTCATCTTCCTGTTGCTCAATAATTTATCCCAAACTTTTGAGTGCACTTCTCCATCACTTTGCTAGCCACAGTCTGGGATGTGGGTGGCGCTGTGGCCTCTTGGGCTTGCCGATCAGAAGGTCAGCGGTTTGAATCCCTGCGACAGGGTGAGCTCCTGTTGCTCTGTCCCAGCTCCTGCCAACCTAGCAGTTCAAAAGCATGCCAGTGCAAGTAGATAAATAGGTACCACTGCGGCAGTAAGGGTAAACAGCGTTTCCGTGCACTCTGGTTTCCATCACTGTGTTCCGTTGCGCCAGAAGCGGTTTAGTCATTCTTATGATCTAGAAAGCTGTCTGTGGACAAACGCCAGCTCGTTTGGCCTGAAAGCGAGATGGGTGCCACAACTCCCTAGCCACCTTTGACTGGACTTAACCGTCCACAGGTCCTTTACCTTTACCTTTTTTTGTTAGCCACAGAAAGTCTGATGATTTTTAAGTGGATTTGTCGCACCAGAGTGACAAAGTGCTTCAATCCACTTTAACTGTGCAAACCTAAATGTCTGGTACACAACACAACCACTGTCTGGAATAAGGTCTTGTCACTCTTCAGTCTGCCTCTTGAGCTGCCTCAGCTGGCCATTGACACAAGAGAGAGAGATGTTTTAGAACCCACCTTGTTCCTTTAATTGTAAATTGTTTAAACTGATTTTCATGGTGTGTTTTTACGTTTTTGCAACCCTCCTTGGGATCTTATGGTGAAGAGTAAGAAACCACCTAAACAGTAACAACAATCTGAGCAGTCTGTTGGGACTCATTTAAACCTTGTCTCAATGTGGGTATCTGGGCTCCTCCACACTTTTGCTTGGCTTGACCCATATTTTGATTGTGCCGTGTACGAACTAATTCCCATGGGTCCAAGAGCTTTTCTTGTTATTCTGTGGCTGTGCATCACAAAAATCTGATCTTACCTGTCAGATGCTGGTGGTGGTTGCTTGTGAGTAACCAGGCAGGACTCTGACCTGTCTTTTACAGGTTTTTTTGTGCAAACTATTTACAGTGCAGAACTAAAAAGTTCATGTCCATCTTAGTCACTTGCAGAATCCGGGAGTGGCCCCTTCCGGCTTCTCCCCCAACATAAGAACTTTGGCACCCCAAGCCTCCTCCTCCCCTCCTTTCGTTTCACCCCTCTGTGCAAGCTGGGCGACGGAAGTGGCGTGCATCCCTCCTGGCCAGCCTGGCCAGGTGAGGCGCTGGGGCTCTCCACAGCATCCTCAAGCCCTTTCCTCACTTGGCTGGCCCCTTCTCTCTCTTCTCCACTGGAGATGTGAGAGCCAGTGTGGTGTAGTGGTTAAGAGCAGTAGATTCGTAATCTTGTGAACCGGGTTCGTGTCTCTGCTCCTCCACATGCAGCTGCTGGGTGACCTTGGGCTAGTCACACTTCTCTGAAGACTCTCAGCCCCACTCACCTCACAGAGTGTTTGTTGTGGGGGAGGAAGGGAAAGGAGAATGTTAGCCGCTTTGAGACTCCTTCGGGTAGTGATAAAGCGGGATATCAAATCCAAACTCTTCTTCTTCTTCTTCCCCACCACTGGAAGAGGAACTGCTCCTCAGGATTTTCGGAGGCTCCCTGTATCCCAATGCCCCCCCCCCCGCCTCCCTCCCCTGTTCTGATGGCAGTCCCCTGACATTACCCAATGAATTGGATCTTATCAGAAGTGCAGAAAATCTGGGAAGAAATTTTGCTTAGCCAGTTTTCAATTCAGTGGGGCAAGATCAGAATTTTGCAAGGCACAGCTGTGGAAAAGCTCTTGGACTCGGCGGAATTAATTGGTACACAATACAATCTAAATACGGGTTAAGCGGAAGTGTGGATGAGCCCTCTCTTTCAGCTGTTGTCTGAAGAGTCTGTATTGAACTAAACTATCCAGAAATCTAGTCATAAATTATGAGTCTTCTCTAAGATAAATTGGCGGCAATAAAGCGCCAAAGGCCTTTCTTGTGGTCTTTGCTACCAGTTAAACTCTGAGAAGGAGGTGAAGCCCCAAAGAATCCTGGAAATTGTAGTATGACACTGTTGTCCTGTCACAGAGTCCTGTCCTCTGAGAGAAGATGGCAAAAGGGTTACAAGAGGAAAGATAAGGAGCCGACACAAAAAACTGGAAAGGGAGTTGGATGAATGTTGTATAAGCTGTCTGCTGATAGTGAGAGAACCAGCTAGGGGTAAGTTCTGCTGAAGGACTGGGAAGAAGTTACTTCAAGGGCTAACGAGAACTGTAGAGATGATTTTGGGGGCACAGGCTGTGAAGATGTAAAGGAAACAGTTTTCACCTTCAGTTTTGCCGTTACCCTCATCTGTTTCTTTTTAAGGTTTTGCTTTTGGGGATTTTTTTTGTCACTGCAAAGAATAAGTGTAGCTTCACGTTAAAATAAACAATGGCAATCGAGAGGTATTTGTTTAGCTTTTTCTTTACTGTTTATTTAGTGGGAAACCTATCTCTGACATCACATCTCACATCACACTTCTAATATTAATCTTATACCTTAAAAGCAATGTAATCTTCTTTTCAAAACAAAACAAAAACACAGAAATTAGAACAGATAAACCATCCATTTCCCTAAACAAAGAACTATCGTCATATTTCTGGCATTACAGTTCTAATACTCATTTTACACCTTAAAATCAAAAAGATTAGTCACAGGCTTAAAAGCAATGTAATCTTTTAAAGAGAGAGAGAGAGAGAAATTAGAAAAGATTAATAATCTATATCCCTAAACAAAGAACCAGGAAATAATAATGAAATACTACAGCAATGCATGAAGGGATAGACAGAAATAAGATCTTCTCCATGCCATGGCAACATAACTAGTCAGTAACCAGGGGTGGAGCAACAACAATCACATTGTAGAAGGTCCTAGGTTCAGCCACCAAGTATGGCTGGGAACAAATTCTGTCTCAGATGCTGCAGAGCGATGGCCTGTCTCTGTATACAGTACTGCTCTAGATGAACCAATAGTCCGACTCAGTATAAACTTAACTGTTTTTCAGCAGTTTCCACCATAGAGGCACAGGCTGATCTTATTTATTGCTATGCTTCAGTATTCCCCAGCTATAAAATGGAACCAGCGTCCTCCAGATTATGCACATGCATATTTCCTTAACAACATAATGCATGTGTGTGCATATTACACGTAATTGACTTGCTGTGCAGCCTGCGGCTTAACTTGTTGCACTTGTCATCTGCTTGCACCTGTGTTGATTCCTGCTTTCTGTTTGTAGTACAGTTTGAGTCTGAATTTCCTTAGCCTGACATTGTTCGCTGGGCCACGCTGCCGGACTCTGTACCTAGTCTCATCCATTCATGCCTAGAAATGTCTCTGTTTTCAGTTGTGATATGTTGGAGAATATGAAATAAATTGACAGTAGATAGGAAAGGGCTGAGGACATAAAAACACTTCTAAGAGCTGCTGCATTGTTTCTGACTTTCAGCATAATCCATGACTCAGAAGTAAAATTACGTGTTCGACAGAGCTATTCCCAGAAAAGCTTGTTTAGGATAGCAGCCTTTGTTATCCAATAAAATATTGGAAACAGCATATATATAGCTTTCAAAGCAGAGAATAATGAATAGTTTTAAAGATGTGAGTGGGAGTAAAAATATTATTTACTCTCTTTGTATCCAAATTAATGTAAGGTTTTCATGTGGTAAAATAGCACTTTGTAACATGCCGCCATAGAAATCTCAAGAGGAGTCAAACTGACCTGAGACCAGTTATCCTTGTCGCCACAGTTGTGGGTGAATGAGCTTTTACATTTGAGTCACAATATCCTAAGAAATGCACAAAGAGGAGAGCGGAATTTTAAAAATAACTCTTCAAAACGCTAACAGTCCTAATACACTGGTATCAAAGCTATGGAAAAGAATGTAGGTCCTTTCCAAAGGACTACAATCTATTCAAAGAAGGAGCCAAGGCATTGTGTGAAATCGGCGCCGTGATGTATGGTCCTGACCAAGAGGAGGAAAGTCCACTGACAAAATGAATGACTGCGGCGACATTCACACTCAACCTTAAAAAGCCTCTTATGAGTACAGTGTCATTGATCTTTCTCAGCCCCACTGTAATGTGGGTCACTGGCTACTCCTTATAGATATATATTTGTATGGAGGCGCTTTATGTTTAACAGCGCTGTTATTAGTAACACAGAAAAAAGTAACATAAAGAATAGTGTCTTGCCTGAACTGAGAACTCAGGGGGGCAGAATAACTCTAAATAATATTTTTCCGTTCTACTGTTCCATTCCTGTGAGTCACTGCCCTGGTAAATAAGCATTTAGGATTGGATGAAGGAACCAATCAGCACTTAAGAGGACATTTCTCAGAGCCCTTGCTCTAGGACAGAGGCAAGGCAGGCTTGCTTTGAATTTTTACCAGAACTCCCAGATTCACTAGCAGGAGCCAAGTGCAAAATATTATTGCTCTTGTTTATTGTATTTCATTTCATTTATATATTGCCTTTCCTCCTGAAGTCTGGGGAGGTGCACAACATAAAAAAAATGCAAATGATAAGTCTTGTAATGTTTAGATGTTTTATTTAACAAAAAACAAAAACAAAAACAGAACAACAAAGCAGTGAAACAGAACTTTGGAATCCCAGAGCCAATTTGTGGCCAAAATGCTCAAGCAGACAAGTAAGTTTTAAATTGGCATCTAAATAATAACTGGGGAGAAGAACCTTACCTCCCTGTAAGTCCCTCAGTTGGGGTGCTGCCACTGAGAAAGCACTGTACCAGACCCTCACACACCTACACACAGCCTTGCTGATCGGCAACAATCACATGACTCTATTACAATCAATAAAAGAGAATTACAAATTACAGTGGTACCTCTTGTTACGTACTTAATTCGTTCCAGAGGTCTGTTCTTAACCTGAAACTGTTCTTAACCTGAAGCACCACTTTAGCTAATGGGGCCTCCTGCTGCTGCCGCGCTGCTGGAGCACAATTTCTGTTCTCATCCTGAAGCAAAGTTCCTAACCCGAGGTAGTATTTCTGGGTTAGCGGAGTCTGTAACCTGAAGCATATGTAACCTGAAACGTATGTAACCCGAGGTACCACTGTATATTTGATAGCGAGAGACTGCAGAGTCTGCAAGGGGATTCTCTATTTTTTATTTGGTCTTTGAGGCTTCTTAAATTTCCCCTTATGTGATTTAATGGACAAAGTAACTCTATTACATTAGACAGTTTTTCCCTAAGAGGATTCTGGAGCAAAAACTGCGGGTGTGGGAGAAGAGGATTTGCTGGGGGTGTACATTAGAAGCGATGTAGACAAATGCAAGCTTGGAACCATTTCTCCCCATTGCCTTTATGTGCAACATATCTCAAAAGAGATGTGCTGTCCTTCGCTGGATGTTAAGTACCCAAGAACTCTTATCCTACGATTTGCAACAATAGTGGTACTTGACACTGCCTAGCAATATTGGATTAATTGTCACAACCCATAGGGTTTTTTTTTAAAGCATTACGGTTTGGTGGGGAAAGGGTGTTTTATACATAATACAGCTTGCGCAGAGCTACCAGCGCCACAATGAGAATCATTTACAGTATATAAGGTAGAAATTATACCATTGTTAAACTGTCATTCAAAGACCCTATTATATATGAATAGCACATCACATCCATATTAAAACAGCCTTTTCTGTCAATCAGAGATGCAGTTCTGTACAGATCCAGCATCTGATTCGATTATTAAATTGGCAGAGGCTATAAAACATTGTTCTGATGTGGTATCAATCTGATCCAAGTTGCTGCCAAAGCCAGAATAACAAGAGAGCTTCCCCCACCCCTCACTATAGCTCCAACCATTTGTCTTAATCATGCATCAATTACTTGCAATTAGAAACATACTTTTGCATTAGCGAAGGTTATAAATAGACTAGTAGAACACCTGTAGGGTTACAGACATATGGCATGTAATGGAGGGAGAAGAGAATCCTTATGTTGCCAGCACACCCTGGCCCATCTCCTTTCGAGTGACAGAAATGGTCAGTTCTGGGGCAGAGTGCCATAGACAGGGATGATACGAGTTGGGAGGGAAGAGGAAAGGAATGTCTGCAACACCATAAGTACACTGTTCCATGTGTCAGTCAGACAGACAGACAGACAGACAGAGACCAAAGCTCAATCTGTCTACCTAGAAAGAGCCAGGGTGGTGTAGTGGTTAAGAGCGGTGGACTTGTAATCTGGTGAACCGGGTTCGCGTCTCCGCTCCTCCACATGCAGTTGCGGGGTGACTTTGGACTAGTCACACTTCTCTGAAGTCTCTCAGACTCACTCACCTCACAGTGTTTGTTGTGGGGAAGGAAGGGAAAGGAGATTGTTAGCCACTTTGAGACACTCCTTCGGGTAGTGATAAAGCGGGATATCAAATCCAAACTCCTCCTCCTCTTCTTCTTCTTCTTCTTCTTCTGTGTCACAAAGACACAGAAACCCCAATGCATACATCAGTGCTACATGGCTACCACCAAGTAACATTCCCCAGTTGGGGGACTCTACATTTCAGTGACTACAGATAGAAATGGTAATTATTGAATTGCTCTTGGTTAATTCCAGTACCAGTGTCACACATTCCTGCTGCAGCAACAATGTACTGAGGAGACGTGACCTTTTGAATCACCTCTAGCTGGGAGGGCCCAGTCCGCACTTGCCAAGATGCACACACCCCCTAGGCAGCCGAGTCCTCCAAGACTCAAACACAGACCCTTTTAGGCTAGGCCTTGTCCCCCGGTTGGTTACAATTTATTGGGTGGAGACGAATGGGGGAGAGGAGGAGTTGTATCCTTCATTGTACTCTCTGTGGATGTTTTTGAGGAGGTACGGAGGGACATGTTTCTCAATGTACACCTGCACAGCTGAGCTTAACTTTAAGAGCTTTCCCTTGCATATTTTCACAGGGTGAGGACTGAGGAGACAGAACATTGGTGATCAAGAAGGAATGTGATTGTGGTGGTAGCTACATGCACTCGGCAGCCATTTCTGGTGGTGCAGCCTCTTCTTTCACTTTGGGCAAACTGAGAGTGTGATCCCTTCATTAGCTTGCATAGGGGGAAAGAAGAGCCTCATATACCCTCCCACCGCCATCAAGGACCCTTGGGGCAATAGATTCCTTGCTGGGGGGGGTGAGATTGTCCTGTCTCAGCTATGTCTAGAGATGCTGATCCTTTTGTCTGCTAACCCACACACGTGGGTCTATAGAGGGATAAAATACAGTTAATTATATTCCCTCACCTACCTAATAAAACCCATCACTTATAAGGCTCCTCCTGCTGACCTGTTTATTGAACATTCATCCTGCTTTGCTGGAAGAAAGCTTACACAGAGACTATATTAAATCTGGTCTTTACTGAACATTCGTTCTGATTTGTTTGCAGGGATGTTATATGGCAATGAGCATTCATTCCGATTTACTTGGGGGGTGTTTATGTGTCTTCTCGTTAATCATTCATTCATCCCACCATTTCCAGTACGTTTCCCTGTCAATTTCCTAACTACAAAAGGTCTGGTTTTTGGTTTGGTTTTAAGTGGATTTGTTGTGCTAACTAAGGCAACAGAACACTTTAATGGCACAAGCGTACATTTCTTCTATGCGTTTGAATCCCTCACACATAGTGTGGAGGTAACCTCGACAAAGGAGGTCCACCACTGTATTCCATGCTGTGTTTTGCCGCCGCCGCCCCCCCCCCCCAAAGTGGCAATACCAAATACAGCAATTCTTCCCAGACAAAAAGGGCTTCAGTATAGATTGCATGAGGGTGTTATTTTACTGTGTTCATTTTGGGTGCATTCAGACATGGGGAATATTGTGTTAGTTTTGCTGATAATCACATATGACTTTTGTCTTGTTTGCTAATGTTCCTTTCATACTGCAGTACCTGCTGTGTTAGGGAACTGTGGCTTTTTGACCAATATACCAGCCTGTTGCACTGAATTTCATTCACATCAGTGGGTGTGGCATGACACAACTGCTACTGGACAACGTTGTTACTCCCAACCTCTTTCCATGCATGGATGTTCCCCCATGAAAATAACAGGAAATAACTAAATGCTGGTACCCCACCCCAAATTTTGTCACTTTTGCAGCCAACTTAACCTGGAAAACAGCAAGAGTAAACAGATTTTTCCAATAAAATGGAAATGAGTGCTAAACTTGTTCTATATTCCATTAGTTTTCTGGAAGTGGCTTTTACCTTGTGGGGAAGCTCAAATACTATGTGGAAATCAAAAGCAAGGAAATACCAGGGAAATGGAATAAACTGTCATGTGAATGTAGCCTTCATTTTTATATGTTGTATTCCACATTTTTTTAAGTGCAGCATATAAATTCATAAATAAGAAAATACGTTTTAAGCAAAGAACAAAGTAACTTATCAACTTTGACTTATCATTTCTTAAAAGAAAAGAAAGATGAAAACTTGAATGGCTGATCACAGAGCTATAGCACAAGGGAAAACTACTGCTTTCCTTTGCGGGCAAGGGAGGAGAGAATTATCTATTTAAAAAACCCCCAGAATTGAAATTAGCCTAAATTAAAAGATAAGACTCATATGAGCCCGACTTTGATCAAAACAGTGCAAGTAGCACACCTTTTGTACAACAAGGGAGTCCACAGAAAATGTACTAAACTTACAAAAGCCATTGAAGAAGGTTTCATGGGGCCTTGACAGATCACATGCTGATAGCACTACCGCTGGAGTCTCAGTGGAAATCTGGTTTGGTATAATTAACAAAAGGACTCGAACTACACAAAGACAAGAGTAATTTTTTAAAATAATAATAAAGCAGAGAGGCTACAGAGCTTTTCCATTAACTAAAATGACTGATCATGAATGTAAAGTTTAGCTCATAAAAGAGAAGTAGGGGGAAAGCTGAGCTGCATGATACATTTATATGATACTTTTGTTAACCGCAGGTGGCAAATTACCATGAACTTCCCATACAGTGTAATCTCTATGCATATCTTGATTTCAATGGGTCTTCTTCCCTGACTTTCTGAATCCAGCCCCCATATGATTTCAGGTGCCGGAGAGGAAATGATGCGGAGGCTGTGAACTCCCAAGTATTTTCTTCAGTTCCACCTCTTCAAACCTAAACCTAAACCCATGTAAGTTTCAGCAGGAGAAATCCTCTCATCCCAAATAAGAATGAAGGAAAACACAAGCAGGATTTATAACTGTGTGTTGCACAATGGAGGGTTGCTTATCAGGATTCCATCTGCTCCATTCCATTCCCCTCCGCATGGTTTTCAGTTTCTACACCACCCTGGGAGGAGGAATCATTGAGTATCCCATAACCACTGAGCATGCTCAGTTCTCATTGGGCTGTCTGTGGGGTCACAACTTGCAACAACAAAAGTTTGTCCCACCATATAACCTGGCTGGCCTCATCTGCGGGTATGTTCACATTACCCCTTGCTCTGCATGCAGAGCACCCCCACTGCTAATTTTTGAAGCTGCATTCACACGTTAGCCAAAATCTGTATTGACCCTGTCATTTCCTGCCAAATACTGTTGTTTGATGCAATTCTTCTCAAGCCAGCTTCAATCTGATTAGAAAACTGGATGAAAACTTCTCTGATGTGAACATCTCTATGCAAACATGGCTTGAAAAGCAGTGTGTGGGTGTGGGGGGGGGGGAATACGTTTCAGGCCACTAATGTGAACACAGCCTAATTGGAAGGTTATGATCACACTCCTGCTTTCTGTTTTTCCAATGCTGGGTTTTCAATCCATGTTCATAGGACATTATCTAAAATGCATATGTATCCCGTACTTTGTTATAAGACACGACTGCTTGATACGTTGTGAACACCTTTCCTCAGGGTAAAGATATCCCCAAGAAGAATACACCCTCAAAAGCCACAGAGTTTCAGAGGCGGGTCACCAAAGAAGCTTTTGGACTCAATTTGAACATGTTCCACTACTGACAGATTTGGTTTGTTGCATTTTGTGTGGTGGGTATGCTGCTTTATCCATGCAAGCATGATGCCCACCCCCAATTTACTTTCTTTTACTTTTCCCAAGCACCTCTGAAATTCGGAGATCATTAACGCCACACAATGTAACAGCGCCTTCCGAAGTATTTCCTAACCTTTAGGCACACACGTAATCCCCATTAGCTTTAATGTGAATCGTCTGTGTGTGTATCAAGAGGCAAACAGGCCAATTAGAGGCAGTACAACACATATATTAATCTTCAGGGTCATACTCAAGGCCATGTAGTCCAAAAATTGTTTATGAAAATGAGTTACTGTTCAGGCACACTTGCCATTTGGGCACCAGGAATAGGTCTGGCAATTGTTAAAACTGTGCAAGTGAACTGTGATCACTGCATTTATGTTTGTATTAATGTGGCTACTCATCCAGGACCTGAGGCAGCCTGCCTCTGCATACCAGGTGGTAGGGAACAACAGTGGGAGAGGGCTATTGCCAATCCTGGCCCCACTGCACTGGCTACCAGTTAGTTTCCAGGCCCAATTCAAAGGGTTTGTTTTGTCCTGTAAAGTCTTATGCAGCTCAGGACCCCAGTACCTCACAAACCACCTCTCCTCTTATGAACCAACCCAGAGCTTGTGATCATCATCTGAGGCCCTTCTTCATGTGCCCCCTCCACAAGAGGTCCAGAAGGTAGCAACATGTGGTCTGACTTTATCGACTGCATCCGTCTAAAAGAGCATAAAAGGTCTCCGCCACCAGTCTGTATGAAATTGTGGATTATGTGACTTTCATTTTCCTCTTTCTCAGCATTTCCTCATTGTTTGCCTGGTTGTTTCTGCCATCCTTTCAACATACCTGGAAAGACATAACAAAGAGAAACAAGGCGAGCCTCTTATAGTTGGAGAATTGATTGTGGTTTGCTTTACCTTCTCATTCTTGCCAGATGTTCTGTCTTTGTTTCTCCTTGGGCTTTTTATTTTCCTTTCCCCCTGTTTAATGTCATGGTTTCTTTACTTTGTATTTGATATTGCTGTGCCAAAATTCTTAATAAAAATATTGCAGGGGGGGCATGAAGAAAAAGAAAATAGCTGTGAATTAGCAAGATCTGAATGTGATAGGTAGTAAGCATGGTTTTGCATCTTATTCAGATGTTAGGATGGAAGAAGTTGAGTCATGCAAAATAACATATCCCATACACACACCTTCTTTTCTTTTCTTCTTCTACAAATGAATGTGTTGCACCAAATTCAACAGCTAGACTTTTTTAGGGTGGAAAAGGTAGAACTGTTTAATAAAACCTAATTTTACTCTTTGAGGTAACCACCAAACAAAATGATTTAACCAAGTTCCTAAGGCAAAAGAATGGAGCAGAAGTGATTGGCTGGCTGTTGTTTTCTGGCTGAGCTTTTGTGCCTTCAGCTACCCTACAGAACACCACAATTCCAAGATACAGCTTTTACCCCTACTAGGGTCATTTAATGGGGAAACAAGTAGAAAGTACAGTAACCAGTGAGAGTGGATGCTTATGAAATAACAACATGCAGGGCATACAACTACATCAAACCTCAGTGCAGAGTTTGGGGCACAGCTTGTTGGGGGAAACACTCCTGTCATAGGCTACCCACCAAACAGCTCACACAAACAGTACAAACATTTCATATTTACTTGCAAAACCTGGCAATACTGTTACATTAACACATTAACATTTCCCTCTTGCAACAGTGCCCACACA
The DNA here is from genome assembly GCF_965153285.1 of Podarcis tiliguerta. NCBI lineage: Eukaryota > Metazoa > Chordata > Lepidosauria > Squamata > Lacertidae > Podarcis > Podarcis tiliguerta. The sequence continues at coordinate 30,466,382 of NC_139540.1, forward strand.
ACAAACTGTGTGTGTGTGTGTGTGTGTGACAGAGAGTATCCTTAGATTTGTTTTAAATGACAGGGATAAATAATACATGCAAATTCATAGAATCATAGAATTGTAGAGTTGGAAGTAACCACAAGGGTCATCTAGTCCAACCCCCTGCAATGCAGGAATCTTTTGCCCAACATGGGGCTCAAACCCACAACCCAGAGATCAAGAGTCTCATGCTCTACCAACTCAGCTAAATTGTGCATTTTTAAATGGGCTACAGATTTTTAAAAGAAAATAAAAAAACCAAGGTATTAAAAAGTTGAACAAATGGGAAATGCGCCAAATGGTGTAGGGCTTTTCCTGACCATGTGATTTAAAACACCCACCCACACCCACACTCATTGTAAGGAAGAAAAAAAGCAGAGAGGAGAGCATAACAAGAAACTCCAAACATCCTTTCCAATTTGCAGTTTTCCTTTTTAAGGGTAAATTTCAAGGTTCCAGAGAAATTACACACCCCTACCCTCTTATGAAGAGGATGGGGGAATATGACAGGAGCTTTATCAATTTATTAATGGCTACTGCCCCCCTTTCCCCCTTTCTCATTCTATTTGAGGTTACCCTCTGACAAATTGAATGCCAATAGAAATACTTGGTGTGGGGGTCTTACTGCTGGACGTGGTATATAAATAATAATAATAATAATAATAATAATAATAATAATAATTAATAATAATACTATTTTGTACCCCGCCCATCTGGCTGGGTTTCCCCAGCCACTCTGGGCGGCTTCCACAAAGACCAAAAATACACTAAGATGTCACACATTAAAACCTTCTCTGAACAGGGCTGCCTGCATTGGCTTAGATGCCTTTTAAATAAAAATTAAATATTGGACAGGTTTATAGAGGATTATTAGTCATTATTGTTAAAACAGAGCTTCCAGTTTCAGAAGCAGTATACCTCTGAATACCAGCTACAATACAAACAAAACAGAATCTTTGCTTGTGCTGCAAACAGGGTGCTGGGCTACTTAATTCTTAAGAGTTGCCCATCCCTCGACTCCTTAAACAGCGCAATGATTCCGAAAGCCATTTCTCCAATCATCTCTCATTGGGCAGCACGTCGTCCGCGGCTTTTCCTTCTATGTGATTGGATGCAAGGGCCGCCCATCAGGCAGCTGAACCCGCCTGTCCTCTTTGCCGTAATCGGCTGAGCTCTCCGCAGAGAAGCTTGGCAAGTCCACAGAGTTAATGTAGAGTAGCTCACCATCTGGATAGCGATCTTCTGGGTTTACTCTGGAAGCCATTTTTTAAACCTTTCCCTCTCCGGAAGTGAGAGAAAACAACGGGGAAAACAAAGTGTTTTATATTTTATTTACATTTTTACCAAATCTGTGACTGGGCATCAGAATGTCCACCCCAAAAAGGGAGTAGCAAAGGCAGGAATTCATGCTCTCTTTTTTTTTTAACCCAGGCCTTCATATCCCCCATATCTTGGCTTGGGGGCGGGTAGGCAGTTGAAAGAGAATGACTACAACAGAACATTGTTAATACTGCATTTTGGAGATCATCCTGAGGCTTACGTTTACAACAGCCCTGCAACGTAGTCCAGTGACACTGAACTCTGGATGTAGGTTGGGCAGACGCTGAGAGAATAGCACCGTAGTCAGCTATTCATGTTGCAGGTGGGGCTGAGGTTGACTGGTTTGGTTTTCATTTTAGAATTGGTTTGGTTTAACCAAAAGTCAACCGATTTCCACCCCTACCCTTTCTAGTCCCAACCTAGCACTCAGCTGTATGCAGAAGTCCTGTGCTCTGCTGACTTGCATGCAGATCCGTGACAACAAATCCTTAGAATAAGAAAAACAAACCCTGGGACCACATTCTTCATACGTTACTTGGAGCATGGAGTTCAGCCTTTCCTATATATTACTTTGAGGGCGGGGGCGAGGTGTGCCTATTGCCCAGTCGCACCCGTATTACAAAATCTTGTGTTTCTTTCCTGTGTTCTTTTCTACGGAGAGCTCTCACTTTGCTCTTAGGGAGAAATAAAAAGGTCTTTTCAAACCAGAGGTTTGGACGACGTGTCACTCTTGTATTTATTTTTTGTTTTTACTATCTCTATGGGCAAAAGCAGAGAACAAGAACCGCGAAGCTCCGGCGGGGGGAGGGGGAGGGGAGCCGCTCTAGGAAATACGCAAAAGGCATCTCATTAGTATTTCCTGCTTCGGCTCGGGAGAAGCTCTGCGCTTGTCGTCTCCCGTTAGCTACAACGCTGAGGAAAGCATAGGACAGAGGAGCACCATAGAGATGAGGAGAGCGGAAAGGCGCGCGGCGTGGTGGAAGCAAGCTCGGCTGCTCTAGGAATCCCCGAAGGAGAACTCGACGCCCGAAGTGAAATCCGGGTCACCGAACTGCATGGTCTCTTCCCCTCGGTCGGCGCGGGAAACGGGGCGGCGGGGTCTCGCGAAGTAGCCCCTCCCTCAGGAAAAGAGAGGTCAGTCCGTGACGGAGGAGGGGGGTGGGGAGGCTAGCAATCGGTGGGGAGGGAGGGGAGAGGGGCTGCGTGGCGTCAAGGTGGGGTGGGGGTCCCAAAATGGGGCTTATTGCGAGCTCAGGACCATCCTTAATTCTGGGACACAAGAGGCCTGAAGAGGCCTGTTCTGTGGAACTCCCTGCCTATTGACGTCAAGCAGGCTCCGCCTCACCGTACGCTTTTTCCAGCTCCTGCTGAAAGCCTTCGTGTTCTCGCAAGCCTAACCCAGATGCTTAGAAACTTGAGGTACTTTTCATCTGTTTTAGTGCTTTGACTTTTGTATGTTTGAAACTGAATTTTGTGGATTTTTGTAATCTTCACAATCTTAATGAAATAAATAAGGGAGCAAAATCCTTGGAAGTTGGGTTACCTCCCTCTGCACGCATCCCTAAACCAGGTTTCTTTGTTATATATAAACATATATAGCCCTGCCTGCTTTGTAAAAAGAGTTACCAGTTGAATTTCTGCCTGCCATGAATCTGCTTGTTTACATTTCTTCCCCTTTTCTCAAGGAACATAGGAAGATGTCATATACAGAGTCAGACGATTGGCCCATCTTGCTCAGTATTGTCTACATGCTGACTTGCAGTGACTCTGCAGGATTTCAGGCAAGGGGTCTCCCCCAACTGTACCTGGAGATGCCGGGGATTGAATTTGGGGCCTTCTGCTTGCAAGTGCAGATGCTCTGCCACTGAGCTGTGGCCCTTCAAGGGTTGTATGGATGATCCTTCTTCCTAACACCACTTTTTATCCTTGCAACATGCATGCAAGTTAGGTTTGACTTGAATGCTAGTTCCTAGGGTTTTACTTGTGGCCTTCCCCAGAGGCATCTTTGTGGGAACATAATGCTGGATTTGTTCTGATTCAGTTGAGGTTTTTCCTTAATGTTCCTATGAGAGAATGTCTAATCCAAAGTCACCCAGTGAGCTTCTTCGCAGCTGCGTGATGTTTTGAACCTGGGTCCAGCCAATTGTAGTCTTAACACCACTGTACCATACTGACATTCCTATGACGGATTCCTAGGGGGTGGGTGAGGGAGGGACTTAGCCGTGCTACATGTGGCTTTAAAACAACAACTGATGAATAACCACAAACCTCTAATTGAAACTAATTTACAGTTAGTTTCAAAGCTCTGCTCCTACATTTTTCATGTCCCTGAAGTAATGATGAGTGAAAATGAATGAAAAACACAGAAATCAGCACCTGCCATCATATACAGTGGTACCTTGGGTTAAGAACTTAATTCATTCTGGAGGTCCGTTCTTAACCTGAGGTACCACTTTAGCTAAAGGAGCCTTGCGCCGCCGCCACACAATTTCTGTTCTCATCGTGAAGCAAAGTTATTAACCTGAGATACTATTTCTGGGTTAGTGGAGTCTAACCTGAAGCGTCTGTAACTCGAGGTTCCACTGTACAGTGTATCAGCTTTCCCCAGCCTGGTGACATCCAGATGTCTTGGGCTGAAACACACATCATTCCTGATCATGCTGGTTGGAAATAATGGGAGTCCAACAACATCTGGAGGGCACCAGGGCTGCTGTACTAATAGTGAACATAAATATCTGTTGTGTTGGTCTTTACATAGATGGAACAGCACTGCCCATGCCCTGGAAAGTAGCAGCAGCATTGCAAGGATCCCAAAGTCTACAAAAGTAAAAACACACACACACACACACACACACATTGGAATGACCGCAAAACAGCCCTCTTGAGCACTGAGTATGCCCAAGTAATTGGTGGAGGGTAGGAATGGAATGGGGCATACCAGAAGAATGCAGGATAGCAGCCAACCAGTCATGAGAAAGAGCAATCCCTGCCCCAACATTTAGTTGCACTTCCCACTTGTTGCCTGTATTTGAAGTTGAACAGCTGTTCAAGATGCAAGAGTCCAGTGGAGTGCCATTGAGAAATCCATGCCATTGATCCTTTCCTGTGAACATTGTTTTCAGAGGCTTTGCTTCCTCCTTCACACATTAAAGAATGAGAAAAAACCCTTTGGTAACCTTGTTGAGGTGTCTTCCTTGCATACCCCTAATATTCCAGAGCTGGCATATTGCAAATCCCAAATTATTGTGCATTCAGTGATTCATACTCAATCATTTGCGAAGAGGTGTGTTAATTTGAACAAATCTGGTGTGTTGTGTTTAGTTACCTAAATAATATCTCTTAAGACAAACGTGCTTTTAACAATTATATAATTATACCAAGAATAAAAAATTGCACAACTATACAAGTCAGTATCTAGGTTTTAGGTACCAGACTGCAGAGAATTACAATGCCCTACATACAAACACACTCGCACTCCTTTCATTTACAGGTGGCACCAAAATAGACACAGAATCACAGTTACCTCGTAACAAAGTCTTGTGTGTGTGAATTCTGCTTACAGGCCCTCTTCAGTTTGGGAGTGCCGTAGCAAATATTCTACAAGTAGGTTGAACAATGGTGTGGCCATCTGAGGAACTTCTTTCACAACCCACTTCCTTCCAGCAAATGAATCCGGGGTTGGGAGGAAGAGAAAAGTGTGTGTGTGTGTGTGTCTGTCTGTCTGTCTGTCTGTCTATGCATGTATTCATTAGTCCTGTGGAAGAGCTCTCAAATAGACTTGTCACTGAAATTTGCCTAAAGCAAAATCAAAGTGAATCTGGAGGATCTTGTTCAGGAGAGTTAGAGGAATTTTGAAACGATTAATTAAATTTTTCAGGTGGGATTCCATTTTTTCTTTCTTTTTAATAACATGCGAGCAGCAGTCCCACCAGGAGCAAGATTGCCTTTGCTGACCTTATTTCCTTCAATGACCTTATTCAAAATCTGAATTTACTATGCATGCTGCACAGCTCAGCTAACACGGAGAAAAACAAGGTGGTGAATACTACCACTCAAGGTTTTGAAGGCAGCGTTAAAACCGTTGGCACAGGAGTGGAAACAATTATGAAGATGTGCTCTAAAAAAAAAAAAATATTGATGGTACCCAAAGAGTCAATTTTCATATCGTATGTGTGTATGTTACACACACATGTCATGTATTCCTTGGAAGGAATATCTCAGACCTCTTAAATGTGGTAACATATGCGAGAAAGGAAATATCAGTTTGAAATCACATATTCAAAGCATGCACAGTGCACAGACTTGATCCAAGCAAAATTGCTATAAGGAAATTAATGCTACATTAGCAGGCACATTTTAATTTCCTTTCAAAGCCCATGGTACCTCCCTTAAATTATTTCCTTAAGATAAAGATTTGAGTGAGCTAAAAAGTGCACCGTATAAGCCCCCTTCTAAGCCTTGCTATCCTTATTAAAAAGTGGGTTGGGTTGGGGGGAGAAGCACATCATTCTTATCATTTTGTCATTGATGGAAATTGACTCATTTTGTGCAAATCTAAGCATGCATAATTTTATTTTTTTTAAGATGGTGGTTAAGCAATTTATATTATTTGTTGCTGTGATCAGTTACTTTCCAAGCTGATTTTCATTTGGATTGCTTAGGAATATAGGATTGTTTGTTTATATGGGAAACGGAATATTAGAGCGGTTTTCAGAGGCAGTAAATTTCATGGGAGTTGCAGGTCTGCTGATATGGACGTGGAATTCACTGTCAGCAGGAGCTCTCCCATTAACTTAAATGGTGAAGAAAGGGATGGGGGATTATATAGCATTCTCCATCACTGAAGTCTCAATGAGCACATAGTTCAATGTGCACACTGAGGCCCCCAGATTGGGGCAAATATGTTTAATGAATGCTCATTCCTTCTGCATTTACCATTTAGCTTTCTGCAGACAAATTTCTATGTGGGGATTAATCAGACTTCAGAATTTTGTGAGATTACTAATAGAAGGAACCAGGAACATCAGGTTACTCTCTTCTACAACAGTGTGATTTTACCATTGATGCTAACTAGAATATAACACACAATGCTATTTTTTAATATATAAAAAATCCTTTGTTCTTGAGCTTGGTGAGATCTGTGTGGATTTTCACAGCAGAAGACTCCGATTTAACTTTTGGTGCACTAGGTTCTGAACTTCTTTGGAAGTTTATTGAGACATTTATCAGTGATAATTCAGGACTTCCTGAGATAGAAATGCTGTAGATATCTAAAGCTACTTCAGCATCCTGTTAATTCATGTTCAGAAGTCTTCATATTGAATACCATGATAATTCATTCAAGAACTTCTGTATATAACATGGTGGAAGTCCTTTCAAATATCCCTCTGTTCTAAGTTATGATCACTTCTGTTGTAAATTAAGAAAAGCACTTTGTCCCCCATATTTTGTTTTAAATAGTTTACCGTGTGGATCAATTTAAATAATGCGGTTTTAAAAATTCATATATGTTCTGTGCAAGAGCTACTGCAAGTTACAGCGTATTGGATTGCAACTAAATAAAGCTTGTGTACTAACCTTGGAGCATAATATAAAATAATTGGTAATGCAGACCCACGTGCCATTTGCACCACACAATTATATCTGCCTTGCACACGGAGCAAAATCATATACTTGGAGACAAGGCCACAATCCATTGTAGAGTTGGCTCAGCAGAGCTTGTAGCTCAGCATCTAGAACTTTCAGAGGCCAGGCTTCCAATTAGTGGGCAAAACAGTGTTTTTTCTATGAGATAAAAAGTAAATGTCCTTGCCGTTTGGTTGATAGTCATAAATATTTATGATTGTAGGAAAGTATGAACACAGTGCATGATTTATTGTATCATGTTCTTAATGCTCGACTATTGAAGTCAAAACATTTCCCCTATTTTTTTCTTTTATGTAAAAACACACACCAGGATTTAGTGTAGTATGTTTGAAAACAGGTCTGACCTGAGATTTGAAAAAGAATCAAGTTATGAATGTTTGTATTCAACACAATTTAATAAATATTATGTAATGTAACTATTTTTTTATCCACCCCAATAATCTCTTATTGATAACAAACTAAGCAGGAAGCAGAAAACTGCTCCATCTTACTGCCAAGAGACAGTGAGATGGAAATTATGAGAATACTGAGAAAAATGTGAAATAAATTAAACAGTACTTCATTGGCATGTTTAGGAATTTAAAAAACAAAACAACCAACCATAGTCAGTATTATACTGTCATAACACACTAATTACATTTGGCAATAAGAAGAAAGCAGTTATCTGAAAAGTGAATTCCAACCACCCTTAAGAGACTCATTCCAAAGCACAAGATGAAAATTTGGTCTCACAGATACGTTATTAAACCTCCTTAAAACAAAACGAATACGACCATTTGATACAGCTGAGCCAAAAGCAGTGCTTTGTTTAGAATCATTCAGTCTGGACTATGTATTTCAAATGCCCGCATAAAACCTAGTTTCAGTGGTGGATGCTTTAAAAATGGCCAGGCCTTTGTTCTGAAATGAGAACTACAGCAGATCAGTGCTGTGAAGATCTATGGGAATAAGAAGTGCAACCTTCTTTAGCTTCAGCCCAGGTGCCACTGTGTGTTCTTACTGTCTTCTGTGTCTGCCGCTCTGTGTCCTGCCACTACTGACTCCACCTTCCTGTTAGCAGCCGTCCCGCAAATGGAGGGCTGATTGTGTCTTAAAAGTACATGGAAAACAGTAGTTTAGTCTGTGTGTTTGTGTATCAAAACTCTGGGAGAAAAATGTACTTAAAATTGATTTTTTTTAAAACCAACACAGGAGGTTTCAGTGAGCAAGAATGTCAAATGGTTACTTGTATCATACACACCCATAAATTACAATGATATATACAGTGGAACCTCAGTTTTTGATCATCACGGAAGTCGAAATGTTTCGGCTTTCAAACGCCAAAAACCCAGAAGTAACCTCCAGTTTTCAAACAATTTTCGGAAGCTGAACGTGCCTTGCGGCTTCCGTTTTGAGTTTCCCTATGGTATTGAGGCTTCCGTATTGAGTTCTTGAACGTTTCGGAAGTCGGAACAGTCTTCTGGAATGGATTATGTTCAAAATTTGAGGTTCCACTATATATGTGTGTGTGTGTGTACAGGAAAGAGTTTTCCATTTCTGTTTAGATAAGGGGTTGGCAACGTGCGGCCCATGGGCCTGATGCGGGCCACAAGGACCATTTTACCGGCCCATGAACTGCCCCTGAACCAAGCAGCCCGCTCGACGAATTCCCCATGTGCTGCGCTAAACCAGCGCGGCGTGGGGACTCGCCAAGTGGTGCCAGAAATTGCATCTGCGCATGCGCAGATACTGGAAATCGTGTCTGCACATGTCCAGATGCCGAAAATCGCTTCTGCGCAGGCGGGATTTTCGGCGTCTAGGCATTTGCAGAAGCAATTTCTGGCTCCACGGACATGCGCAGATGCGCTATCCGGTGTCACGCTATGCCAGTCCGGCCCACAGGTGATCTCCGTGGGAGCGATCCAGCCCATGGCTGGTAAATTTTGCCGAACCCTGGTTTAGATCAACTATCTGTGCATCTTTCTATTAGTAATGTAATACCCTTATTAGGACTGAGCCGCCCTTGATGTTTCCCAGAACGGTGCACCCGGCTAGATGTTAAACAGAAGAAGGGGTTGAAGAGATGAAGATTGTTGGTAAAAGGCAGAACAGACACCCAACTGTCTTACAGTTACCTATTTCAAAAAAATTATTTGCCTTAAGTAAGTTTGTGCCCAGTAGAGAGGATTTGAGTTGATATACCAAAGCTACCAGTTCCTCTTGGAGCAACAGGATGGTGTGGGGTAAGGCGGGAAAGGACATTTAGCCAGAATAAAAGTTATGTAAAACTCAAGATCGGGGCAGGCAACCTAAGGCCTGGGGGCTGGATGCGGCCCAATCACCTTCTAAATCCAACCCACAGATGGCCTGGGAATCAGCGTGTTTTTACATGAGTAAAATGTGTGCTTTTATTTAAAATGCATTTCTGAGTTATTTGTGGGGCATAGGAATTCGTTCATTTTCTTTTTTCAAAGTATAGTCTGGCCCACCACATGGTCTGAGGGACGGTGGACCGGCCCACGGCTGAAAAAGGTTGCTGACCCCTGCTCAGGATCTTGCTGCTTGAGTTGTTGATCTTACAGGTATCAATTCTACTGCCATTGGGCAAAATAATAGTAACAGTAGTAGTAGCAGTGATAATAGCTTCTGAAATGAAATGTGTTACAAATCCAGTATTTTTGCCAAACTACCATTTCCGGCCTAAGCATTATTGTGGACATAGCCATCAATGATGTCTAGCATAGTAAGATACTTCTTGCATGGTACAGAAAGTTGATTATCTCCAGGCAACATAATGCATTTTCATGAAAAATTAAAAGGGGTATTATCAGTCCAGTCCTCATTATCAAGGTAGCTAAAATTCACAGACCTAGATATTTCCCTTCTATTTCCCATAGTTATTTATCCTTTTTACAATATCCAGTAAAGAACCGTAAATTAAATGACTAAAATTCTAAGTAAAAGATTATGTGACTTAAGAAAATGAATATAGTCATGGAAATCATGTGATTTCTCCTTCTAGTCTTTTCCCCAAATTTTGATGCAATATGTTCTGAAGTCCTCTTTTCCACATGTAAAATAGAGATAATTCTTCAATGCCTCACAGGAATACCATGAAAATAATCAGTTAACATTTTCAGGGATTCAAACATGGAAAGTTATATAAACGTTAAGTATTATTAGCTATGCAGAATGGTTAGAGAACCTAAGTCTCTATTATTCTTTCAAACGATAGTAGGCACTTAATTGAAGAGTATAGAAATTTAAAATGTAATATGAAATTAATCTTTTCTAAGGTTATTTAAGCTAATGGCATAGTAATGGCAAACTAATTTTACAGTGATTAAGAGATAATATACTCGGGGCTTCTAGTGAGGCTTTTGTTGAGGTAACGTACCTATCTTTGATGAGACTGAAGATAGAAAAATACATTGTACAGTATGCATCTCTAAGGAGATTCTCTATTGTGGTTTGGGTTGGAAACCCGTAGAGTGGAGGCAGCCTACAGACAGCCAATGTGGTCCCTTTTAAACAAAGACCGATGAGTTTGTCTTGCACACTGTAGCTTTGATAGAAGTCTTCTTACTTGGCAGCTGAATTCTCATGCAACTGTATTCCTCAATACTCCTCAGGCTCCTTGGCATGGACTCAATACAAATGATTTTGAGAAGTCTTTTAATAGCACGCACAGTAGGAATTACTCTAAGAAATTATCATGTTGATAAATAGTCTTATCTTTATTACATTGACATCTCTCTTCCGTGATGGAACTTGCAGCACACAGGGTTCCCAGGTAATCTGCTGTCCAGCCACTGACCAGAATTTAACCTGCTGCTTCTGCAGGGGTGTTGCATTGTATACCTTCAGGCCACGTTCAAGGTCAAGGCCAACCTGGTAGGCTCCAGATGTTGTAGGACTATAACTCTCATCAGCTGCAGCCAGCACATTGTGAGAGTTATAGTCCAACAACATATGGGGAGCACTAGGTTGGTAACGGGTCTTATAGCCAGAAACTGGGTTTTGGATGAAAACCAGTGCTTATTTTTCTGGCGGTACCCAATGATCCTTAATACCGGCACTTCCTTTTTCCTGGAGATGCTTGGCCGCATGAGGAGACATGGCATGGGCAGTGCCACTCCAGGGCCCAGCTGCCGCCGCCCTCTGGGAGCTGTTCCTGGGCCCGATAACAGCTGCTGCTTCCTGTCAGCAGCAGCGTGGCTTGCCAGAGCGCATGAGTCCCGCTCCCTGTGGAGCGCAAGAGCAGGCAGCACAGTGTGTGATGTGCTTCCCCTGCAACGCACTGCACTCTGCTGTTGGCCATGTGCGGCTTGGTCGCCTCACTGGCAGCATTCACGATGGTCGTGGCAGGGTGGGCGCCGGAGCCGCCAAAGTCATCGGAGCCAGTGCGGCAAGAGTCCCAGGTAATATGAGAATGGGAGGGAGGGAGGCCATCTGGCTTTAAGGGACCCTAGTGGTCATCTAGTCCAATTCCCTGCAGTGTGGCCAGGGAAGTTGGTGCCATGGCCAGCGCCAAAGCAAGCCCTCCTTGTGGGACCCCCTCCATTGTCTTTCCCAGTTTTGCTCTGGAATTCCTCTAACGCCAGCCTCTCTCTCTTTTTCAGACCTATGCTCAGTATAGCCACTTTGCAGAAGGCACCATGAGGCAATTGTACTTGTGATCCAAGTTAAATCATTGCAATCATTTTTCATAATGAGTACCTTAAGTAGTTACTTTGTGCCACTGAGTCAAAAAAGGAAGGCTGAAGAAGTAGCAGAAATTGTTGAATCAACTTCTGATCCCTTCAAACATTGCAAAACTAACACCGAAGATACATGTGGTCAAGAGGATGGAAGTTCAGGCAAAGATTGGCCCGAATGTTGGACACTATTGCAGAAAAATGACTTCTGTCAGAGAAATGAGTGGCTCTTTGTCAACAATAAGAGGTTGGGCTGCAAAGTGTGCCGAGATGTCGGAAGTCTTCCTGTCGAAAAACGGATGGGAATGAAAATTTCAGTAGAGTGGGCCAATTGTAAAATTAGTCATTTTGGAGAGTCTCGTAAACAACAGTTAATGTCTTTAAGAAAAAAGATTTTCGAACACAAGGAAAGTGGAGCTCACAAAGCAGCTGAAAGGATAAAATCTGAGTCTAAAAATGAAAAGTTAGATAAAGTCGTCTTAAACACAACAAAAGTGTTTCGAACTGCTTACAAAGTTGCAAAAAAAAATCAAGCATTTAACAACTTTGAAGATGAAATAAATTTACAGGAACTTAATGGCCTAGACATGGGATATACCTTTCACTCTACAAATGCCTGCATTAATATTTTAAACCATATTGCAGATGAAATGAGAAAAACATTAATAAGCAACATAGTGAACTCTAAGAACAAAATGTCCTTAATTATTGATGAATCGACAACAGTGAATAACAAAATAACTTTGATTGTTAGTATTCGCGTAGTTCTTCCCAAACATTCGACTCCAGTAAGTCTTTTCCTAGATTTGATTGAGTTACAAGATACAACAGCAAGAGGAATTTTAAGCTCATTAATGAGTCATCTTGAGTCCCTAGGAATCTCAGAAGATTATTTAAAGGAGTATTTATTGTCTGTCACTTGTGATGGTGCTGCAGTGTTGTTTGGCGCACATGGTGGTGTAAAAAGGTTAATAAAAGAAAAATTTCCGAGTGTTGTCTTCTGGCGTTGTGCTAACCATCGTCTGGAATTGTCTGTCAGTGATACAGTCAACAAAGTGGTTGGAGTTAATCACTTTAAGAATTTTATGGACAAACTCTATGTGACTTACCACGCTTCACCCGAGAATGCTAGGGAATTAGAGGAATGTGCAGCAACTCTAGAACTTCAGCTTCTGAAAATTGGAAGAATTTTAAGCACTCGCTGGGTTGCTTCTAGCTTTTGCACAGTTTTCGCAGTTTGGCAAGATTATGAAGCACTGGTCTATCACTTTCAGGAGGCAAAAGAAGACAGGAGAAGAAGCAAAACAGATCGCTGTCTTTATGAGGGTCTTTTACGGACAATAACATCATGTGAATTTGTTCTCGATTTGGGTCTTATGTGTGATGCTCTCCAAGTTCTCAGTGATCTAAGCTTGGATTTACAAGAGCGAAATATTGATTTGTTTACAGCAGACAGGAAGATAAAGAGCACAGTTCAACTTTTTGAAGAACGAATTGAAAATCCTGGTCCATACTATAATATCGCTCTTGAAAGTCAGAAGACTATGAAGTTCAAAGGGAGTGAGCTCCACAAAAATGAAAAACTTACCCCTACAATAAGTTCACCTGCTTTCTATGAAAGTCTGAAAGAAACTGTTAGAAAGTGTATACTTGAAGGAGATGATGCTGATTTGCCTGAATATGCCAAGGTCTTAGATTCCAAATATTGGCCAGAAAATCCTGGAAAGCAATTAACCTTTGGTGAAACTGAAATTAGAAAACTAGCACAAAAGTTTTGCTTAAATGAAAAGGAAACAATTCTTGGCTTTCATGAATATCTTGAAGAAAATGAAGTCCCGGACAAATTACTTCCTCTAATGCACGCTTTAAGCACAATTGCAATATCTTCGACTGAATGTGAAAGAGGATTATCTCAGATGAATCTTACAGTAACTTCATCAAGATCATCTCTGGTTATTCGGACAGTTTCTTCTCTGATGTTCATCAGGATGGTAGGACCACCTCTTACTCAGTTCAATCCTACGAAATATGTTGAATCATGGCTGCTACAAGGACATCATCATGCAGTTGATACAAAAAGCAGGAAGCGATCTAGAGAAGATGAGGGTACATCGGAGGATGTATCAAAAGTGTGGCACTTACTCTAGCAACTTCATGGTGAGTACCGGCATCGTTTTTTCTCCAAAAAAGAAAAGAAAAAAAAGCACTGATGAAAACCATCAGTGCAAGTGATTTTCTGGGCCTGCTTTTGTTCTAGTTTGGTGACATGATTAAGTTCAATTTCATCACCTGTAACAATTCATACATTTTACAACTTATTCCACAAAATGCACTTCTGCTGGAAAATCGACACTTCAGATTTCCTCTCCCTCTTTTTATTTAAGTCTTGTTTGTCTTTCTGTCATCAGAAACAGTAGCAATGTTCATTACAGAGGTGGGTCTTGCTTGGAAATGTTTTAGAGTTACGCTCCATATACTAAATTTATGATAACCTGTTTTTTTAAAGAGCTTTCAAAATGAAGTCTTCAACTAATGCCAGTAGAGTTGACACAGGAATAGGTCACGATGGAAACCAGGGATGTGAAACCTGTGGACCTCCTGAGTTGGTGGACTCCGATTTCTGAGTCGTAGCCAGCTTGGCTGAAGTCTTCCAGCATTTGGAGGACCAGAGGTTCTCTATCCCTGTGTAACTGTGCTCCTTAGGAAGAAAGGAAGCTAGCTTATATTGTCCTATCAGTGGTCCATCTAACTTACCATTGCCTACACTGACTGGCAACCTTCCAGGGTTTTTGGCAGGGAACATTCCCAGCGCTACCTGGAGATGTTGGGGAATTGAAGCTGCGACCTTCTGCATGCAAAGCAGATGCTCTATCACTACAGCCCTTTCCCTTACCCCTCCAAGCACTGTGCCCAGACCCCACAAAATGTTTCAGCAAGACAATGTAACCCACAAGAGATGTGGTATTGATTGGCAGCTGGAGATGCATTTTACACTGTGATGAGTGCCTAACAGATTATCAGCATGCCTCACTGATGTAAATGGCCTTGGGAACTAAGGCACTTGGATAATAAGACGTTTGAATCAATTGGAATATTACTTACTGAGAGGTTCACTAATAAGCTGCTGCATTCACAGCCAACACAATTAAGGGATTTCAGTAGTCAAACTTCTTACAATAGGAGTTTTAGCCCATTATTTTCCTTTTCTGCCTAAGCTTTGGATCCTGAAGATATGCAAGGCCAGCATACATTAAGCAACAGAATGTGTGTGACCTTCCATTATGAAAATGCTGTTTGTTTTCTGCTAATTATGCTTAAAAAATGAGATAGAGTGGGAGTGAGATGGCAGTGACATTGGATTGGCATAAATTAGTTTATTACAGTAGAATAGTGGGCGAAGGGGGGAATGACACCCTAGAGATTACTTGAACTCATACATTTCTGCTGCCAAAGTTTACAGGCCTGTAAATTTAAATGTAGAATTTTTGTAGGCAGAATGCATTGACAAATATGCCTAATGGTAATACATCTAGTTCTGAGCCTCAGAACAGGTCAATAATAATGCTTATATTGATAGCAGCAATGTAGGAGATGTTATTTGGTATTAAAGCTAAAATCCATGTTATCCCCTTAATCATAATTACATTAATATTGACAGGCCCTTGACAATACCCACTTTACTATTGATAGATTTCTGTCAATAATGCATTTCTAAATAAAATATATTCATTCATAATTTGTACAATACTCAGTAAGCAATGCTAAAGTATATCAGGAGAAATACCTATTTTATTGGTGATATACAGCAAATTGTTTTCTTACAGTGCATGTTTTGCAAGAGGGATTCCTGAATTTAGTTAAATAAAAATGAGCAATGTATTACGTTATTTAAAAGAGCTGTTGGACAGATATGGAAACATGACATGCGGTTTACTTTTGGAAAGGAAAAGCCTTGTGACATTACAAGGAAAAGCTGGTCAGAAACATCTCAAATACATTTAAAACCTGGACCACGTCATCTTTGAAATATTATTTTAAAGTATATACACTGATATTTGGCAATATTTCTCCCCCCTCAAGAATTCTTATTTTCTTTGCTTGATCACACTCTTCACAGAGCATTGTTACTGATAATATTTTTAAAGGTTTCCATTTGGAGCCTTATAGTTATCAGTGATTTGACTAAGACAGTGGAAAGGAGTTTCTAGAGGCTTTGTACTTTCATAGAATATCTCTCAGCTTCATAGGGCAAAATATAATTAAAATTGGTGTGGTGCTGTTTGTAAGAGTGTGAGTGGTGGGTCAGGAAGTTGCTGATTCAGATCTCATCTCTGCCACAAACTCTCTGGGACTAGCTGACCTTAAGCAAGCCTCTCTATTATCTTAGCCTCAAGCCCATGGCAGTGGAGGAGATATACTGACTGTATCTAACTTTTCGCTATCTCCTCTTTAAGCCCTGAGATGTTCTAGGACAATGAGTTTCTAAACTTGCTTCATCCAGGAATGTACATTCCTGCCAAGGAATGTATTACAGGGCAGATTTGGGGGGAGGTTCCAAGTCTTACGCTCCGTTCTTTGGAGTGCCAGCCAATTTGTTTATCTTATTTAAAGCATGTTTATGCCACTTTTCATCCAAAACGCTTCCAAGACAGTTAAAAAAAAATACAATTACATAAGTGTTGTGGGGTTTTTTTTAAGGCCACTAAAACTCTTCAGCTTGTTAAAAGGTCTAGTGATGGTTGACCAGCTGATTTTAAGAGAAATTTGTCTATCGTGACTGATCTTGTCTGGGAGGATGCCTGGAACATAGACAACCCCCTTTCTAGAAGCATTTTGAACAGAATTCAGTACAGTAGGCCTGCAACATAGGTGGGGGTTACATTCTAGGGATCGCACCTAAAGCCAACATTGTGTATAGATTGGAACCTCTACTCACAACCAAAATCCGTTCTAGAGGACCATTCTTATGGTGAAACGGGTCGCTGGGAGAGGCACCATTGTGCGCAGGCGTGGGTAGCGATTGCCTGCTTTTGCGCAGGCACGAACGGCGATTGCCACTTCTGCACAGGCGCAAACCCGCCTGTTACTTCCGGGTTTGCTGTGTTCGCAACTTGGAACATCTGCAAGTGGAGGCGGTTGTAAGTAGAGGTTCTACTGTAGTCACAACTCATTGGGTTTAATGGCAGGTAGGATTGCCACAATTGTTTTTCCTAGAACTCCACCCCTTTTCTGCACCCTTCTTTTAAGAAAATTGCCATGCACGTGAAGATGAATGCACACAAGTTGTGGGATTATTGTATATAGTCTTTGTATACTTCACAGTAGCAACTCACTTAAAGATTATATAAATAATTTTGATAAACAGAACCAGGGAGGTATCTCTGCATAGACAAAATGTTTCCATCATGCCTCCTCTAGGAAATCTTAGAATTGAGTTATGGGTTGCTTTTTTTCCTCTGGTCACATTCCCCTTTTACTATATTTCCCCTCCCTCTTTAAAACCTATTTTATTACATAATCTTTACTTTGAGAGGTTGCACAGAATCTCCATTGTATTATGGAAAATTAGCCACACCTAGAAAACTATAGCATATTTATAGCAAAAGCAATTGTGTAACCATAAGGCATGTTAGTGTTAGAAATATGCAATGTGTTGTTTGAATTAGGGATGTAGATACGTTACAACTTTCACATCTGTATACCGTTTTTAATAATCTGCAGCCTTATCACATATATTGGCGGCCATTGTGTCATGGGCGTCGGCAGAAATAAACGTGGAGGCGCAAGGTCTGTGACTTGTAACTACGAATTGTTGAATGGAATATTATCAATCTTCATATGACTGAACCCCACACATCATTATACGGTGCTGAAGAGAAGCAACAAGAAACTGTGGTGGTGTACTGTATTGTTTGGGATTACACATTTCAAAACTAACTGCTAACAAATTGCTTTATTTGTCCATTTAACAATAACAGAGTTAAGGCAGGAGAAAGACACACAGCTTCAAATTTTCCTTTGAACAACAATACTGTAGGATTCTAAACCAAATTAAAAACCCCTAAGGCTGAATTTCACACCTTTTACACAGAATCTGCCTTGGCTGTAGTGAACAACAGACATAAGGTCTGAAACTAGTCAGAATTTTTATTTTATTTTTTTGTTAATGCTTGCCTGTCTATAACATAAAGGAAAATATAATACAAAGTGGATCATCGTTCAAACAAAAACTGGAGCCTCTGAGAGTCTTGGCCAAAACAATCAATCATTTCTTTTATAAATTTCTCCTTGGGATAGGTCTTCAACTTTTCTCCATGGTCACTCCACAAACACAAGCCAGACGATCGATCTTCACTCATTGTGGTACATCGCCATTTCTTCACCCTGCACAGAGTGCTAAAGGATCAGTCATAACTGCATGTTATAACTGGAAGGGAAAGTGCTGTATGGATGGCCATTAAAATAGCAAGGAATTGTTTAGTATGGTTCAGTAGTTTAAAGACTTGTGTTGCATATTTCACACAATGATTCATCCCCAACAGTTTTAGTTTGTAAAGATCCTGAAGGAAACTGACATGAGTTTTAAAGTATTCCCCCCCCCCAAATGCTGTACACCTGCGATCATAGTCGTTTTAGCAAACTCTAAGCAGGTTAGTTCATGGTTATTGGTGAAGCTCATCATGATGGGTTATGCAGTGCAACCTAGTGACAGAAAAGTGTCCCAGAATCTCAGGTAATAAGCGAATCCAGGTAAGGAATATAGATGGACCAACGGTAGAACTCTTCTGTGGATTGGTTGGGTTGATCGGCACAGTTTTGCTGTTGTGTTGCTTCTCTAGGTGTTTTAAGTTTTACATCAACTTCATCTGCAAGTTTCTTGCACTTCTCTATAGTTGTGCTAAAGGTCCCTTGTGTTTCCAGCAACGCTTGTATATATGCTTTCATTCCAATACATCTATCTTTATAGAGCTCGAGGAATGTATGAAAGAATAAATGAAAGAATGTTCGTTTATGATCACAAGACTGAAAATAAAAGTCTGTGTTTGTGATCCACACAGCAACTGGAATGAAGTTGTCTTGATGTTACATGATGTTGTGAGTTGTGGGTCCATACTTGCGTAAGTTTCTGCAGATACACTCTTGTATTTTGGAGTCCATCATGCTTCACACAACATTGGTATGTTGGGTATTAGATTTTGTCTTTGGATGCTCTCACAGAAAAAAGGTTGGCTTCAATTGTGCGTGCTGTATTACACACATAACAGTGTTTAGATCATTTACAGTGAGATGGACTCTATGGGATGTTCAGTGGACAAGGGTTGCCTAAGGATAACTCGCCCTGCTTGAGCTCCACCTTCTTTTCCTGCCCTTGTATCCTTCTCCAAGTAATCTATAGCAATCTAGTCCAAAATTAAAACAAGCAGATAAAATTGTGTTGGCTATGCCTGCTGATCTGAGATTGAAGTGAGCCCAGGGAATTCCTCATGAATAGATTCATTGTTTCCCCATTGTCAGATTTTAGACTGTAACCTCCTCAAGGCAGGGACTTCCTCTCTGGTACTTAACGTGCTGTGCATAGTGATGGTGCTCTTTGAATAATTGGAGCAGAAAAATTAATCATACCAGTTCAAACATTTATATAAGTTAAGCACACTGATCTGGACCTAGCACCATTTCTGGGAGAAGTCTTGAATCTCTGAGGCATCTTCACATTTCATAAAAGCAATTGACTGGTTCCGTTCCATTTAAGACCACGAGGGAATTAATGAGACTGATTGCCAGCTGGCAGCAGGAAGTTGTGCTTGTATAGAATGGAAAAAATAGGAGGCAACTGCCTAAAATGTACAGCCTCTAGTCCAGGCATCCCCAAACTCAGCCCCCCAGGTGTTTTGGAGCTACAACTCCCATCATCTCTAGCTAACAGGACCAGTGGTCAGGGATGATGGTAATTGTAGCTCCAAAACATCTGGTGGGCCGAGTTTGGGGACGCCTGCTCTAGACAGTGCTGAAAGCTTGAGACCAAGGTATTGCAAGGTCACCAGCTGCCCATCACCAGATGAAAAATAAATATACCACCTCAACTGACACAGGCTTGAACTATCATGAAATCAGTAGAGGGCAGAACTCTGTCCAGATTTCAAAGAATCTATTCCAGTGTTTAGCACAATACAACCTAGCAATTCTTCTGCCATAGATCCCTTGGTCCTCAGTGTATGTTGCAGAAAACCCTGGGATTCCCAACAGCTCCAGCAAGCATTCCTCCATCTCACTTGCAAAAGGATATTCCCTTCATGACCCCATTGTCCCTCTCAGTGCTACAGGGGATCTTGGAGTGTGTACACAGGTCATGCTGGCTGATGGTGGCCAGTGCTCTGCATGCTCCCTGCAAAAAAACACAAGCAACACCTGATGCTTGCAAGGAAGCAGCTTTCGTCTGAATGTTGGTTTTAGTTTAAAGGAAGCTAAAGTTCTCTATTTAAGTACCTAAAGTTTGTCACAGTCTCTGCTACAGTGTTATGTATATTAATTTGATACGCTTACCCTTCTCTCATGCATGCTTTTCATTCCTATTCTTCCATATCATTTTGTATGGCAAGTGCTTATGTGGCAACAATTTCTTCATTATTTTACCCATATGTCTACTTAATATACCCAACTTCCACATTTAAGGCATGTTAACTATTTTAACTGCAATACAATTCCTCCCCTTAGAATTTCCTCTTAATTTTTTCATATTTGATAATAACTTCAGCCATAGGAAGTGCTGTGATTTTCTCAGGGAACACTTGCATCTATGAAATAGCCTTTTAAAAAGAGAGAGAGTTTTGAATAATCTTTTGCCTTTTTCCTAAAACCAAATACTTATCTTTCTGGGGAAGAGTGGAGAGTTGAGAGAAAAATATTTAAAAATAAAAAAGTTAATTGGTGTTTTTATAATTGGTGTTTGTATAGGGTGAAAATTATATGAGCATTACTGTCGCTGAGTATGTATATACAGTGTTTGTTCTTGGAGAACTAATAGGAGAGGGTAGCAAACACAGGTTTCAAACCCCTGCTGGCCATTGAATGACCTTGGGGTAAGTTGCACTTTCCCAGCTTTGAATTCTTGGGTGATCTAGCTCACAAAGTTGTTATCAACATGAAATACTTCCTCTAAAGCCTAATAAATTGTAATAAATTATTATGTAGATCATAATAATATATATTTTTAAATCTCTTCTTTTATCATAGAAAGCCACGTGTTGACAATGGCATCTGGTGATGGCAATGGCAAGAAAGTGACTCCTGTGCTCAGAATAAGTCAGCTTGATGCCCTCGAACTGAACAAAGCATTGGAACAGCTGGTTTGGTCCCAGTTTACTCGCTGTTTTCAGGGATTTAAACCTGGACTGTTGGCTCGCTTTGAACCAGAGCTTAAAGCTTCCTTGTGGCTTTTTTTGTGGAGATTCACTGTCTACTCCAAGAACGCAACCGTGGGGCAAGCTATTCTGAACATTCAGTACAAGAACGACTTATCCCAGATGCAGAAATACCAGGCGTTGAGCAAACAACAGAAATATTGGTACCTTATTTGCACCGTCGGTGGGAAATGGCTGGAAGAAAGGTGTTATGGTTTATTTAGCAATCGTCCATTGGAGTCATTCCGGAAGACAAAGTACTTTATTAACATAGTGTTTGGGCTCATCAGGTTTTGTGAATTGCTGAACTTCCTCGCTTTTCTTCAGAAGGGAAAGTTTGCTACACTCACCGAACGTATTTTACGAATCAGGTCAGTGTTCTGCCAGCCACAGAGTGTCCGTCAGATTGGATTTGAATACACGAACAGGGAACTCTTGTGGCATGGGTTTGCTGAATTTCTTATTTTTCTTTTACCACTTATTAACATGCAAAAGCTCAAACTCAAAGTCTCTTCTTGGTCACTACCTATTTCAGGGGGTACCAGAAATGAAAACAATTCAGCAACATGTTGCAAGGAATGTTCTCTGTGTGGAGAGTGGCCCACTCTGCCTCACACCATTGGCTGTTCACATGTTTTTTGTTACTATTGTATTAAAAGCAACTACTTATTTGATTTGTATTTTACTTGTCCTAAATGTGGCACTGAGGTGCAAGATCTACAGCCATTAAAGTATAAGTTAGAAATGAAAGAGGTAGATACACATTAAGCTTGTTTAGGCTTTCCTCAAATCCATAATTATGTATAACTTGTGGATTCTATGAGACTATTCTATCCTGATAGTTAAATTTAGCCTACAGTAATTTTAACCTTTCTGTAATACTGGAATTCTCTTATTCTGTGCTACTTCGTAGGTTTTGTTACTTAACTGTAAAATGATCAACAGCTATAAAAAGATTGTGATTTTCAAAGAATTGCAAACTCAATAGAACTGTAAATAAAGAACAAAATAGTGATTAAACTCTGTCCATTTTGTTTATATCATCATAAGTCAGTGCATTCAAAGAAAACCTTTTTTTTAAGGTAACTGCATCAGTTGATAGAGCATGAGCCTCTTAATCTCAGGGTCATTGGTTGAAGCCCCACATTGGACAAAAGATTCCTGCATTGCAGGGGGTTGGACTAGATGACCCTCATGGTCCCTCCAGCTCTGCAATTCTATGATACATAAGGTTCCCAGACGTCCTCGTTTCCCGGGGACAGTCCCTGGATTTACAAATCAGTCCCCACACAAAATCCATTAAAGTTGAAAAGTGTCTCCGGATTCATTGGAAAAAACCTGGTAACCTTAACATAAGTACAGCCACATGTAATAGGTTACATGTAATATAACCACATGGGTGCCAAGAAAAGGAGAGAAGAGATGGCATCCTTAAAAGCTGCCACAAACTGTGTGGGAAGCTATTTTACACTATTGTTTCTCAAGTAGTGCTGGACCCATTCAGTTTTATATACAGTTCAACCACACTGGGTTGTATTCTGTGGATGGTATGGGAGTAGACTAATAAAAGTAATAATAATAAAAAGGACGTAACAGTTTTATTAATTTCAGTGAGTCTACTCAGAGTATGATTTAATTGCATAGGCAAAACTGCACCTGCAAATTATTATTATTATTTTATTTATATACCACTCTATACCCGGGGGTCTCAGGACGGTTCACAAAATAAAATCATGCCTGCAAGCGCTCCAATTGGAGAACAGCCTTTACCAAAGGTGTCATGGGCTTTGAAGACACTCGAA
The DNA here is from genome assembly GCF_965153285.1 of Podarcis tiliguerta. Taxonomy (NCBI): domain Eukaryota; kingdom Metazoa; phylum Chordata; class Lepidosauria; order Squamata; family Lacertidae; genus Podarcis; species Podarcis tiliguerta. The sequence goes on from NC_139540.1 coordinate 30,489,245, forward strand.
CTCAGGACGCAAGGGAGAAACATGCTGAGAGGAAGGCATGCTTGGCAAATCTACACCGTGACCAACTCCCACCCAGAAACCAATGTCCCCACTGTGGAAGGACGTGTGGATCCAGAACTGGCCTCCACAGTCACTTAAAGACTCATGGTTAAAACTGTGTTTATGGAAGACAATCTTACTCAGCTACGAGTGATTGCAGAAGAAGAAGAGACCACAAAATACCTAATAAAAATAAAAAACAACAACCCAATAGCCCCCCCCCCAAAAAAAAACATTTTTAAAGGGCATAGGATATAAATTGAATCAACCAAATTAGGCTTGACTTGCAAATACTTGAGGGCCAAGCCACAAACCTTATTGTGGTTGCATCCCCCAGTGCTGTTATGCCTCCAATAGGTTCAGAGGCTTTACTGAACTTTCCTTGGAACACCCAAGCTGTGGTTTGCCTGCCAATTGTCGCATCTGGGCTTGATGAGGCAGGTGACCCTCACCTGTTCCCAGCCTCCTCCAGCTGAGGAATCAGTTCCTCCAGCTAACAAGCACCACCTGCCGACTAGCGAGCTGGGCTGTGGGCCCTCACCTGCCTCAGCCTCCTAGAACATTCCTCCCACTGCTCCTTAGGCCTCAGCCCTCTGTATTTGGGGAGAGACAGCACCCTCTGACTGGTCATGGGCCCTACTACTCTGGTCCTGCACGCTGACCACCATTCTTCATCACCCTGTGAGTACTTTCTATACAAACCTCTCCTCCACCCCCAGCTTGCTGTGTGTCCCAGTAACAGCAACACCCCACACTGGATTCTTCTTCCTCCTTCCTGTTCATGACATGGGCATCTGGTATTGTCCCATCTCCAAAAAGGGCTGGGAGTGTCAGAGCTGATGCCAGGCAGTGATGCTAGATATGCCCTGAGCTAGATACGCCAATGGCTTGGCTCCGTAGAAGGCAGCTCCCTGCGTTCCTTTGTACCAGGCCAATCCCGCAAAGTGACGCTTGCCATATTTCTGAAGAGAGTGGCTAACTGCCGGCCACTCGGTTGATACTTGTGCACTGGAGCAGAAAGGCTAGGAAGTGGATATATTGCTCCTGGCTCTTTCCCTCGCTGTTATCGCCGATGTGGTTTTCCGTGTGGGGGTGGGGGAACCAAGTAAAAGCATAATTCCAAAGTGCAAGAAGAAAAAGGAGTATTAGAAAGATAACTATCGCCTCAGAACTCTGCACTTGTACACACGCCTCGCAACTGAAGCCAAGCTAATTTCCCCCAAAGCAATTGCCAAATGAGGGCTAGAGTTACAGTTTGCATGCTGACAGGAATCCATGGGGGGTTGATATTAAGCACACTGAGGGTAATTAAGTTGTTGTAATCATTAGTTTAGCAGTCAGTTTGGCACAGGGCTACGGTCTCCCCACCTTAGCCACAAGCAAGAACATCAGCTAATTTCCTCTCCTATTTAAAAGTTGTTCCGTTGTCTTCAGAGGGAATGCAGTTGTTTTAACTCTTAAAAGAGTTTTGATACCGCGAGGCAATTTCTTAGCTACGAGGAGGAAATATCTGTAGATTTCAGCTAACATGGCCAGCCTGTAGCCATGCCTATTCTACAGCCAAGCCCCATTGACTTCAGTGGAGGTTTGGGGTAAGAGCGTCTCCTATGCACCAATGTATGCGGTTCCAGACTTTGAAGAAGTCCGTGTGAACTTTGGGAAATAGGATGGGGGAGGAGTCTGTCTCCAATTTGTATTCCTGGGACTGCAGGAAGCTTTTGGACCTTTTGATTTGTTTCTTTGAAGACTCGCTGAGAAATGTAATTTTATCCTTGAGAAATGCTTTCGCTTCCCCCTCCCCCCATCTCCTTTTCCAGGAGGAGAAAAAAGAAAACATTCTGGAACTCAAAATAGGAATGCAGATGTGTTTTCTGCTTTGAACTGGAACTGCTCTGCCTGCCCCCTTTCATGCCATCCCCCCCCCCTCCGCCCCACTTAACTGGATGGATGAAAAATTTTAATGTCATTATAAGAGTAATGGGTCTGTTTGGGTGTTTGGTAGCAGATAGTATTCTACTTGTGATTGTCTTTGCAGTAATTCATTGCTTTGAATTTGGAATTCTATTATTTTACATCTCTGGCGGTTTAAAGTGGTTTTTTTTTCTTTTTTCTTTAATAAACACCAAACTTCACCTCATAAAAATTCATTACATAAGGGCATAAACAAGTATTTTTCCTTCCAGTCATTGGCAGTAAGTGATTCATCAGTTTTCCACAGAAAACCAATTTCATTGCAGATGTTCTGTAATTTCCACTCTTCTTGAGTTGTAGAATCATATCAACCAATCCCAATGTAGGCTATATAGAGTGTTTGAAGGAGTGTGTGTGTGTGTGTGTGTGTGTGTGTACGCTTAATCTTTTTAATAGGATTGACTATCATTTGCTGTCTCATCAGTTTTTCAAAATAACCATAAAGTAATCAGTCTGCCATTCTTTCCTTTGGGATACAGGCTATCATTTTCCTCTGTGCTCTGCCCTGTTGAAAGAGTGCAGTTAATAACTGGCAGAAAAGCAAAGGCATTGGGGTCCACACACTGTGCTTAAAACATCCTTCTGAATGAATCTCTCCTCCACCTTTTTCCTTGACAGAAGGGACAGGGGGCAACCTTCTCGGCACCCTTCCCTGCCCCCTGTACTGGGCAGCTTGAGGCCCGCTTGCCGCGTGGGCTTCCTCAGCAGTCTCACTACTGGTGTGCAGGAGGGAGAAACGTGCCATGTAGCTTTGTGTGCCGCCACAGCTGCCTCCTCTCCCAGGCAGGAAGTGAGAGAGTGCGGCTGTCCGTAGGAAGAGCCACCGCCACCACCCAGCATGCCCTTGCAGCTGTTCCCGGTCGGTCCAGGACTCCCACTGCTGGGTGCCCCCTGTTGGGCGGGCACCGTGGCACAGGGCACCACTAACCCTAATGGGTAAGACGGCCCTGTCTCCACATGATTTGGACAACAGCTTTTGCCAGCCCAAGCCAGCCTGGTGACAAAGGTTCTGTGTCCACATCTGACTCCTGCCCCAGAAAGTGACTTAATTGTGCAGTGGGCGAAACACAACCAGTTGATATTAATCTGGATGCTTTTATACCATAGCCTAAGGGACTTTTGCCAAGATTTGCACATGCTACCCTTTTTCTAGAGTGTGAAATTGTACAGGGATAGTGTCGTGAGTGTCTTGGGTAGTAGGCAGCAAAGTGAAAGGACCTTCACCTATGCAACAGAACTTCCTCTCTTACACCCAAGGACCTGCCCCCATGCCCTCCACTAGTCTGCTCCAGAGGATTGGGTGAAATCCCAGAACAGGTTTTGAGGGGTGCAGGGAGGGGCATGCAGGGAGAGGAGAGGCAGTTGAAGTTTCACTGTGTGGGTGGAAGTCCTTATGCTCAGTTGGTAAAGCATGAGACTCTTAAATTCAAGCCCCACGTTGGGCAAAAGAATCTCCATTGCAGGAGGTCGGACTAAATGCCTCTTGTGGTCCTTTCCAACTAAAATTTTCAGTTTTCTTTCCAATTACTCTTGTGGTCCTTTCCAATTAAAATTCTATGATTCTATGACTTAGTTGGATACAACCCATTGATTTTCGTGTATACCAGTTCTTACAGCCATTCCCCATTGTTGCCAAACTAGGAATCTTCTATGTATGATGAAGGGCTGGACCAAATACATACTTCCCTGCATGAAAAAGATACAGTCGTACCTTGGAAGTCGAACGGAATCCATTCCGGAAGTCCGTTTGACTTCCAAAACGTTCGGAAACCAAAGTGTGGATTCTGATTGGTTGCAGGAAGCTCCTGCAGTCAATCGGAAGCCCTGTCAGGAGTTCGGCTTCCAAAAATAGTTCACAAACCGGTACAGTTGCTTCCAGTTTTACGGTGTTCGGGAGCCAAAACGTTCAGGAACTAAGCTGTTTGAAAACCAAGGTGCAACTGTACTGCATTGATCCCTCTCCCACCACAGAGAAGATTCCTTGTTGACCTTCATCTTGACAGGTTTGACATACTGGTGCAAGGTGCAGGTGACATTCAGGGAAATGAAACTGAAAGATAGGTTGAGGTGGTGGTGTTCTTATCCTGAGAAAATTAGCAACTGAGTGTGCAAGGAGGTAAGTGAGAGCTTGGTCCTTGAAGGCTCTGTTCTTAGTATCCATTGCACTTCCTTTGTGTGTTGAGAGTAAATTTATTCTTCCACGGTCCGCACAGCTGGATCACAGCCATTTCTGCTGAACATACCCTTATGAGAAGAGCCTGGATTTAATTTGCACTTTAAAACATTAATTTTTACTTGCAGATGTTAATGGAAATTCATTAGCCTAAATGTGACTTTATTGAATGCCTTGAGGACTAGACCAACTGAGATTGAATGTGCAAATTTGGTGCAGGACAATTAGGATTCAAAACAGCAGCCAGTCAAGAAGGGATTAAGGAAGATGGGGGACGAGGCAGCAGATATGGCGTCTAATGACATATCATATAAAGTACTTTATTTATTTGCTTGCTTGCTTACGCCATGCTCCTCATCCAGGAAGTTTCAAAAATCAATTTTTATAAAACACACGCCACACACAGAGATCAATAAAAAATAAAGAACACACTGAAAGCTGACACATTTTTACCAATGTGAACATTTGGCAAAATGCTAAAATAAAAATTGCACGCAGCTTTATTCCAGAGAAAGAGCGTGGAACCAGTAACCCAGAGGTCACGGGGACTACACCTACAAAGGAACACTCTGTACATTCACATAACAGGAGTAACACCCCAAACATTTAGGTCAGGGGACTGAAAAACTGCTCTGTCAGATTGGCAGCAATGAGATGATGTCATGTACATAGGTCACATGCTACTCTAAAACAATTCCCTCCCCCCCCCCAAATAAATCATATTTTACATCAAGTGATACAAAGTTCATATTAAAAGTCAAGACATCTGGGGAAAGGGGCAGAACTTCTGGTGAAAAGGAGGCAGGTCACGTGTCACTTTTTATAAAATAGAGATAGTATAATATTCTTCTAATTAATCAGATTAATAATACTAATAATCCAGAGCAATGTATTCCCTCCCCTTAAAAAATCTAGTGGTTGTGTGTGTTTCCATTTTAGCTGGAAATAAGTTCTCTTTTCCTCGCCCATAATACTTCCCCTAATCTATTACTGTTGTTGTCGTCCAAGACCCTCCCTCCCCTATGTTTTGATTTTTATTACTCCCTTTAGCTCTTTTAGTCTTTTCTGTTGGCTTTGTGCATTTTGCACCATGGAAAAAGGATAAATAAGGAGGGACACAACAGAGAGTGATAAAATTATGAATCTGAAACAGAGAGATCTCCTCATATAATGCTGGAGATCTGGCTGACCCATTGAAAGGTATTGGTGGTAGGCTCAGAACTGACAAAAGGGAGTTCTATTGTATATGGTGTGTCAGTATTTCAATAAATCTATAAGTAACATCTTTATGTAACTCCATGCCACAAGGTTTAAAGATGGCAATGAACTGTAAAAAGGGATTAGACAAATTTATGGAAGATTAAAAAGCTATCACTAGCCATTAGCCATCTGAAGAGGAGCTTCCACGTTCAGAAACAGACTATCTTTGAATACCAATTGCTTGCAGACAAACAACTGCCTTCATGTTGCCATCATGCTTTGCTTCTGGACTTCTCACTTCTTTTAAGGACGGATTTTTACCAACAGGCATTTTATGTGGTCTCATCCAGAATTAAAACGGGCTGTTGTCTTCCGATTGTTATTCGTTATTACTGCTGTTCATTTTCACTATCAACTTTGTTTCATATTATTCTCGTTGTCCGATGACAATTGCATAAACTTTTTTTTTTAAAAAAAATACTGCTACTGCATAAGAGGAATCGAGGCTTAAACGTTGGCAAGATGAACCCCTTTATCCAGCCTGGTTGAGATTGGTGGGGGTGGATTGTCCTTCACCATTGCTCACATTTTACAGCAAGGAACTGCCTGTTGAATTCTTTGCGATGTGCTTTTGTTGTATGCAAATACCTGCAAACATGTGGAATGGAAGCTATTCTGATGGTAGAGTGACAGCTGGCACTTTTCCATTCCTGCCCCCCCCCCGCCCCACATACAGTTGAACTGGTGACCTAGAAGTGCAAGGATAACCCCTAAGTAATTTTAAGGCTTGCTTTGAATCAGAGTTTGGAACATCTTACTAATTACCCTTATCTAAATGCATTTATCTACTTTCCCTAACATCTCTTCAGATTCATTGCAGTGCTGAATAATTACCTGATGGCCTTGCTCTGCCATTTTTTATGTCAGGCAAAAAGTCTGCCTTTAGTCTCTGCAGGCGTGCAAGTGGCAATTGAGCTCCATTTGTTCAGACCAGCAGTTGAGTGAACTACTGGAGGCACAAGAAAGCTTTAGCTTGACATCCCTCAGATTCCTACCTGGGGCGAGAGGGAACTTTAGAAGAATCACGAGACATTTCACGTGATCTCACTCTGCCCATTTTTTTCTAGTTATGTTGCACTTGCACACTTTCAAACATCCCACAAAGCCTCCTACCCACATGGGAATCCAGCCTAGCCATCTTTCTGAAGCTCCCCTCTCTTTCTCTTCCTCTACTCCCATTCCAGCTTTGACCTGAATGTGACCCGAGCATCCTTAGCACAACTTAAGCTGTGTACAGGCAACAGCTTTGCAGATGTTTGGAGGAGGCTGTAATTGCCCACAGACAAGGCTGCCAACCCGGTCCTTATAAAGCAGTATTCTGCACACATTCAGGCTCACCTCTGTGGTGCACAACTTCTAGCCACTCTCTGGTGCACAACTTCTGGCCCGCTCTGACTCCCCTCACACAACAGATCCACATGCACCTTCTGTCTGCAGCCTCCCCTAAAGTTACACATGCTCCTTTTTTTGAAAAATTCAGCCAATGCCTTTGATCAAACTGACTTCACATATTTTGAAGACTTGCAGAAGGTTAAAACCCATGTATAGAATTTAAGGAGTTCTCACAGGGTTGTTTTTCTACACACACACAAAAATCTACCCACCCATCTAAATTAATAAATAGAGATTTCTGGGGCATTTCACATGGAGACACTCTCTCACACACACCCTCTCACCAGTGACTCTTTCCCTGTGCATTTTGCCCTTCCAAGATAGCAACTCAAGTATTCCTTAAGTTGTCCCTGGATTGGTCAGCCAAGAGTCCCTGTTCTATGCTGGAGTCTCTTGTTCTTTCTCAGCTTGCTTCAACCTCTCATCCACCCTTTAAGCACGTAAACAAATCAGAAACTGAAGCAAATTCCCAGATCTTTAATCTTCGGTGACAAAACTGTGGAGCATAATTCTGCAATGTAACCTCTAGTGTAGAAACTGGTACTGGCATCTTGCCCATTCTAGACATGTGGAAGAAACCTGACATTCCTGCCAGCCCCAACTTGTGAGGTATTCAGAAAAGCATTGTGCTTTCTCAAAGCTATTTTTGGAGGAAGGACATAAATCCACAGTCTATAGGAACCTTCACGATCCCATTGATATTTAGCCTTGAGTTTGTACCTCGGTTTGATAAGCAAATAACATGTCAGCTTTCTGGCTCACTCACCAACCATACTTCCAACAAATATTTGAAATCGCAAAGGTAATGGGACAGAAATAATTAATCATGATGTTAATTCAAGGCAAACGTTCCTCAGATGCTGATGCTATATGCAGAGGAATCTCAGGACAGCTTGCCCTTAAGACCAAGGAGAGTTAGAAACATTAGCCACAGCCCAAATAACCACTGCTCAGGGAGCTGTAGTAGTCCAGCAAAATCTAGAAGGCCACCAGATCCACACCCTGCCCTAGAGAATGAAGATTTAATATCACCCAAAGAGGAACTGCACCACCAAAAAGGAGGATGTATATTTGCATAAGTGTGCTACTTGTATAGATTCACATTTAGAAATAATGACAACTCACCGCGGCAGGGAAGAGACTGTGAGCAGGTTGATTCAGATGCCTGCTCAGGTGCTAACTTTTCCTGTCTTGTGGTTCTTAGCCTTTGAGATGGGCTTGGTCTGGGCAGCACTTCAAGTAGATGAGTTCTTCAAGCCCTCTTCACACAGAGGGCTGTCCTCTGTAAAATAGGACACATGGCCACCCAAAGAGCAACAGTGACAAAGACCCTAATCTGCAATTTTAGTGACAGAAATAACAGTCCTGCTCACTTTGATCTCCAAACTGTTTCCTTCTTCAAGAAAAAATTGAAGCAATTTTAAATAAATAGCTCTCATAGTTCTAAGAAGCCTGTGAAACGTTCCTTTAAAATACTGTCCTCTGTCCTTCACGTTACATATACAAATTACTGCCTGCAACTTTTAGAGGAATGCTGTTTTCATAAACTATTTAAGCTGTCATTTCCCATTAGCAAATCATCGGCCAGCCAGAAGTTCTTGCATACACAGTTAAATACTGTATTCTCTTCTTACCATTTTCTCCAATAGCACCTAGAAATTATTTACTCTGCAATGCTGAACAGATGTATCAGGAAGGAAACCTTACTGAATTCAGAGAGACAGGCACACACACAACTCTAGTTTAATCAAAGTCATTTGACTGGAGTCTCAATACAGGTATGTGATGCTGCCATCCCTGAAACCAGAGCAGCTGCACAAATCTTGTTATGGGGGTGGGATGGGATCAGTCTGAATTAGCTCCATGGGTCCCTTCCATGCCTGTGATTCTGTGTCTGTGAAGTTAGAACCTGCAAGAGGATACCTGGTGAACTGGTCAAATCAGTTCCTTTGGTAAGCTAATGGCATTGGTCACTATCATCAGCATCATAAAGGGTTAGCTAAGAAGAGATGTGTTGCCATAGTGACAACACTAAGCAAAGGTGTGTTGCCATACTTTTAGGTGTTGGGATAGGCATTTTCTCACCACTTCTCAACTGGCTGGATGCCACATCCATCCCAACAAGGAGAATAATAGGCCTGGAAGCTGGAGACATAGAGGCTTGTCTTGATCTGTGCTGAACCCAGTCAGTGCCGCATTTACGTATAAGCTAAACAAGCTATAGCTTACGGCCCCATTATCTTGTGGGGCCCCAAAAAAATTAAAGAGAAAAAAACTGGATGTACACTTCCAAAATATAAGATAATAATAATAAAAAATCTGCACACAGCAACAGTGCTTTGTTGTGTAGGCACCTGTGATGTAAGTAATGGGCCCTGCCTGCTAGCCTGCTCCACTGGTTTGCTCACTTCTAAAGGAACTTTTGTTATTGCCAAATGTTTGCATTATTAAGTTTGTTATGAATAAAAAATCATTTTAAGTTAGAGCTTAATAATTATTTCAATATTAATATACTTCTCCTTAATTGTATTTCAGTTCAACAATTACTTTGATAAAATACTTATTTTTTATGTGCAAATGGTTTTAGATACCTATTAGGTCCATAAATTAAAAAGGTAAAGGTACCCCTGCCCATACGGGCCAGTCTTGACAGACTCTAGGGTTGTGCGCCCATCTCACTCAAGAGGCCGGGGGCCAGCGCTGTCCGGAGACACTTCCGGGTCACGTGGCCAGCGTGACATCACTGCTCTGGCAAGCCAGAGCCGCACATGGAAACGCCGTTTACCTTCCCGCTAGTAAGCGGTCCCTATTTACTTGTACTTTGACGTGCTTTCAAACTGCTAGGTTGGCAGGCGCTGGGACCGAGCAACGGGAGCGCACCCCGCTGCGGGGATTCGAACCGCCGACCTTTCGATCGGCAAGCCCTAGGCGCTGAGGCTTTTACCCACAGTGCCACCCGCGTCCCTCGGTCCATAAATTACCATATAGCATATATTCAACACTAAAAGCAGTGACAATTTGTTGTTGACAAAGAACAGCTGGACATATAAAGGGCCCCATTACCTCCAGTAGCTTGCGGCCTCATCAAACCTAAATCTGGCCCTGAACCCAGTGCTATGGCTTGAGGGTCTCTCTGGGAACCAAATAGGGAGGCAGGATTTGTGGCATGTTAATACTGTCAACCCAATCCATCAGGTTGTATATATGTGTAAATAAAATCATATATCTTAAAGACTCCTCAGTATCCATTGACCTTCACTCCAAGGAAACTAAACTCTGGATAGGCGCAGGCATCCCTGAAATCCCTCCCCTGTTTGGAGGCTGTGATGTGCACAACATTAAGGAGATGCTGGTTGATATAAGTGGTGGATTCATGCAAGCCCAGTCCATTTGCAAGACTAGCGCACTCCTCTTTACCTGGAAGGAAACCTGGACCTACCACTACACTCTTCCCTGCTTTATAGATTAGTGGTGCTGGGGGGAATGAATATCTTTATTTTAGTATTAGGAAAAGTGAACTTAGGGCTATTGCAAACTTGAACGTTTCCTGTCCTTGGGTGAGCTGCAGCTAGCCACAAGGCTTCTGTAATTTATGGTCTTTCACAATGGAAGCTTGTTGCAGCACCCTGAACCGTCTCAGATTCAGGGCCAGTGTGCAGACAATGCTCAGCAGAGGCACCAACTCCTAAGGGCTGAGGTCCCTTCACTTCCCCCAATAAAGTATTTGAAGGGGTTGCCCTCCAAGTTGATGGGCATTGCCATTCAAATGGTATGCATGCATCACATCTTGCGATCAATTATGTGGGGTGGGGCTTGCTTGGGCCCCTCAATATGTTATTGAAGTTGGCACCCCCGATGCCAGTTGGGTGACTGTTGCATTTTATTTTTAAATGAAAAGCTGCTGTGGTCAAGGCTGTAGTCTTGAGTGGAGGGCATGGGGAGAAGCTACTTAGCCCTTTCCCTCCCGCCCTCTGTTTGCACAAAACTGATTGCAGCCTCCAGCTGCTTTCTGAAGAAAGGAAGAAAGGCTATTGGAACAGTGTAGCTCCCCCCCCCCCCGCCCCAGTGGTAAAGCACCTTTGGGGAGTGATTGTGAGCAGGCAAAAGGCAGGAAGGGGAAATTTTAAGCAGCCCTTTGCCCCCCTTCCCTGTTTCCACTATAGGGCTGCTTTGCATTTAAAAACAAAACAAAGCACAAACCACAAAGGGAAAGCACAGCACCACGGATCATCAGGTGTCGTTTCACCCTTAGAATAACTTAAACGTGATATTTACTGTTGCAGTTCTGCATTATTTTAAAAATCCTACCAATCTATATTACCCCGAGCACAGTGTATTAACATGGAGAGGGGCTGCGCTGCTCTACTGCATTACTTGAGCTGCTGATAAAGCAAATTGCTATGGAGGCCCAGCTACTAAGACAAGATAGTGCTATGACAGAAATAATATAAGGAATAATAAGGACCCAGGTGTCCATAATTAAAGCTGTATTTCAAGCAAGGGGTTTTTGGTGACATCATTTATCAATGTCATTACAAGCCCTTGACGGAATTACAACTTTATATGCAGAATTCAGAGATACGTGATTTGTTAGAATGCATGAAGAATGTTTCTATTAAAAGCAGGCAGGCAATATGTTAACCTCTAGTGGTAGAAGTGCCAGCAATCTGTGATAGGAAGAAAACACTTTTTTAAAAAAATTCCTCCCCATCCCCCTTAGCTTATCCTTAAGAGAGTGATCAAAACTGACGGGGTTCTCTTTGGGGGGAGGCAATGGGCACTCCTGAACAAAGTGGGATAGGGCTCTGGAGGGCTGCTGGGAGAGAAGAGAACTGCCTGAAATCTGGCAGAGTCATTACTCACAGAAAAGGGCTTCATCCAAATTTGGGTAATTTCATCAACCCCTAGCAGTAACCCTCTCCGCTCCCCCAGTCCCCATCCCACATTGTTCAGGAATGTTCCTAGAGAGAGGCTTTTCAGGGGTGGGGAGGGTCTAAGGGAAGAGGGGCACAGGAAACTTACATTTTAATCAGTTTCCTTCCATCTAACTATCCAAGCCGGTGTAGCTTGTGCAACATAGAGGCAGGTTGCAGAGCACATATTACAGCGCTGCAGACACAGGAACGTACAAAAACAGGCACTCATGGGTTGTTCTTGCGGTTTTGTTTTATGCACAATGTACTTTAATTGCGATGTTTCTGAAACCCACACCCTGCAGTCATTTGGAGGAGGGGACAGGCTCTTGAGTACTAATAATAAATAAAATAAATAAGCAGTGCTGGTTCTGAAATGCAGCATCAGCAATCCTGGCTTACAAAATCTGCTTCAGTCAGCCACACTAAAATGTTTGATTCTACCCGGGTCTCCTAACCATCAGACAAGCGCTCCTGCTTCCATTGTTTTCCTCTATTAGTTCCCAATCCTTTTGTGCTTCCTATAATCGTAGCATCATAGGATTGTAGAGTTGGAAGGCACCCCAAGGGTCATTTAGTCCTAACACCCTGCAATGCAGGAATCACAACTAAAGCATCCATGGCGGATGGCCACTCAACATCTGCTTAAAATCCTCCAATGAAGGAGTCTGTGCCACTGTCAAATAGCTCTTACTGTCAGAAAGTTCTTCCAGTGTGGTGTAGTGGTTAAGAGCTGTAGACTCGTAATCTGGTGAACTGGGTTCGCATCCCCGCTCCTCCACATGCAGCTGCTGGGTGATCTTGGGCTAGTCACACTTCTCTGAAGTCTCTCAGCCCCACTCACCTCACAGAGTGTTTGTTGTGGGGCAGGAAGGGAAAGGAGAATGCTAGCTGCTTTGAGACTCCTTCAGGTAGTGATAAAGGAGGATATCCAATCCAAACTCTTCTTCTTCTTCTGGTGTTTCATTGGCGTCTCCTTTCTTGTAACTTGAAGTTATTGGTTTGGCTCCTACCCTCCAGAGCAGGAGAAAACAAGCTTGCTCCATCTTCCATGTGACAACCCTTTAGATATTTAAAGATGGCTATCATTTCTCAGTCTGTTCATATTCAGGCTAAACAAACTCAGTTCCCTCAGCCTTGTCTAATAAGGCTTTATTTACAGATCCTTGATCATCTTCGTTGCCCTCCTCCGCATATATTCCAGTTCGCCAAAATCCTTTTCAAATTGTGGTGCCCATAACTGGACACAGGACTCCAGGTGTGGCCTGACCAAGGCAGAATAGAGTGGCACTTATTTCCCTTGATCTGGACACTATACTTTTGTTGATGCAGGCTAGAATAGCATGAGCCTTTTTTTGCTGCTGCATCACCCTGTTGACTCATGTTAAGCTTCTGGTCTACTAAGACCCCTAGATCCTTTTCACATGCACTACAGGCAAACCTTGTGTTCCCCATCTTATATTTGTGCAGCACACAAAAGCACAGTACTGCCTCTTAAGCAAATTTGTTTTCAGCTTTATTAAGAAGGAAAAATGGCAGGTGGAAAAAGACACAAGGGATGAGAAAATCAGGGAGAATAAATAAATAAACACCCCTGAAACAATAAACAAAACAAACTTCACTTCGAATACCAATAAAAAAATTCATTAATTCACTGTTGCAAATTACTTTTGCTTAGAGCAGAAGTACTTGATCTTTCCTCTTAATTATGGCTTCTTCATCAGTTTGCAGCAAAAAGCTTATGCGTTCAGTAGATAAATATTTTATTTTATTTATTTTTTGTAACCACTTAAAATGGCATTTATCAAGAGAGCAATGTAAAAAAGATAAATATAGCCAAACCATAGTTTGTTTTCTTTTAAAACATTTTGCTTTTGGATATATGTAGATGAAGATAAATAAGTGAAAATGGATTTTAAGCAGTACCCGTGGTCCTTGCAAAGGTGTCCTGAAGGTAATCCAGACTGCCTCCCAAACATGCACCATCATCCTGCGATGTTGTAGGTGCAGAACTCTGATGTGCATTCAGACTCTTATGCCAGCCTCTCATTTGTACACACAGGCCTGCTACTTCCACTGAAACCAGTGTGACTCCATTACATACATGTAGTCACAAACTGGAATCCATGGTACAATTGTGTGTTCCAAACTATGTCTGCCTTGGGGTTGGGTGAATCTGTTGATTTTGTTTTTTCTGAGTTTCTCAGTTTTCTAATCTTAATGTCAGTTCTGCACATTTCAGATAGATAGATAGATAGATATGTATGAGAGAGAAATCCTCTCGGAAATTTATCACAATTTTAGTGCAAATTTATCCTAATATACATACTTTTGTATGGAATTTTGCCTATCCAGTTTTTGTATGCAATTGCTACTTGCAAATGTCACAAGCAGCATGTTGAAAGGTTTTGCTACAGTGCTACAGTGTCTGAATCTATTTGTAGATATCCTCATTCAGTGAGAATATGTGGAAAGAAGGACACTAGCTAGCGACAAGGTTATCGGTGCTACACTCAGCACCTGTTTTGGAAACTTCAGGTCATGTAAAGCCTGGTAAGCAGAATTTTGTTAACTCTGCATTAGTCTCATGCATTTTATCCACCATTCTCATTAAATTAATAAGAATAGAAATTTCATTAAAAAATGATAAAATTCTGTAAAATTCTAATGGAAGGGGTGCAGTGTGTTTGTTTTGTTTTGTTTTTAAATGCAATCATCTTACTTTTGAGGTGGCTGTGGGAGGTTTGTGAGTGTCTCTTCTTTCATTCTAAATCTCACCACTTTACCAGAGTTCCCTGTGAAGAGTGGTTGATGGTTAAACCACTCTGGGAATTGTGTCTCTGGGAGGGGACTAGGGATCTCCTAACCCTGAATGAACTACAGCTCCCAAAATTCTTTAGGGGAAATCATGGCTGTTTAAAGTGGTATCACAATGCCTTTAAATGTGTGGTGTGAGCGTGGCCTAAGTCTCAGCAAAACCATTGAAGTAAATGGGCTTAATCATGACCAACTCCATTGTTTTTGATGGGCCTGCTTAGAGGATGTCATCTGACTAAGTCATACTCAGTGTTTACTTAGTGTTTCAGTCTAATTGTCTGAAGCATCACCTCACCACTTTCAGGACCAGAAATGTGCACCCCTTGTTTGCAGACTTCCCTCTCAAATGGGCAACCCACATAGTAATAGTAAGCAGCTATAAAGTTTATAGAACCCAAATGCAATACATTGTTATACCGAAATATTGTCCAGCCATTTCTATGCTATAGGGTTTAAAATGTTTGAACGGGGACTCAATTATCATATGCAGACCTGCTTGTTTAAAAGTAGGTGCATGTCGATATGCAAAAGGCTTTCCCCCAAACATGCTAAGATTTTCATGGGACTGCTGCCATTTTAATGTGGACACGTCATGTGAAAACTGAGATGGTACAATCTCCACCTGAAATCTGTATCCACAATTTAATTAAATATAGTTGAATTGGTTCCGATTTCCATATTTTGAGTATATACTTAGTTGTTAATTCTTTTCCAATTACTTTACTTGTTTATTTGTAGACTGTAAGCTAAATTGGGCAGAGGCTGACATTCCCCCCCCCCCCATTGTTGTTATTGTAAAGTACCAAGTATACTTCCAGGTGCAATGTAATGAAAGTAATAAATAAGAAGCAAAAGCTAGCCAACCTTTTCAGAAAGGTTTATTTCATATTCAGCTTCCACACTTCTCCATACCCTTAGCAGCTAAGTCACAAATGCATATATATTGAAAGCCTTTCCTAAATGGAACACTGTTTGGTTATTCCCTAATAAGGCCAGGTACCAAGAAGTGAGTGCTCCCAAGGAAGCAGAAAACACACCAGAAACTCAGCTCTCATCACTTCTATTTGCCTCTTCTTAGCAACAGCACACGGCCATTTCTGTGTGCTGACAGTTTACTTCTTAACCATTATGCTGTGTGTGGACATTCTGACATCATGGCAATCAAAGGCTGATTGGAGGCTCCTTGCAATAAATCAAAGCTTTATCATGCCCAGACCTTGGAGATATTGCAGGAGAGCAGCCAATTGCTAAGAAGGAATCTCAAGCCCCTTTTACATATATCTGCTGCAGATGGCTCCCCCTAACCTAATTCCACACAGCTTGGATAGTTGGGCAACAGTTGGGTAGAAGAGGGCGATATGATTTACCTTGCTCAGGTGATGTTCCGTTCACACATGCTCCTGAGCAGCGTAGAATGGCACAAGCAGAATAATAGAATAAAAAGTTGGATGATACCCCAAGGGTGATCCACTCCAACACTCTGCAATGCTGGAATCTTGCCTTGGGTGGGCTCAAACCACCAACCTTCTGATTACCAGCCAGACCCACTGACCCACTGCGCCACAGGCTCCCATACTGCCAAGTGTGCTTGTGAATGGCACATCAGACTGTCAGGTAAGAGCCTGCGTATTTTTTGACCTTTTTCATGATCCTCGGATTTTAATTGGATGTTTTATTCACGTCTTTACTAAAGCCATAGTAAATGCATTGAGTGTATATGAGGTGAAACAGACTATAGAAAATAATGACAATGTTTAGATCTGCTGTCTGAAGATGGTGCTAGTGGGAATTCCTAGCAGTGAGCAGCAAAAGTACTGAGAGCGTCTTCAGAAAAGCTAACCATAAGCAACTGATAACTTACACATCACTGCAATGTGATTTGATAATCACCACGTAATTTACGTTATCTTGAAGGTGGTTTGGATACTTCATAATCCAGAATGCTGCAGAATGGTTTTCGTCCACTACAAGTATTGCAATAGTTGTATTGGTTATTAGCTGGTTTCTGAGACAAGGTGCTGCAATTAGCCCTTAAAGCCCTACATGTCCTGGGATATCTGACGGATACCTGTATATACCGCTCCAGATTTTCATTTTTGTTAGGAGCCACTACCATGGCAGGTGAGACTCTATTGGTGGAAGAGCCTTTTTTGTGATGGTTCCTCAACCCACCCTCATGTCAGAAATGCACCAGATTTACTCAACTTTTTCAGGAGGGCCATGAACATTTTCCCTTTTAAGGACACATTTGGCCCGTAAGTGATTGTCAGCCTCTCTTCTGATTCTGATCTCCTGTGATCACATTGTTCACATTCTTTAATATTTTAATGTTTAATGTTTAAATTTTATTTATCTGACAAGCAGCTTTGAGGAAATGGTAGGAAAGCAAGCTACAATGTATAAATAGATTAAAATAAATATTAATATAGTAACATTACTTATCAAGAGCCTTTCCTATTCTGGAAATGCTATATATCTAGCTGCTATATTCAGTATACATCATTCCTGACTATTTTGGATGTGTTTCTATTCCCTGAGGAATTTCATCATGGTGGCTATTATGCTAGTTGAAGCAAAGTTGGCATGGACATGTTAGTCTTCATGCCCCAACCGGGCATGAATTCTTAAGTCCTTGGATTTTATAACATCCATTTAAAACTGGTGAACATTCCAAAATAGGCACATCCCAACTTTATTTCAGTTTTGGGAGCGTTATGCTTATTAGAATGTGAAATGTAGTTTTGCTTTGTAATAACCGCAAACAGCTTTTGTTATTAACATTTTGTCCAAGCTTTATTCCTTTTTGATGATCAATCATAGTATGAAAGATTCTGGTTTTGTTCACAAATCATACCTGCTGGCATTACCTTCAGCTTCTCTCTTCTGAAAAATGCTCCGTAATCTGTCTTTGCTGCCCACTTCCCAGATGTTATTACACTGGAACCTATGTTCATTTTCCACATGACTACTGTAAGGAAAAGCTGTGAGAGACCAATGGTTCCATTGGCATTGCCCCCCCCCCCCCAAATGTAATGTACAATTAACTAACTTGCATTTTAACTTAATTTTGTTTTTTGAACGCATAGAGGCAAAACTTTTGCCAAAGAAACAATTGAATGACCCTTGAGTATTCCAGTGACAGCATCCTTGATTGATGTACACATAAATTTCTGTTTTAGTGCCAGACTATTGGAGGCCGGAGATAAACATTTTTGCCCACATGTGCATTTTGCAGACAACATTCCAGAGTGTATTGAGGAAAGCCTATACATATGAAACAGGCTTTTAACTGTTTTGAAAGTCCGTCCATTCCTTGGATGATCAGACATTGACAGAACAAGAGCTACTTACCCCTGCTGGTTATCAGTGGGCAAATGGATAAACTATAATAAATGCACATACTTAATGGGCTTGATACAAATAAGAGAATGTGTGGCAGAATTATGTGGCAATCATTTTAACAAGGTGATTTGCAATATGTGCCTGGGAGCCTCAGTTCGTTCTATAATCAGTGTGAACTCAAGGCCTTCTGCTTCCATCTCTCAGGCTGGAAATAAGTGTCGGTTTACCTAAAATGTTAAATCATCTATTTTGGAAAGTGTGTGGTTCTCTAAGATGCCTTTCCCTTGGACCTGAAAGCATGTTGTGAGCTTATGGAATTAGGTCTTCTTTCACCCCTGCTCACCATGAAAGCTCCTTTCATGAAATTATTATGGTGGACAATCTAGCAAGACAACATTATGGTTTGTCTGTTTCACTTGGGAGACTTAAACGTTGGTTCAGGAATGTCACTTCAGGTTTCAGGAAGCGCAACATTCATATCAAAGTTCAAGGCTACTACTGGATATATTCAAGATTTAATTGCAAAACAAAACCCAAAAACCCGTCTCCTGTTTCGTTATTGACGTTGTGTAAGCTGCTCTGGGAAGCTTTCTGGCTGAAGAGCACTGATAAATGCATAAAATAAACCAACAAAATATTTAAGAACATTTGCTGAGGTGCGTTTTTATATCTCACTATAACCAGGGATAGGGACGCGGGTGGCGCTGTGGTGTAAATCACTGAGCCTAGTGCTTGCTGATCGGAAGGTCAAATCTCTGTGACGGGGTGAACTTCCATTGCTCAGTCCTAGCTCCTACCAACCTAGCAGTTCAAAAGCACGTCAAAGTGCAAGTAGATAAATAGGTACTGCTCCGGCGGGAAGGTAAACAGCATTTCTGTGCGCTGCTCTGGTATCGCCAGAAGCAGCTTAGTCATGCTGGCCACATGACCTGGAAAAACTGTCTGCGGACAAATGCCGGCTCCCTCAGCCTGTAAAGCGAGATGAGCGCCGCAACCCCCGAGTCATTCGCGACTGGACTTAACTGTCAGGGGTCCTTTACCTTTTTATAACCAGGGATATAGGTTGCTCTCAAGAAAACATCTACATGCAGTCCAATAGGCAGGAATTGGGGGGGAGGGGTTGGAGAGGAGGCTGTCCCTCTTTGCCTCCCCTAAATAGCCCTGAATTGTCTTGCCTTGGAAAGCCTCACTGAGCATTCTCATCCTGTACTTAAGGGATTGTTGCCAATAACACTTCAGCTATACCAATAGTTACACTGCCAATAGTTAACAGCATCACTTTCCTATTGTGATGATAACATCACACAAGAGTCTTCTTGCTGTGCTCCTGCTCTTTGGAGATGAGGGGAGGGGGAAAATAATCCCTAGGACTCCCCAGTCAGTTATCTTTTGTCTAGACCCAATGTTTACGACAGGGCAGCACTGATTTGAGACATCTGTTTTGTCTACATGGAAAAACATCTGGGAACTGGTGCTGGCATATACCTCTGTCCACTGTACCATTTCAAAAGGGTACATTTCCCCTCATAACACAAATCTATTTGGAAGACAGCTTCTAACTTGAATAAGGTAGTGAACAGCTGAGAGGTTTCTTTCCGTACCTTATCCAGCTTGCAGGCTTTGCTTTCTCCTATCTTTCTGTAAAACTACACATTTTCCGTGCATGTGGGAACTCAATACTATATGTACTGTGGAGGAATATAAGACGGAGGCAGTGTTGGTGGACAGTTTGTGTTTTGGGAACTGGGCATTTGGTCTGTTTTAGATGGAGTCAAGGTGCTTGTGAAAGAAGATGTATAGAGTCTGGGGTGCTCCTTGATCCAGCATTGTCGCTTTGTGGCTTTTGTGCCAGGAGGTCCTACTTTCTGCTCTGATTGATTTGATAAATATGGTTGTTCCTGGATTGAGTTCTGCATACTCTAAAGGAACCTTCTGTTTAGATTACTGCAAGGTGGTTTACATGGGACTGTCATTGAACAGTCTGGGCCCGGAGGCTGGCCCAAAATACAGCCTCTAGAATATTGTCTGGAACTTCTGTGCAATCTCATGTAACACCAATTTTACTGGCTGCCGATGCTACTTAAGGCGTTGGCATTAACATATGAAGTCCTGAATGACTTGGAACTTAGGTATTTGATAGAACACCTCTTCCCATACCATCCTGTCTGGGTGCTGAGATCGGCAGGAGTGTGTGTGTGTGTTGACTATGGAAGCACAGAAGGCCATGTTGACAGGATTCCATTGCCTTGCTCAGAAACATTTCTTCTCACAGGCCTTTGTATGATTTGTTTAGGTTGCTCTGGTCTTAGGGCTGTTTGTTCTATATAGATTCTAGTCCAACCCTTCACAATGCAGGAATCTTTTGCTCAATGTGGGGCTCAAACCCACAATTCTGAGATGTCTCATGCTCTACTGACAGGGTCATCCCCTCTAAGTATTATAATTAAGGACAATATAGGCCAATTTAGGGAAATCAACATAGTTTAACTATGCATGTCAGGTAACTATTAATTTACTTTTGATATACTATTACTTTGATTACTTGTAGTCACATACATTATGTTTGTATCCATATATATGTTTTACCATATATAAGTAAACACGGTAAGGATCCGTTGTTGTAAAGGAAATGTGTTACAGTGGTGCCTCGCAAGACGAAATTAATTCGTTCCGCGAGTCTCTTCGTCTAGCGGTTTTTTCGTCTTGCAAAGCAACCCTATTAGTGGCTTAGCGGTTTAGCGGCTATTAAAGGTTTAGCGGATTAGTGGATTAGCTGCTAAGAGGCTATTAGCGGTTTAGCAGCTTAGAAAAAGGGGTTGGGGAGCGAAAAAAACCCTCAAGAATCGCAAGACATTTTCGTCTTGCGAAGCAAGCCCATAGGGAAATTCATCCTGCAAAGCGCATTGAAAAACGGAAAACCCTTTCATCTAGCAGGTTTTCCGTCTTGCGAGGCATTCGTCTTGCGGGGCACCACTGTATAAGCAATGAAATCAAAAGCTTATAAAAACAGAAAGGGGACATCCTGCAATGAAGAAATAGTTTAAGGGATGAGTATTCTGCTACTGACAATGGAACTTCTGCTTTCTGAACTAGTCATGACACACACTTGGCTTTGAAGGATGCAGTTCTTGCATCCTCAGGGACACCATCTCAGATTTGTAGACTTGTCTCTTTCAAAAATAATAGGCAAGGCTCTGAATAGAATTCTATTGTGCCCTTATATTCTCCCCAAGGCGTATTACAACAAATCACTAATTTCAATATTTAAAGCAGAAGTAGAAACCAACAAACAAAAACCCAGCTTGCTTACCCAGTGTTTTATGTGATGTGGGCAAAATTCACAACTATATTTACTTCCACTTGGATCCAAATGTTAGTAAATAAACCTAACTTTCTAATATTGCATTAATGTTACATTCTATCAAATCAGACACATATGATTTGGAAGGGACTGATTAAGGCTACAGGAGTCATCCGTGATGTTCCTTTAATATCAGTTTATATTTTAAATTATATTTAGGCTGCAATCCTATACTTACCAGTGAGTAGTCCCATTGAATTTCTCAGTAGACACACACAAGATTGTTCTGCTAAGGTCTAAAC